>NW_017729000.1:31769351-31772430 GCF_001723915.1 Gavialis gangeticus
ATACGATAGTTCTTTTCTCTTTTCTCCTTTGTATCTCTTTTAGGAATAGGGACAGCATCAGATGTCAGTGCTGTTCTGATTTCTTTTTCAATCCTCCCTCCAGTGCTTCAGAATCTTTTAACTTTCCCACTAGTTCTTTCCCTTTTAATGTCCTCAATCTTTAAACTACTCAAGGGGGTCTTCCTGTTGTTAAACATGATGGATGGCCAATGTTATTACCAGTTCACTTCTAGCCATATGCGAATGACTGAAAGAGAAAGAGAACCATAGAGGTAAAATAGAGAAAATTGTAGCCAAGAGTTTAAAGATTAATATCCCCCCTCTGCCCGCCCCCGCTTGACCCCCTGCACCCCGTCAAAGATATATTAAAGATGTTGGGTGTTTACTTATTCTAATGATGACCCAAAAGGATGACTGAGTCTCTGATAACTGAAGCATTCCCAGCAAGAAATGCAGTATGCTTAAAATATGCTGAAAGATAAAGATTCCTAGGAAGGATACTTTGGTGAAATAAAATAAAGTGTTGTACTGGGACTCAGAATATCTGGGTCCAATTTTTGTCTCCCTTACCTTATGTTCCTGTTACCATCCTTCCATGAGATTTCAGTCAAATCTACCTTTATGTGTCAGGTCTCCAACCACAACTAGCTACCCCATCTGGGGTACTGGGGAAAAGCTGGGCTGAGCCCCCAAATGAGTGGACTCTGTTCCACCCCCTCCCAACTCCAGTTCAGGCCAGGCTTGCCTGGAAGCTGTTTTTGCCACTCTCAAGAGGCCTGGCCATTCTTGGGGTTGGGGGGCAGAACACAGACCCCTCACCTCAGGGGCCCAACCCAGCTCCCCCAATACCGCAGCAAGGGTAGCTGGTGGGGACCACAAGGCAAGGGGTTCTGTTCCACCTCCTCGTCATCCAGCTCAGGCTGGGTATAACAGCCCAACAGCTGCTGCTTCTTCCTTCCTTCCCTCTCTGCTGACAGCCCCCACTCCTGCATTCAGAATTAAACCTTGAGGGAACATGGTTTCCATAAGGCACTTTAAAGAAGAGTGCCTTCCTCTGTTATTTGCTTAGACAAGGGTTAATTTTTCATGCAGTCAGCCATTTAAGAAGTGCTCTGCAGCCATGCACGTGTCTTAGGTCTGGCTGTAGAGCCCTTTCGGGGGGCAAATCATGTAAAAAAAGTCACTTTTGTTTGCTCCTTTTATTCTACATGGTGTTTAGCTTGTTAATTCTTTGGGGCAGGGAGATTTTTATTGTGCCTGCCTACAATATCTGCTATAGAAAAAGTATCATGGTTTGTGATACTCTAAATAATAGGGATTATAATTATTGATATAAAATAAATAAATACATGGCTACTGGGAGAAAAACTATCATTAAATCAAGATTAAGAAGCATTTATGTAGCCGAACCAAAGGTTTTTTAAGCAGTTTGGCAGTCATGAGTATATACGCATATTGCCCTTCCAGGAGAAGGATTACTAAAATTAGGTCATAAAACTGAAAAGGGAAACTAATGAGAGATTTGTATGTCCATAGTTTTTTAAATGTTTTTTTAATGTTATTCAGAAATACACTATATAATTTATACAGATAAATAATCAAGTTCATGGGTTGTTGGTTGTAGCCGTGTTGTTATAAGGTTATAGGCAGGAAAGGTTCTTTGTGTAGATATGAGATATTTTATTAAATTAACTAAAATTTGGGGAAGTTCTTTGCAAAAGTTATTTGCAAAGTTTTGGGCACAAACACTCTTTGTCATGCATAGGGAGACTCTACTAGTGTTATGTCATGTTCATGGCACTTGCTGCAACTACCTTTTAAAAGAATGTGCAAATGTACTTATCACTTCTCTCTTATGTAAAGCAGATGAAAGTGGCAACAATTTCCTTGTGTCCTGAAATATGCTATTTCCCCAATTTATGGACTTTTTCAGACAAACGGAACAGTAAATTATTTGAACTGAGATAAAAATATTAATCTAATTTTCACTTGAAAAATGAGTCTGGAGTCACGTGTCTCCTTGTGCACCTAACAATAATTTCCCTTGCTAGTGCACTGGGGTCTCAGGTATAACTCATTTAACATTCTGCTCTAACAAAACAACAACTTCACTGCATAAATGCCACCTAACAAAGAAATCATACTGATAAATTTTGACTGAATATATTATCACCAACTGTCTGAACTTAGGCTACTAATTTGGACCTAAAACTTCATTTTTCCAGAGATCTTCTCCCATCAGTCATTTATGTTGTGTATTCACTTCTCACTTCCACTTGCTTTAGTTACTTTAATATGTTCTTTCCATTAAACTTTGTTCTCAGTTGCAATATGTTGCTTTATCTAATGTGTTGATTTCTGTTCAAGTACATATGTTTTAACATTTTGAATTTTCTTTGGAAGAAACCATCATCCAATCACAAACCATATTGTGATGACAAAGAGATACATGTGTATAGTCATAACCCATGCATGTTTATATCTGATATGGTAATAGAGATTTAAAAAAAACCCCTATGACCATTATAAAAAAAGACCTAACCAAAAATCAGCAGCATTATATTGCATATGAAGGGGAACGGATTCTTCTGCTATGTAATGTGAGCTGAGAACAGAAAGCAGGCCCATCTGTTCTCAAAGGAAATTCTAGTCAACTGACTTCAAGCTGCAGTGTAAGTTTGGCCTCCACCTTAATTCAACATATTTTTTGCCCCTCTTTCTGGCCAATAATTGTTTTGTTTGGTAAAGGAAACTCTCCTCTGGTATAAAGCAAGACATCTTGTGAAGTGTCCATGATAATAGTGGAATACAATGCACCTGCACTATTCTGGTTTGTAACTGGCACTGTAGTCCCTTAGGTATTGCAAATAACTGATGTAATTAGCCTAATATTTACTCAAACTTCAGCTAAGGCAGTTTTCATTGCTGCCACTCATAAGTACAAAAAATTCACAAGTCAGGTCACAAAATATTATGAAATTTAGAAAATAACAAATGTTGAGTTATTTTTATTTGTGCTGTGGTTTTTGAGTTTTGATTCATGTTTTCAGGATGTGCCCTGCAACTATAAATGTTAGTT
>NW_017729000.1:31777430-31788479 GCF_001723915.1 Gavialis gangeticus
TATTTGTGTTGTGGTTTTTGAGCTTTGATTCATGTTTTCAGGATGTGCCCTGCAACTATAAATGTTAGTTTATAAGTTTTAAATTTACCTTTTTAAAAATGGAAGCTTGCTTCTGAGGACCAAGACCAAAATAGAAGGAAAGAACAAATAACAAACAAAAATCCCACCAGATAGTGTAAAAGTTAGTAATGCTTAGTTTGATGAGCAGAAAGTTAAAACTAGTTGTCTGTCTCCCTTTCTGCCTGTTGGCTAAGCAGAATGTGGTGCAGAGGGGAAAAATGGAAAGGGCATCCTTTTTCATATTATTGAAGTGTTGGATAAACTGCACCGTATGAAAAATAGTCTGTGCTTTTGCAGAACAAAGACACACAGACAATTGTCCAAGAAGAAAGTAGTGATTAAAGTATTGTTGGATAATTACTTTGTGTATGCTTGAATTGTACTGCTGAAAACCATTTCTGTTCAAAGCCATCTGCATGAATAGTACATCTGTAAACACACACAAATTAGGATAATTTTATTAATCCTTTGTCTTCTGTCCACTCGTTATCTCCACTAAATGGAGTAGACTACTTCCTAACTCTCAAGCATGTTAACCTTTGAGGTCTGAGATGACGTTTTAATTGGCTTACCAGTAAGTGTGGTCTTTTATTCCTCTGCAGATCATGCTCATTTCTAAATGTAATTCATGTTAGAAAGTGTAGTACCCATACTTTTCAGGAACAAGTAGAGTATGTTAACTTCACTCAGCCCAAATATGGCAGGGGGTCTTATAAATTAGTGGACCTGTTCCCTGTTCTAGTGTGCATACACAAAAAATTCCAACAGGGAGGTCAAGAAGCTGTTGTTCAGGTTTATCTTTCACTGTGCCAACTCTTTATGACAGTTTGTACTTGATTCTCCCAAGTGAATGACCAAGCTTTAGAATCACTGAGTGGTTAAGTGCTCTGACTTGACAGCCACAGGAAGGTAAAGATGTATCATACGCGTAAGGATAGATGAAAGGTTGGTTAATTGAACTTCTCAAAAGTGCAGAGTGATGAGCAGCGCAGAGAGGAGCCCTGTCGTTATACATTCACCACTTTGTGAGGAAGAAAGTATAGAATATCCTTCCTACCAATTACCTATTAAATTGTCATAATAAAACACCATGCCTACAAAACTTGTCATACAGCCATGTAGGAAGATGGTTTTATTAGCTGGAGGGTCTCAGGTTGAAATTATTAAGTACATATATACAGACTAGAGAAAAGGCAGCTGTAAAGGGCTCTTATTATAGTGTTGAATATCTCAGTTTTCTATTATTTTCTCTTGGATGTATTACACTGCTTTTCCAAGTTGAATTGCACTATGTTAGTTTCTGCTTTTTTCCCTCTCTCGCTCCAAGATCATTTGTGTTATTTTATAATCCTGATGCATATCAGAAACCCACTCTATTTGGTATCATCTGACCATTTTATTAAAAGATATTTATCTCTCCTACTCCATCATTAAGATACTAAATAAAGCTAGACTTGATACAAATCACTGAATGTCCCATAGTGTACTGCCCCAGGCAACAAAAGAAGCATCTTCCTGAGCTACCCAAAAGAAGCCTGAATATATGTAAAATTTCCTATGCATTTATGCCACAGCAATGGTCTCTCACAGGGCCAGTAAGACCACATGGGACAATAAACACAGTAAAAATGGGTCTATACTATTGCATGGGGTTCCTGCACCCCATGCTTAGTTGTCACACCTCTTTATAGCATATGAGCACCAATGTCTTAAATAGGTAGAGGCTACAGAACTTACTGCTAAGGGGCCTAAGGACAGCGATACTCCACAAGGACTTCTCACAGCTCTACAGCATCCTTCATGCTAAGAAGTCATTTCACTGGCTTTCATGAGGCCTCTACTCTGTTTGAGTGATTGATTTGTGGCTTCATACAGACCACTCTATGTGAGTGCAGAATGTCCGTAGCAGTGGACGGAGAGCTCTCTTTCTCCTGGCCTACTCGTTTACCCAGATGAAAATGTAGAAAGATGTAGATGTTTGGGTAAAACACCGTGTTTTACATGATGGAAAGTTTGAACAACTGTGAAGAAGCAGAATGAGCATGAAGAAGCACTGGTATCTTTCTACATCTCTGCTTCTATGCAAACACAGACGCAGACCAGCTTCTGAAGTGTATATATCTAATGACCTCTCATGAAGAATCTAACAGCATTTTGATGGGCACAAACTTGGTCCGCTAATATGACAGAGGAATCAGCCAAGTGATTCCTTGATTCCTTTGCGATGTCTACTGGAGAGAGTACCAGGAGAAAGGCAGCAACAGAATAATGTCACCGAATGATAACAAAGTAATATTGGAAGAGACTTCTGGAAATTGACTACTTGTAGCCCCATGCTCAAAGCAGGATTATCTACCTAAACTATACCAGACAAGTATTTGTCTTTAAAAAAACTTCTGATCGGGGAGGTTCCACAGCCTGTTTCAATATTTTACCACTCTCGTAATGAGAAAATTCTTCCTGTTATCCAAACTAAATTTTCCTTTCCATAATCTGAGACTAGTGTTTCTTGTCCTGTTCTCTATGGCCACAAAGAACAGTCTACCATCATCCTCTACATAACCAACTTTCAGGTATTTGAAAACCGTTGCCACATCTCCCCTCAGGCTTCTCTTCCCCATATATCACTAGGGTATCTTTTGGGCCAGTCATACTCTCTGCTCTTCTGGAAAATCACCCTCTTGAAGGCCACGAGTAACAGGGCTACTACTAAAAGACAACTTGTTTTAGACCCCTTATTCAGCAATTCCCTGGATTCCTTCTCTACGGCATGGAACAGTAAAGCAGAAATCATAGCCCATTTGAAAGAGAAACTGATAGATGAGGGTCTAAAATTGCTGGCTATGGTTATTCAAGACAGCATCACTATCAGACAGCCACATGGAAGTGGATGTTGACGGCAAAGACAGCACCTTTATGTGGTATACTGAGGGAAAGAAGATGATGATAGGATCCTCCAAGGTACAGTACTGGTGCCCACTGGTTCAGACTTCTTTCATTATTGGTAGATGAGAATGGATATGTGGCCTAATTTAGTTACCTCTTTAATATGACAGGATCTGGAAGCTCCAAAAACTACACTTGGCTCCTCAAGGCATATTTGGAGATGCCTTTGTCTCCCTAGATGAGTAAGAACAGATTATGTTGAATGATACTGATGTGGCAACAGACAGGGTTTGTTGTTTTTTTTTACAGGACTTTCTTGAGAATGGTAAGGGAGGGAAGAGGAATTGTACAAGAAAATATGCTTTCCCAACTCATTTTTTAAAAATTAAACAAGGCCAATATGGAATAGGAAGAAATTTTGCTTTTTAAAAACTTTATTCACAGACCTTTGGTGTTTTGCGAGGAGTAGGCATCTTTTCTTTTTAATCCTTAAAAGGCATGTATACACATCATCCTACGGCAAGGAAGCAATGCACTATATCGCCATACCACATTCTATGACAACCTAATGATCACGCAGGTCTATACAAGATCACCAGCTTTGTCACTGTAGTGGCGTGCTCCCCTGTTATAATGCGCCGCTATGGCAACGTAGCAGCAAAATCTATTGTTTGCTATGTGCATGGCACAGTAACCACTTATACTACATTTAGTACTGCCAAAGGAAATACTAAAGCATGGTGCCATAGCAATGTTGCTATATGGCAACGTATAGATGCACCCAAATGCTGTGTGCATGTGTATCTGAGAGAAAAAAAGAAAGAGAGAGAGACAGCATGCTTGTGCATGCACAGTAAGGAGGGAACATGCTTCCTAACAATTACCTTGTTGGAGAGGCAGTTTATATAAAGTGAAAGGAATGCCTAAGATCTACTGCAGCTTGCAACCCATGAAACTTAAGGTTTCTTAACATGTCTTCATGAACAAATGATGTTTTTTGCTCTGCTTTAGCTGATGTTGGGGACGAGCTGGTAGAAGAATGAAGAAACACACCCTCTCCACTGTCACATTAATAACATATAATGTCAAACAGCAGGTGTTTGTGCACTACATTGATTTACAGCTTGTTCATATTCACAGAACTAGCATTACAGCTATCCATGCATTGTTTAATTTTCTAGGAATAAGGAGGAAGGGGTCTTGGGAGAAGTGTGAGGAGGCAGCACACAAACTTTCTTCTCTACTTAACTGTATCATTATTTTCTCACCTGTGAATAAAAAAAGGCTAGCTAATTTGGCACCATATTTGATAGGTTTGCTGCTATGTATGTTTCATGTTCCTAGAAAAATTCCACGTTCACTTTTTTTCCCAAATTTTCTCTAATTTGATCTGGTTTATAGATGGGTGAACCATATGTGTGGAGTGTGTAGATGGATAGGGAATACCAAGAAGACTTTAGATGGCCTGTACTGTAAAGCTAGTACAGACAGTCAAAAAGTCTGAGGCTGAATCGATTTAATCTTTGCAGATTAGTCTAAACTTTATAGATTGAACTGATAAGCAAGGAAACAAGCATTCATTTTTTATTCCAGAAATGCAGCCACATGCCTGCAGTGACCCAGGTTAGAAGCCAGGGGGTGCTAGGGCATGCCTCCCTGCTCATCTGGAGCAGACAGCTTGGGCCAAGGCTAACCTGCCTACCCTGTGAGGGAAGCCATTTGTGGGGGAGGTGCAAAGGATTCTAGGATGCTGGGGGACTGTGAGTTAACTTGAATCTGGAGGGGATCTGAGACAGAAGTTAAATAAACTGATTTAAACTAAATCAGTTAAGTCTGATGCTACATCCACCCATATCTTAAACTCATTTCAGCCATTTTGAAAGTGGTTTGGGTTCTATATGCATGCTCAAGAGTGGGGATGGGGTGGTTTTTAATTAGTAGCTCTCAGGAGCTGCTGTAATTAAAATGCCCACAGCATCAAACATATTCAATGTCCTGTGTTTCAAAATGGTGGCATTTGCTGAGCTTTAGTTAAAGCACCCCTGCCTCCATTTTGAAATGAGGGATACTAAATACACGAATTCCTGCAGCACACTGGAGCATTCTGATTAGAATGCATCAGAGCACATGTATAAGCACCCTTTATGTTCACTGAACTTCTGTTGTGTTGTAGAATTCAAACAGTTTCCAATTACGTATAATAGTTTATGTGTAATTTCTGCCCCTAGCCTAAATGAATATGCAAGTTTGGGTGACACTTTTCATTTGTTACTTTAGAAAGTCATTACCTAAATACAAAAGTTAATTGAAAATGAGTAATTACTGACTCTAAAACAGTTTCTCTGGAATGTGTCTTTAGACCAGGAGGGGGAAAAATATGGCCTGTGGGCTGGATTCATTCTATCTGGCCCACGGGACCCCTCCAAAAGACAATTATTACTGGCCCACAGCTGCCCCTGTGAAAGCCAGCAGGAGGCACAGGCTTTCAGAGACACCAGCTGCGGGAGGCATCACTTGCAGCAGCAGCTCAGGATCTGGTTGCTAAGCAACCAACCCCCACCGCAGCCTGGCCTGACCTGCCTTGCCCCTGCCCCTGCCCCAGGGTAAGGAATGTTGGAGACAGGAAGCTACTGTAAGGCAGAAGCTTGTACCTAGTGACCCTATGTCTGTTCCCCATCCTCCATCCCTGCAAGAGTGGAACTTAAGGTAAGGGCCCCAGGGACTCCCATTGGGAGAAAGTTGGGGGAAAGTGAGGGAGCCATGGGTGATTGCCCTGCTTCATGCCACATGTGCAGCTCCTGGGACTCTGGCTGGGAGCTGCAGGGAGCAGTGTGCCATTGGGCTGGCACAATGCCATCACGTGGGGCTCCCAGCACTGCAGCCAGGAGCCAAGCACCATAGGGCCAAGCTGGGCTGGCTCTGTGAATGCACATCCAGCTCCCCACTGGAGTGCCAGGAGCCCCATGTTAAGGCAGCCAGGAGCCATGGGAGTTGCATTCAGTCATGCTCGGATGAGTTGGGTGGCTCTGTTCCTCCATGTGTGGCTCCCAGCTAGAGTGCCAGGACTCCCACATGGAGGTATGGAGCTGGCCTGGACTGTTGATGTGTGGCTCCCCATGGGCTTCCAGCACTCCAGCCAGGGTACTCTGCATGCCATAGACCATGATCTACTACCTTCTGCTGCTGCCAGAGGTGGGGGCTGTAGGGGTGTGTGGTGGGGTGTGTGGGTGTGTACATGGGTATGGTGGGGTTTGCACATAGGGGGCCCCCTACATATTCACCTTATGGCACAGAGCCCCCACCACTGACAGCAGCAGGAGCAGTAGGAGGCAGGCTCTCAAGGCACTCATGGTCCATGGCAGGCAGAGCCCCCCGGCTGGAGTGCTGGAAGCCCATGGAGAGCCATGCATCATCAGGCTGGGAAAGCTTTACACCTTCATGCGGGATTCCTAACACTCCAGCTGGGAGCCACATGTGGAGGCACAGAGGTCTACCCAGCTTGGCCTGACACAATTCTATGCAGCTCCCACACCTCCTGGCTGCATTTCTGGGAGTCCCACATGGTGGCGTAGAGCTGGCCTGGCCTGATGGCACATTGCTCCCCATGGATCCTGGTACTCCAACCAGGGTGCTCTGCCTGCTGTGGATTCTTGAGGGCCTGTCCCCTGCTGCTGCTGGACATCATCACATACACACATCAGATCTTTGGACAAACATTTTTTTAAAAATTAAATTAGAATATACTATAGTAGGTGTTTGGTTTTTAGTATATGATTTGGGGATTTTTCTGGTTCTAAGATGGCAAAGCCCCATCCCAAAAGGAATACTTCCAGGGGCAAGGAGAAGGACTTCTGGTGGCAAAGTCCAGGGCTTAGGTCTGGGACTTCTAGTGCTAAGCTGGTGCTCAAGGTGCAGGGCACCTGTCAATGGATTGGGCTACCCTTGCAGCCCTCAACAGCTCATCAAAACTCATTAAGAATCCCTCCCCAGCTGAAATTATTGCCCACCCCTGCTTTAGACGGTGACAAGTAGTGATGAGTGGGGACAAATGCCAGACCCATTATCCAAAAGCAGAAGGAGATGTTAAAAAGGAATGGTTTATGCTGAGATGTGTTCCAGCAATAACACATGCAAATACAAATATCTGAGTTTGATATCCATCCTGAATCCCTAGTAAGGGTAATACAGGAAACCCTCGCTATTTGTGGGTTCAGCATTCACCATTTCAATATTCACAAATGCTGAACCCTCATTTTAAATACACTTTATATACTTACAGGAGCTCCTTGTGCTTGCTGCCACCAGGCTCCCACTGCCATCACTGGGCTCCCACTGCTGCCATCGCGCTCCCACCGTTGCTGCTGGAGCAGTGCCCACCCCCCAGCTTCCGAGGGCATGGCGTTCATGAATGCAGACTGCATTCATGAATGCAATGCCTTATTCACTGATTTTGCCATTCGCGGCGGATACAAGAACACACCCTCTGTGAATGGCGAGGGTCACCTTTAGTGTAATAGGCCCTGGCTTCTACATATGAAATAATTAATGCATTTGAATTTTTCTCAACCCATCAGATGCTACCTAGTGCTTTACCCGCTCTGTCTGTCATGCTGTTTTCCAGAATGCCTCAACTGCCATATTTCTATAACTTAACTTTTTTTGCTTGGATAAGCAGTTGGCCTACTTAACAACTCCCACTATGAAGGATCAGTGGAGTGCATGATATCTGATCTCTTCCCTTTGACCTGTCTTGCTTGGATGACCTAGCTCTCCAAGAGTTGAAATTCCAGCCAGCAGAGCTCTCAGGGTCACTGAGATATGTAAGCTCCCCCATCACTGCATGGGATGGTTCCTAGACAAAAAGAATAACATAATAACAAGTATATAAGGACAAACAAATAATGATGTGGGGAAGAGGGGAATTTGGAGTGTTGTTTTATATGATTATTTTTAAATAATTTTAAAAAAGCAAGCTCCTCTGTGAGGATCATAGATGTCAGATCACATCCAGGATATCACTGTTATGCATAGGCCACCTTTACATGTGTGGATAAAGGTGTGATGGGATCCAATGCTCAATTCACACAATCGTACCTCCTGCCATGCCACACCTGCATGGCAGAAGGTGAGATTGTGAGACTGTGTATTAGATCTCATCGCGCCTTATTTCCAGTGCAGGTGTAGCCTGATCCTGGGCTCCTCCTGCACCAACAAGAAGCAAAGTCCTGCAGCCGGGACCCCCCCTCAGTTTAACCCATTAGTTAAAGGGCCCCCAGCCATGAGTGCGTCCCCAGCACTCCCATAGCTGAAGGATCCCCGCAGGGGAAACTCCTCTTCATTTCTATTAAATTTCCACGTGCAAATTAAGCAGAGAAAATACTGTTATGTTGTAAGCTTTATAAATCCCTTAATATATTTTTTTTATTCCCTTGACTTTTTTATCACAGATATCTGTGCATTTTCATTAAAGTTATTAACTAAATGTCTAATGTAATGCAGGCAAGGGGGTCTCTTAAGTTTCTAGCTAAGTGCTACTTAGTAAACATTTCTTCTGCACTTTCAGCTTTGATATGAGAAACATTTCATCTTAGAAGCATTCCTCTGCAGTCTGCATATTTGTTTTGTAGCTTTTCCCTTTTTCAGTATAGTAAACAAATGGTCTTGTGGGGTTAGAGATTAGTAGCAAAGAGTCATGTGATCATACTGCATTGCATCTTAAGGGAACAGATCAAGAGAAGTGCCACTCAACCACCTGCACTTAGTCAAGTCACTAATTAATTCGTGAACATTGACTTGAGTTGTAGATTTGCATATGGGAATAAATTCCTATCTTATAAATACTGCCCTGCTTTAATGAGGCTTTATTAGGATTAAATGGTTTTAACTTTATGACTTTGTTTTTTATTATTACTGGCTGTATTTTTTAATATAGAATGATAGGAATTTCATGGTAACTCAGAAGATGAAAAACATGTAAAGTGCAAAACAGTAATAGTATAGAAAAATGCATGAATGGAATATTCTTGATGACATCTTTCAGCAAGTGTTAGTACTGGGCCATTATTTTATTAAAAATAACAGGGAAAGAGATCCCAGCAGCCTACCATCAGACATTAATAAGACAGAAATAGATAGAAATTGTGTTAAACAGGAATCTTGTTTAACTATGAAACTATTAGGCAGCTTGGCTAGCAGATGGCTGCATCTGATGCTACACCCCTTTGAAAATAATGAAATTAGAGGGGCTTCTCTCCAACCTCAGGTAGCAGGGCATCTTTCAAACCTGTGAGGAGCTGGTTTCTTCCATTCTTCATCTCTCTGTAGAGGTAGCATGAACGGCTATGAGCAGACCTCACACTAAAAAGAGTGTGTGTTGAGAGGGGCAGAGAGGTTTATTATCCAGGAGTGCACATCAGCTGTGCTGGTGTCACTGTGATTCCATTCCTATATTAGTATAGTCAATCTACATCACTGTAACATTATACCTGAGTGATACAGCTTAATGTTACAGCAGTTTGGCTTTCACTTAGGACAGAATAAAGTGGACAGATGAACATTTTAGTCAATGGGCTGTAAAGCGCTACACTTTTAAAATGCTTTTACCTCTCTGCGTATCCAGAGGTAAGTAGCAGGAATCAATCCATGTCTTCAGGAGAATAATGAGACTACCTTTGTGCCTCACTCTACATGAGATACAAAGCGGAAGTTTTATAACATGCTTCACACAACGCACTCTTGTGTTTCCGTATAGGAACCATCCACAGACTGTCTGTAGGAAGATGCAACACATCCCCAAATGTACAAGCCTCCCCAACTGTATGCTTGTTTCTTGAAGTTGGAGCATGCAGCTACAGTACTTGTTGCCACTGTGCTAAAAAGTGATGAATGTTAAAAAAAAAATTAGTTATCTACTGAATGCAACTTTTCTGTCCCATTTCATCTCTAGTTTAACTGAATCTTTAATCTACTGTGTTGTGAATCCTTGTTAAAATTGTGAGATGGTCTGTCAAGACTTAAAGGTAAATATTTTACTTATGGACTTCAGACATTTCTTCCAGTGGAACTGCAATTTTTGAAAGGCTGCTTGGTTCAAAGAAACATATATTTAACCCAGATGTTGTCAAACATTTTAGAATTTGCGATACATTTAGAAACAGCTTGTCAGATGCACACAGCTGGCCACTGGCCTGTACACAAAGCACAACAATGAAATCAGAAGTTAGCACAGTGGGAGATCTTCGAAAGATAGTATGAAATAGTTTTGAAAGGATAGCTTTCGTAAAGCTATAAATGTAATAATATGACCTGGGGTCTATATCATAAAATAAAATAAGACTCCTGTAAGGAGCTGCTTAAATATCAGAGACTTTAAATTGAGCTGCAGGTGATCAGTAGCTAATATTCTGGCTGGCTGGAAGGTAGGGAGCCAGTTGAAACTGATAACTGGGAAATGAGGGTAAAGCTACAAGGAAGGTTAAGAGCTTCAGGAGCAAAGTGCAAAGAGGAGAGGACCAAATAGGTTGCTCTGGGGAAAAGTAGATCCAGAAAGCTCTCGTCTCCATTTCTAAAGAAAGAAACTAGGTTTTGGTTTGTTGCCTGTCCATTTTGGTTACTGTGGTTTGGTTAATTTGTTTATTATTGGTACAAAGCTTCACCAGAGGAAATTAAAAAAAGGAAAGGTAGCCTGAAACTGATATATTTAGCTAAGGAAGCAGGGTAAGGAATTCACTTACAATTCCTCTGATTGTTTCGCTGGGCTAAATTGCACAAAGCTATTTGCTTGAGAGAGCCAGAATACCTGCTCTTTGCTTTGTGGGGGTGGGAGGGAGGGAAACAGTGTCAAGCTGATTCAGTCACAGGCCAAGAACTGTTATTAAATTTGATCACTGTAGACATTCCTTCACACATGCTGCACGCAGTTTTTTGTCCTTCTTCCTTGTACAGGCATATCTCACTGTAAGTCTTGCTTCTGGGTACTGCTAGATATTTCTGGAGTGTGGTTGCATTAGTGAAGGCAGGAGATGTAGGAAGAGATCCCCCCACTTCTTATTTTCTTAGAAAACATACTGGTCCTCCAAACTTTTATACTGGTATGGCAGAACA
>NW_017729000.1:31788514-31789000 GCF_001723915.1 Gavialis gangeticus
CTTTTATACTGGTATGGCAGAACAAACTAATTTCAGTAGAGGCTGACAGATTTTTCCAAGTCATGAATTATTTGAAACTATAAAGCAATTGTTCTCAACCTTTTGGGATTCTAGCATATCTTCACTGGACTTAAGGCATCCATCTATACTTTTTGGGAATTAAACAGCACAAAATTTCAGAACAGGGACAAACCTGAGCCTGTGCTTTTCTGCTTAGGTTATCCATCACAGCACCCTTCAAAGGATCTAGGGTGCCACAGCACCCTAGTTGAGAAGCCCTGCTGTGGAATAAATCAATACTTGCCCCATGCCACAATTCAGGCTCCTGCCAAAAATTAAGCACCTGCTCCTACTCTATATGCTCTAAACTTAAACAGTAAAGAAGTCCTGGGAAGCCAGCACAGAGCAAGTATAATGTGCCCATAGTGTTTAGGCCCTCTACTATATGAGGACCCCCCCCCCCCCCTTTTCCACCCTCCAAAAATC
>NW_017729000.1:31794000-31800384 GCF_001723915.1 Gavialis gangeticus
ACTAGCATTTGCCAATGGCTTAACCAAAGACTAGGGAGTAGATCAAAGTAGATCTGCAAGAGAAGGAAAAAATGTCCTGGTGTTAACTGAACAAGTTGGACCCAATTCCCTCTCCCCACTTTTCCACCCTGCCAAAATAGTATAGTTACTGGATATCTAATTATTTAAACTTAAAAATTATCAAAAAATAAAATTAGTAATCACCCTCCTCTAGCAGAATATGAGAGGGATTTTTAAGTCTCAATGTAATACTGATGTCACAAGTTATGTTCTCCACATTCCAGATATATATTCTTTTACACCAAAGTATTAAGAATCCACCATCTTTTCTACTTGCTTCAATGATGCAAAAAATAAAGTATAATTCAGAATTATAAGACTTAATCAGAGACTCCACCAGGGAATCAGCTGCCTAAACTTCATGTTCCTTCATTGTTATGAGAAGCTTGCTGCCCTACAATTCTCCATAAAGGTATAATGAAAAATCATGGCACTATATTTTCTTTTTCCAAACCACGACACGGTAGGTGGCACCAGTGCTTTAAAAGTTAGGCAGTGCCTAATTTATATTTGTAATTACTGTACTGCAATTGCATTTTCAAATTCTAAATAAAGAGGAGAGAAAAAAAACAGTGGTCCTTAAAGTGCTTCAGCTCTACTCTCAACCTTTCTGCAAAGTTGTTTGTCCATAATGGGAGATCTGCAGTAGGACTAAAGATGGTATATGACCCTAATTATATAGATCTGCCCCATGGACCATGATAATTAAAACTGCAATTCAATGATTTCACAACCCTAATCTAATCTGAGCCAAAGTACTAACTCAATATGTGGGTTTGGGAAGGGCAATTAATCACTTTAAACTGATTATCAAGTCAACACAGAAGGGAAACAAAATTAAAAATTAAGATCTACAGTAACTGAAAACCAGATGCTTTCATTTAAAACATGCAATCCTGTGGAATTAGAATACTTTTGTCAGATTACACAAGTGTGTTTTCTGTAGCAAACTCCTTGGTCCTAGGTAGGTTGGAATTATGGAAATGTGATGCCCAAAGGCTTGGATGCTCAAATAGGATATAGCAGGAGAGCAAGCAAAGCAAGCTGTCCTAATGCTGATTTTGCTGCAAAATGCTGTTTCCAGAGAAGTTAACAGCAAAATTCCCACAAATTTCCTTTAGAGTGGGAAGGACATTTCATTTCCCACTACTACTATGGCCATTAAATAGATCAGTCCTAGAAGCACTCTATTCCAAATGTCTATTTATGTAATCTATATGAAACTATAATCTTGAGAATAACAGACCTCTTTATATAGGTATTGACTATATCATGTTAATCTAAAAGGTGATAATATCCACAGGGTATGAATAAATCATTTCCTTTCAGATGCAGTTGTTAAATTTAATGTAATTATTCATACCCATAACAAGGACATAATTCAGCAGATGTATAGGAGACCTTCAGTTAAATATTACATGCTTCTTTTATTTAAAAAAATAAAAGTAAATTAATCATTTTTATTGGTAATAGCTTTAGATAATATTCATTTCTTTTTTTTTTTAAATCTTACTAATAAAGGAGTTCAGGATGCTTAGCATATTCTTGCTAGGCAATGCTCCAAACTTTGCCCTCTAGTTGGTATTACGGTATCAGTAATTGCTGCCTCATGTTAACATTTATTTAAAGCTGCTGATTTAACATTTAAAAATTCTGAGGTTAATGGATCTGTGAATACAGATCCATTAACCTCAATAAAAACAAATGGGACCTGTTGTGAACTAAAATAAGCGCAGATCAAGGATACACTTTCACTAATACTTACTGATAGCATTTAGATTGTACTGCTAAAATGTCAGGTCATAAAAAGGGCTAGTAATGTAGTAATATTCAAGGTGAATTTCAGTGTTTCAGTCACTCCCATGACCCAAGATACGATAGTTTAAGATCAGGCAAGTTCAGTGTTCTAATTGCAACACACTCTGGATGGATTGGCATGTAAATGGTATATTACTAGGGCTGTGTTGGATTTACTTTAGAATGAAATTGTGTCCTGAATGCATATTGCATTTAATGAATAAATTCTGATACTGTAGTTAAATGTCTTTATAATTTATCTTATTTTATATAGAAATTGACTTCTATCATGCAGCACAGGGGAAACTTATAATACTTAGGGGAAAAAATACTTGGTGGGGTAACCTATTTCCTTATAATAGAATTGCTTTCCTTTAGTCCTGCTATTTAATCTGACATTGCCATAAAAATACAATATATAGGACTCATCCACACATGCATTAATGCACTGTAGTTACAGCACATTAAGTTTAGCACACTAACTAAATGCTCAATAACTCGCTGCTGCACAGCAGCACCAGCGCATGCCTTTTTAGTGACACTAATCTACAGTAAACTAATTCTACTGAGCATTAGTGCAATAGCATGGCTTTTGCCGTGATGTGCTAATGCACAGTAGAATTAGTCTACTGAGCATTTAGCATCTCGTGTAGACATGCCCATAGAAACCTAGAAACACTAGTTAGAAAAAAAACCAACCTTAAATTAACCTAGAAACTTATCCCTGGCATCTTAACACATGTAATTTACTTTACAATAGGCATATCCAGAAATATTTTAAATTGTAAACCCTTTTTCAACTTTGAGTTAAAGTCATTTATATGGTTGTGTTTTTGCCTTTTAGCTAGAACAGATTAATTCCCAAACCGTTGTGCGATCCTATTTTTCCTTAGGCATTTGTTCATCAAATAAACAAATAAAACTACTTTTCAGACATGTACATGTGTACATAAATATATGTATGTGATAAAGTCTAAAAAATTGTTTACCTGCTAGAACAAAAAAAAAAACAAGAAAAGATTCTGGGTCCTGTTCTTCACCATGGACTTCACTGTGGACAGAGTCATTGTCTCACTCTAAGTCTTCATATTTATGATCTGAGCGGTCAGGAAATTACCATTTGTACATTACGATGTAGCATTTTATTCACAATCCTATGATAGTTGTCAAATAATAAATATCTGTGTTGCATATATATTTTCCATAGATGAATAAGGAATTATGGTGGGGAACTCAACCAATGAAAGACTGTTTTCTTTTCTAGCCTTGCTTTGGAGCCATAATTTACTGTACTTCAGACTAGGTGGTCCAATATAAAGTTAAATTCCAGTGCTTCCAGTTACTAATCTTTTCCTAATGTTTCATTTAAATCTCCCTTACAATTTAGGACCACTATTTTCTGCCCTATCCCCAGGTTATAAGCTTCCCATAGAAATACTTTTGATATTTTTAACATATTTATCAGCTGTTTCTCCTTTGTCTCATTTCTCTAGAGTGAAGGAACTAAATCTGTTGCATCTTTCCTCATAAGTCACATTTTCCAGACTCTCCTAAGTATATGTTGCTCTCCTCTGGTCCTTTTTTTTTCTCTTGAAGCATAGTGTCCATGCTTCTTTGGACACAAAAGTGTGGTCTTCCCAGTGCTTAATGAAGAGGAAGAATTACTTCACATCGTGGCTAAGTACAGACAGTCAAAAAGCCTGAGGCTGAATCTGTTCAATCTTTGAAGGTTTCTCTGAGCTGCATAGATTGAACCAATAATGATGTGAACTGGTGTTTACTTTTGAATCCAGAAAGGCAGTCAGGAGCCAGGGGGACCCCTTAGTATGGTCTAGCACTAGTTTAGCCCATCCACATAGGTGCAGGGGGAGAACAGTCCCTTCAGCCCAGGGCCAAGCTGGTACCCGATATCAGACCGAGGGGTGGAAGGGTTGGGAGACTCCCCGCACCTCACCCAAGGTTTGCTTGACCCTGGCAGGTAGCCCATGGCCTGTTCCTGGTGCAGTGGGGGAATTCCCCCCTACCTCTCAGCATGGTCTAGTGCTGTCTTAGCCGTGGGGTGGAGGGACTGTTCCCCCACTATGCACCTGTGGGGGTGGGGCTGTGCCATGTCTGCACTGCGTGAAGGGATGGGAGGTGGGAATTCCCTCTCTTCACTGGCAGCAGGACTCAGGGGACCCTGGCTAAGGCACAAGGATCCCCCAACATGGGCTGGAGAGACCGTTATCCCCTCCCCAAACCTGTGCGGGCAAGGCTAAGCTTGCACCAAACCATGTAGAGGGGTAAGAGGGGAGGATCCCCTCTCTGCATTAGTGGCAGGGCTCAGGGAACCCTGCCCAGGGTGGGGGAACCCTCACTGAGGCATGGGGATCTGGGCTAGCCCCAGGCTGGGGAACTGCTTCCTCTCCCTCCCACCTGCATATCAGTGATTCATAAAGGAGAAACCTTCACACACCAGGGATTGGGTCTGGGGCTCAGGAGCAGGGCTCTGTTACCCCACCACACCCCCACCCCTGCCCCATCAGACTGACAGGTGCAGGCAGCACCAGGGCTGAAGAACAGAGGCTTTGCTACTTCAACTCTGTGACAGCCCAAGGGTGGGAACATCCCAGTTTGGCGGGAGCAGACCGTGTGGGCCAGGGTTAGCCTGCCCACCCTGGGAGTGGATGTTTGCAGGGGGAGGTGCAAAGCATGCTGGTATGCTGGAGGACTGTGACTTAACTTGAATTGGAAGGGGATATGGAACAGAAGATCAACAGACCAGTTTAAACTAAATCAATTAAGTTTAATATCATCCGGGTCTATCTCATACTGGTTTCGGACATTTTGAAAGTGGTTTATGTGAACTGAACTGTTCTGTTGCAGGTTTAAACCAGCTGCCAATCATTTAAACCAGTTTGTGTGTAATGTCTATCCCTAGCCTGAGTCACACACCTATTAATTTGTCCAGTGTGAACTTGTCTTTTTTTTCACCAACCTCATTGACTCATGTCCAGTTTGGGACCCCACTATAACTCCTAGGTTCTTCTCTGAAAAGTTTGTGCTTGGGTAGTTTATCCCCCATCTTTTATTTATGCATATGGTTATTTAAACATAAGACTTTGTACTTCTTGCTGAACTGCAGAGTGCTTTCTTCAGACCAGCTTGTTAAGATCATTTTAAATTCTAATCCTGCCCTCCAAAGTATTTGCAAACTCTCCAGGATTGGTATTGGCTTCAGATTAAATAAACACTTTTTCTCTGCTGTTATCCAAGTCATTAATGAGAATATTGAATAATACCAGACCAATCACTTATACATGTGAAGCCTCATTTGATACTTCTTTTCACTTTGAGGGTGATCCATTGATAACTACACTTTGAGAATAGTTTACCAACCTGTTGCATACCATTTAAATTAGTTTACTTCAGATTGTATTTCCCTAGTTTGTTATGACAAACCATCTCAACAGCCTTGATATATCATACCTACTGTTTGTTCCTTATCCTCAAGGCCTATTACCCTGTCACAGAAGGAAGTTAGATTGGTTTGACCTGACTTGTTCTTGACAAATCCACCTTGGTGTTATATATCACTATGTCCTCTTCTTGGTGCTTACAAATAGATTGTTTGATTCATTGATCCAGTATCTTTCCAGGAACTGAAGTTAGGTTGACTTGTCTAAAATACTTTAAGCCCTCATTTCCTTTATTTTTTTTGTATTTTTTTTAAAGTTTGTAAGTCTCAGAGTTATAGATAACAGCTCTAAGATTGCGTAATGTGGAATACTAGGGTGGAGTTTATCAGACTCAGTGGATTTAAAAAGGTGGGTTTTCACAGTAGCTTTTTAGTATAATAATAATAATGATTATGGTGATAATGATGATAATGATCATGATATTAATATCCTGATTTCACTCTGAGAAGCAATAGTAATTTTATTTGTACTTTAATCACTTTCAGGAAGACATTTAAGGGCCTTGTTACAGGGTAATATTGGGTGGGTCCTGGAGTTTATAACACCTGGATTATTAGTACTTTAACACCTGAAACTAGTTTTAAGCAGTTGTTAGGTAGCTCAAAGTTACACCACTCCAGGGCAGGATTATCTGTGACCCATGTTACCTAACTCTTGTTACACTAAGATGTAACTCTAGGCCCACTGTCTTACACTGGCCCAGATTGGGCCCACTGCCCCCGCCCCCGCCCCCGAACCTCATATCTTTGCTCACTCCTTGCTTATGGCTGTGCACACTGTTTGTCCTGGGGGAGCAGGCATGGAAGGGTTAACCTGCCTGCTTGGGCCGCTGCTGCTTTCTGGGTGGGCTCAGCCTGGAGAAGAGCAGCAGCCTGGCACTAGGGGGGCAGAGACTGTGGAGAGGGCGCTAAAAATAGCCTGGTCCCAGGGAAGTAGGGATAGTAAAATTGCAGCCCTGGGGCGAGGATTGGTGGCTGAGCTTTCCCAGCACCGTGGCTGTGCACGTTATTGTACAGAAGTTCCATGCTCCAGTGTAACCTAGACTTAGTAAGCTTGAGTATACATTGAT
>NW_017729000.1:31805384-31823106 GCF_001723915.1 Gavialis gangeticus
TGTGGAGAGAGGTTAACCCTTCCCTGCCTGCTGTTGCAGGAGAAACAGCACAGGCAGCCACAAGTAAGTGGGGCGGGGGAAACCCTGAAGGGTAGGGGGGGAACTGGGAGAACCACAGGGGGCAAGCCTAAAATGAGAAATGGGTATTCTTGCCTTTAGGTCCTCCAGGCCCTTGTGGGCCTGAAGTGACTGCTTCAGACTTGAACTAGCATTAAGGCTGATCAACATTTGCGTTGCTCACAGCATAAGGTGATTCAGGTGAGGTAACATATCCTCTAAATTAAGTCAAAATTTGGTTCAGGGTATGAGCATGCTATAATTCAAAGCAAAAGAAGTTAATATTTTCCTCAGAAATGAATGCTGATTAAGTGGTTTTCATAGATTTCATAGATATTAGGGCTGGAAGGGACCTCAGAAGATAATCGAGTCCAGCCCCCTCCCCAGGGGCAGGAAGCCAGCTGGGGTCATAGGATCCCAGCAAGATAAGCATCCAAATTTCTCTTGAACGTGTTCAATGTGGGTGCTTGATCAACCGCCAATGGCAGGCTATTCTAGCCCTTGGGGGCTTGGACAGTAAAGAAGTTCTTCCTTATGGCTAGCCTGAAACGGTCTTGCTAAAGTTTATAATCATTCGACCTTGTCATCCCTTGGGGCTCTCTGGTGAGCAATCGTTCCCCCAGATCCTGGTCAACACCTCTGATAAACTTATAGGTGGCCACCAGATCACCCCTGAGTCTGCGCTTTTCCAGGCTAAAGAGTCCCATAGCTCTTAGGCTGTCATTTTAAGGTCTGCTTTCCTGGCCTCTGATCATGCACATGGCTCTTCTCTGGACTCTCTCAAGCTTCTCCACATCCTTTTTGAATTGTGGAGCCCAAACTGGATGCAATACTCCCGCTGCAGCCTCACCAAGGCTGAGTACAATGGGAGAATGACGTCCTGGGATTTACTTGAGAAGCATCTATGGATGCAAGCTAGCATTTTGCTCACTTTACTAGCTGCAGCATCATAGTGAAGACTCATGTTCATCTTGTGGTCAATCATGACCCCCAAGATCTTTTCATCCATAGTGCTAGTCAGCGTAGCACTGCCGAGCCTATAAGGATGCTGCAGGTTTTTCCTTCCAAGGTGGAGAACCTTGCATTTTTTGGTGTTAAACACCATCAGGTTCTCATCCACCCATTTCCTGAATCTGTCAAGGTCAGCCTGGATCACCCTCCTGTCCTCGGGTGTGGATGCTTTACACCAGAGTTTGGTATCATCAGCGAACTTGGCCAATCCGCTTCTGAGTCCAACGTCCACATCATTAATGTTTTGCCAAGAGGTGATCATGCAATACCAGATTGAAGGCTTTTTTGAAGTCAAGATATATGACATCAATCTCTTCTCCCTTGTCCAGGTGACAAGTCACCTGGTCATAAAAGGAAATGAGACTGGTCAAGCAAGACCTACCTGCAACAAACCCATGCTGGCTGTCCCTCAGGATGTTAGCGTCAGCTAGTCCATAAAGGATGACCTCTTTAATAAACGTTTCTAAAATCTTCCCCGGGATAGAGGTCAGGCTGATGGGCCTGTAGTTTGCCGGATCCACTTTCCTTCCTTTCTTGAAGATAGACACCACATTGGCCTTCTTCCAGTCTTCGGGCACATCACCAGATCACCAGGAGTTCTCAAAGATCCATGCCACGGGCTGGGCTAGGATGCTAGCCAGCTCCCTGCGTACCCTGGGGTGTAGATTGTCAGGGCCAGCTGACTTGAAAGTGTCCAGCCTCTCAAGCTGCTCCTTCACAAGGTTAGCATTGATAGAGGGCAGGGAATCTATGGATGGATGGTATAGGAAATAGCAAACAGGTAAGCATCAAAATCTGGTAGAAGTCAGTGACAAGTCCACAGATGTCAAGAGAAATAGATTTTCAAAGGTGTGAGCACATAACAAGCTAAAGTGCAGTTGTCAAACAAAAGGAGAAAGCTACCACTGAATATTGACATTTCTTGTAACTAGTTTAGCTTTACTGTCATAATATATATTTTGATAAATAAAGGTGAACACAGTTTAGAAAACACTGAAGAACCGTTTTAAAAATACTTCTCTATTTAGCAAAATAGACAATGTCAGTTTTTTTACTGCTGTGGTTTTGTTTCAACTCTACTAAACATCAACTAGATTGGATTCTTATGTTGGAAACTTGAATGCATCACTGTGTGAATTGAAATGCATTACTCCATGAATTGAAATGAATTAGGTACACTCTATTGCACTGCTGTCCTGTCATATTTCTGTCTTTCTAAAAATGATTTCTGCAGGAATTTACTATTAAATCTAGAACAGCACTTTATAAACAAAATTTACTGGGAACTTTCATCTGTTAAATTTCATTACAAGTAGTATTAGCTCTTTTTAACACCAGAAATATGTTTGTTTTCTCAGTAAATTGCACTTAAAGTATTGAACAGGATTCAGGAAACGTCCCTGTCCAAGGAACAGTGTAACTTTTGATGATAAAAGTAAGAACAAATGTACTGTTCTAGTGGGTTGCAGAGCATCTAATTTTACCTGATAGAAATGAACTTTAAAGAAGTTGTTTCATTTATGTGATAGCAGCAAATGCTAAAATAAATTACCATACCACAAGGCGGAAACAGTTCTGGAAGCAGGACATGGTTGCAAATGCAGAGGCAGGCCCCCATTGGAAGTTTTCCCCCTCTGCCCTTGCAAACACATGCTGGGGAAAACCCCTGGAGAGGGATTCCCCCAGCATGCATATCTGTGTCCCCACACAGGCATCTGCAACAGGGTGGGAGGGGAGCCCCTATGGGAGTTTCCCCTTCTGCACTTGTAGATGTACATGAGGGCAGTCCCCTGCAGGATATTCCCCACTCCCCAACCCCAGGGGTATGTCTGCAAGTGGGGTTTTTCCCTGCTTGCAAATGCTTCCCAATTTGGGGTGCAGCAATCTACAATGTCTGTAAATGTATGTGGAGTGTGATCACTTGTGCCACAACATATCATGGCAGAGTATACTCCACGGATGATGTTTGTTTCCAGCCTTCATGGCATAAAGCAATTACCTACAACTGAATTTTGCAAATGCTTAAGCACTGGTGCTTTTTTGGACAAATAAATTAATGAGTTAAGAGGCATACCTTTTCTTGGAAAAAAAAATGAACAGGCCTACTCCATGATTTTGACAAGTAGAGGTTAAATGTGAACATATTGCATTATTATAAGTTACAAATACACTGTACTCTATTTGTAGAAGTTATAAAGTCCAAATAGCTGGACA
This sequence comes from Gavialis gangeticus, assembly GCF_001723915.1. NCBI lineage: Eukaryota > Metazoa > Chordata > Crocodylia > Gavialidae > Gavialis > Gavialis gangeticus. The sequence goes on from NW_017729000.1 coordinate 31,808,667, forward strand.
CTCTCTGAATCACTTACAAGGTTTGTGTGGCATGAGGGAATTTTACCTAGGTGGGAGTGAGGGAATTTGGGCTGTACTTCACATAAAATTCTGATTTCATCTTTCTGATCTGCTGCTTGAAAGCTGGTGGGAAGCAGACCCATTTCGGGAAATGTATTTATTAGATCTGGCAATGCATACTGTTCCTGGTCTTGATAGTGGCTTGAATAATTGCTTATGGTGCCTATCCTCCTACATATCATTCATCAGTATACTTTATTCTAATGGATTTTCCATTTCTCACAAATAAGCAGTCATTGATCTTTCAAGTCCACTGTGTTGCCAGAATACTGCTTAATACTCTACCAGGCTGTGACAGAATTACTTCTTGTGACTCATGAAATTAAAATATGATATACATAGTGGTCCAAAAAAACTACAGTTTACTGTTGCTACTTATTTTGAGCTACTGCTGAAGAATAGACTAGTATGCTCCTTTTACTGGTAACAATTTATTTTTACTCCTGCTACAGTGTATACTTTATTTGTAGGGCACCATTTGGCCACTTCACTTTTTAACTTACAGAAAGATACTACAGCTGTGTCCAGATGAGCGCGGACATACAGTATGTGGTGCTGCAGACCCATCTGCAGTGCCATACGCTGTACGTGCAGGCATTCCCCACACTGCTAGCTTGCAGCGTGGAGTTTTTTTTGACACTGGGAGATCTGGGTTAAAAAAAATGCATGCCTTAAAAAAATGGGATGGTTTACATGGCAGCAGCACACACTACCCAAAACCAGAGCCTGGCCTGCCAGAGCCATGCTCCGGCTGCCACCCAGGCTCCCAGCTGCATAAGCAACATGGCTACAGCTCCCCAAGGCCTCCAACACCCCAGGTAAGGCTGCTAGGGACAGAGCAGTTGCTGACCCCAGCCTCCCCTACCCCACTTAGGGTAACCTGGCACATGCTAGAGGGCATGTGGCACAGACATTCCCTGGGGACAAATAGCAACTTGTGCTGCTGCTTCTTGTCCCTGGAGAAACAAACATCTATGCTCGTGTGGATGCAACTTACTTCGGTACAGGCTAGTGCTTCTCCCCCTCCTCCCTAGCTGTCACACGCAGCCTAACTGTTGTACCTATTGATACATGGACGTAACTTTGATGGCCTTACCAATGATGTACAAATACTTTGCCATCCCATTTGAGTGGAACAGATGTGTCTTCAGTGTCAAAGTCTGAGTGGAAAATCTGGTAAACCAAATTATGTAGTTATAAGAGTTAAAGTCTTTAACAAAAGATATGTTATCTTAAAAGCTCCTTCTCCCCCTCCCCACTACCAAGGGGTTTGAAAGTATTTACCTGGGACTCTGAATTCTTCCATTTAAAAGATGCATGTTCCCAGTGTGCTTACCAGTCTCTGAGAATGGTATGCAGAACTGATTTTTCCTTATAACGTGGCATCAAGGTTCAATCTATGATGACTCTATATTTGTAGCTACCTTAAAACATATCTTAGTAAACTGATTTCCTGTGCCGCGCCCCCCCCCCCCCGCCAGCTTTCAGATAAAATTTTTGCATACTTCATATTTGTTTTAACTCTCAATCTGATGACTGGTCTAATTCAGGGATGACAAAAGTATAGCCCACAGGCTGGGTCTGGCTTGTAGAGCTCTATCATCTGGCCTCCAGTGCTGCCCCTGGGTCATGCATTGTACCCACACATCACCTGTGGTGTGTGCTGAACTGGTCCTTTGCACTGCACATTGAGTGTGGGGATGATCTGGTGTGCGCTGCCGGCAGCGTTCAGGTCCTGTCCAGGGCACGCTCTGTCAGCAAGTTGGACCTGCTCCAGGGCACACATTAGATCCAGCATGTGGGGCCGGTCTGCAGGCCTGATCAAATTTGAGGACCAGCCCAACACTACTCATCTGGCTGGTGGAGCCTGATGGGTTTGACACTTGTGATCTAATTTGAAAGAGTAATGGCTAATGTACATATCTGCTGTTGTTGAAAGCTCAGAGTTTAAATGAATAGTTAGCAAATACTAAGCAAAAAACTGTGTAAGGTTGTATCTTATATTATGCTTATTTTTCCTTTTTTATTATTTTGACTGGCTTAACAAATTGACTATGGATAATTATTTCACAATGTTCATTTAAGTTATTCATGAATTTTACCCTGAAGAGGATTTTATGCCCATGGAGTCATTCTTACACAATCAAACACAGCCAGTTGAAAGCAGAGTTTGCATGAAATTCTTACACAGCATTTTGCATTAGGTTGTTCTCATTTACATTTTCACAGGTGAAAATACAGGTTGGCAGCCAGCTTCCTATCAACTCCGTATCACAGAAGCACACAGTGAGACAGCTTAAATTTTGTGCTTTTACTAGATCTCATTGTGGTAGGTACTTGCACAAAACAAGTCCATTCTGTTGGTCAGTGTTCCAAGCACATTGTTTCATGGCCAGAAGAATTTTTGTTCCAATTGTACCCTCACATGCCACTTTATTGTATGATGCTCATGAAAAATATGGGAATGTATTGAATAGCTTTCAGTTTGTAATTCATATTCACAGCCCTATGTCATTCACTACTCTGGCATAGGATCAGGCCCTTGTATTTAATTTCAGATCCATTGAAATCAGTAGGAATAGAATGATAGAAATTAAAGGCTGGAAGGGACCTCAAAAAATTGAGTCCAACCCCCTGCTCTGAGCAGCAATACTGCTGAGATCAAATGATCCTATTTCTTGCTGGGATCAGTTTACGTCACTCATGAGTTAAGCAGTCCTAAATCTTATTCAGCAATTTTATTCAAAGTGGGTTTTAAGCAATTATAATTTAATAGCTGCTTTTTGAGGCAAAGAATAGAATGGATTGTAGTTTCTTGAACTTTGATAGTCTATTTTCTATAAGGGGGAAAGTGTTGGGAGGAGCTGCCCAGAAATAGAGCCCTTTGCAGGAGTGGTGATAGGGTTGTGCATCTCTCCATTTGTCCTGTCATAGTTCTAATTGATTGCTATATTGTCTTAAATAGAAATGGGGGAAAAGAGCATATGGTTTTAGATTTATCAAATGATAGTCAAGATTATGGGCCTTGGATATTTGCCCTTAGATTGTATAAGGTGACGGGACATCAAGGAAGTATTTACTTTTTAATGAGTAGTGCATTATAAAGCACAGTTTTCCTGAAAGGTGCTTATAAAAATAGTAGTTGTCTTTGTATTTGTTTATACCTACTACTTTTGTTTGGAGGCAAAAGAGCAATTTGAAAATAACCTTGTCCTCAGTACATCAGAAGCATTAAAAACTTAACAGATAAATAAACTGAAACACTTAGAATGAGGAGTGCAATCCATTATTCCTTTTACATGATTTGGTGGAGGACAGCTTAGTTAGTGAATTGGAGATTATGTACAAATTGCTACCATTATGGCAAAAGCATGCTCAAGTACGAAAATATACTCTAATGATCCTCAACTCTGTTTCTTTCTTTCTTTTTCCCTTTGAAGAAGAACAGTAAGGTAGAAAGAAAGTTATTTGATCATTTTTAAACCATCACGGGTCACCCTGAGTCGTAGACAACCTAAATTATATGGCTAAAATTTAAACTATATTGCTGCCAATTGATAGATCAGATCAAGATGTCCAGTCTTGAATCTCTTAGATTTGTAACACAACTTGAGGTCTTTAGGGTTCATGCAAGTATTATTCCTTGGGAATACTCTTCTTCTGTTTACCTGTCTAGCAACACTTCTTTCCCAAGGCCAAAGAAAAAGAATAAAAATGATGCATGCAGTTGCATAAAAAGGTAAAGAGTATAATTTTTAGAACAGTACAGTATCCAGGCTTCATAAGACATCTAGAAATGGAAGCCTTCAAGCATATCTGTCTCAAGAAACATTTTTAAGTCACTGGTATTTGTTGTGATGTAGTGTATTTTAGGCCAAATTGCTTTGCCCTTCCCTAAATCTCAGAAGTACTTTAGAAATCTTCAAAATTAGTTGTCTCATAGAAACAGGGTGGCTCCCAGTAGAAGTAGGGGAAATCATTTCACCCTTCCTTTCATTGCAAGGTAGTCTTTTTACCAGGGACCACTTTTCAGCTCATCTTTACTAAAGAGCTTTGAATGTGCTGTCCCAAAATGTTGCCCTGTAGGGTCAAGCCAACTCTCAGGATCTCAAAATTGTGCTGCAGACAGGAGCATGTGACACAATTGCATGTATATAAACACACAAATCAGTTAGGTGCATACACACACACTACCAACTCAGACAGGCACCTACACATCCAAGATTACCAGCCTAGGCCAGGGGTGGACAAAATGCGACCCGGGGGCTGGATGCGGCCCGTCAGACCATTCTATCCAGCCCACAGGGCCCCTAAAAAATTTAGAAAATTAATATTTATCTGCCCCTGGCTGCTTATCACATGGCCCTTGATGGATTGACAAAACTCAGTAAGTGGCCTTCTGCCCAAAATAATTGCCCGTCCCTGGCCTAGACAGGCACATGCATACCTATCACCATTTCAAGCACATACACGTTCTAATGATAATGACATGAAATCATGCACGATACATATTTACATACACATATACACACAGGTTAAACACTGACTCAGGTGACAGTGTGTGTGTGTTGGTGCCTGTGGTACCTATGCTTGGGGTGCTTGGTAACTAAAGAGCAAGTGGCAGAGATCAGGGGAAAAGGCAGTGAGGACAAGGCAATAGCAAAGAAACAGGGCTTTGCAGGCAGAGAGGAGCCCCAAATGGCTGGAGCCACAGGAGCATGAGACAGGTGTTGGAGGTGGCGGTGAACCAAAAGCAGGAGAGGGAGAAATGAGACAGAAGTTAGAGGGGGGAGGAGCAAAGAATGGAGCAGGGCTGGAACTGTAGTAAAGCAAAAGTCTACTCAAGGGTCCAAATAACAGTTTTATTAAATTAACACTGTACTGTACAGCTTGGTTCCCACACACACTCATACAATGATAGCAGGAGAAGGAGACTCAGTGGAAGGGTTGGAGTCCAGGTAGGGAAGAGAAACAGAGTCCAAGTCCTTGGTTGAAGAGAGCGTAGGGGTGATAGCTACCTATCTTGGGCTGTGAGTTGATTCTCAATGGCCAGCCGGGGTCTTCTCCAGCAAGGTGTTGACCAGAGCAGGGTCACCAGCAGGGCCCCTGGGTGGATAGGTGGTGTAGTGTGGGGCTGGTCCAGATGGAGAGGGCATCCCAAGGAGTCAGTCTTCACTACCCCTTTATGGGGCAGACTACATCTGATCTCCTATAGGGAGGGCCTGTCCAGGCAAGGTCAGTCCTGTTCCAGAGGGTTCCAGATGTTCATACTGAGCAATGTGCAGCCTTGGCACAATGGTGGGTTACCTCATCTTTTGTTTCTTGAATGTGGAGGGTGGTTCCAATGGCTGGCTCATTGGTCCAGGTATTGGTTTTGATAGTAGGGTGATTTAGTAGGGGGTTCTGCTCATTGTGTTTCACTCATCCATTCACTTTTTTGCTTCAGGCATTCAAGGAAAACCAATTTACATGGGAGGGAGAGGTTACAGACTTAAACGTGAGTCATAATTGCAACATACTTACACAACTGGGCATGGGGACAAGATGGGAACCTGACACAAAAAATTGGATACTTGACATCACTCACGCCAACACACATTGCAGGCCTAAATCATACAATGCTAACATAGAGACACTTAAGACACAATAACCGTACAATGTAATACATTACAGTAATCCAACACACACAGCAAAACACTATTACAATAGCTTATGGTTTCTATAAAAGGGGACTTATGTACACAGGGTTTCAACTTAACTTATAACTACTTATATATATACCCGTATGGAACAGAGGAGGGGAGAGAAAAAGGCAGAAATGATGGGGAAAAGGGGATGTCACATTTCTAAGTAAAAAAAAAAAAAGAAGAAAAACTGGGGGGGGTTGCTACCAAAATATTTTTATTTCACGCAATATTTAATGTTTATGTTTATTTGATCCCATTAAGGAAGATATACTTATGCAGGTTTGTAATCAATATGTTTGAAAATATTTGGTTCTATAAACCAGTTCTATTAAACTAAAATTTTACAAATGCCTTACTTGGTTGCTATCTGAGAGACTGTGGCTGCAACTCATTCTAAATAAGATGGAAGCAATACTTGTTGTTGGAAGGGAGAAGTAAACAGGTGGGCAGATGTTATATCTTCAAAAACTTTTGCTAATGAATACCTAAGTTATCAACATGGTCCTGATTTCTCAGGTAGGTATACGCTGAAAATGGACATCTTCAGTGAAACATGATTGCTATGCAGTGATATGTCACGGCACAACTCCAGGGACTTCTATAGACATTCCCAGTTGTTGTGTCCCTACTTGGGGTGTGTTTGCAAGTGGGAGGGAACCCCTGCTTATAGAAAACTCCCCACTGGAGAGTGGGGGAATCTCCTACAGGAGTATCTTCAAATGGGTTCCTCCCCCACTTGCAGATAGATGTAGGGGTCCTTCTGCAGGGATTTCCCCATACAGGCCTCCAAGCAGGAGTGTGTAGGGAAATACCTTTTCAATGAAGTTCCCTGTGAGGTCCTGAAAGTGCAGAGTGGGGAGATTACACAGAGGGCCCTCCACTGTGTTTGCAGATGCATGGGGAAGTCCCTCTGCAGGGGATTTCCCTGCATGCCTGCAAGCAAGAAGCCAGGGGAACTTCCATGAGGGAGGTCCCACTTCCATGACTATAGCCCACGCTGCTGCCAGGAATGCATGCCAATTCTTGCTCCACAAGCCTATGGAGCTCCTGCCCAGGGAAGGCTGGAGAGCCTGGAGGGCTGGAGAGCCCAGCAATACTACCTGAGCAATTCCACCATAAGCAAACAGACGTGGGCCACAATCAAGTGGCCCAATGCAATGCTACCTTCTGTCTTGGCCACAAATTTGAGCATCTGTTGTATGACAGGAGGTATGGATGCCTGCTTGCTTTCACTTTGTGCTGCCATTATTTTTTTTCTGCCCATAGTGATCTGCAGTGCCTTCAGGCATATTCTGGTAGGCCAGAAGTTTTCCTGTGTTATTAAAAAATGCATACTACTGGAGGTAATCCAGAAAGCCCAGAGGAAAGCTCCATGTACGAAGTTGCTCAACTTCTCAGTGATGTAGGGTTCTGGATTTTAAAATTCCCTCAACAATCCATCAGAACTGAAGTGAACCACCTTTAGGGCAAGATACAAAAATGATTTATTTTGTTTAGACTTTAATTAACTGTTTTAGTTTTGTTTTTTATTTTAATCACTATAATTGAAGCACCTAGCTGTTATAGAGATTATTAAATAATCAAATTGCATTTTGTGGCAATATAATCAGGATGGTATTTCCTTTGTAAATTATTAGCATAGCATAAATAGTTCATGATATCTGACTATTTACATATACTCAGGAATACATTAACATCCAGGAAAAGTATTTCAAAGGAATTACAGATTAGTCTATTCTGTGATTTATTTAAAAAGTTTTTATATAGTGCATCAATTAACCATAATATTTTACTTAATTTTATATTATTTTCTCTCAAAGCATTCAGAACAAATGAATACATGATGAATAGTTATGGTGAAATCAAATGAGGAATTCTTATTTGAAATAGAATTCTTTTGACATTGTTTGCTGTTGTTTATAATTTTCATCTCTATGAACGTGCCAGACTTCACTATTTCATGTAAAGAGAATAATAGATTACAAGTTTAACTATTACCATTTCATTTTTTATGATCTTTCAGATAAACTCAGCAGTTTGTGGGGTTTTTTTGTCCCAGTAGCTGCACATAAATTGAGAGAATCTTAATTTGCAAAACATCCTTTGTATTTAACATGATTCAGCCAAAATGTCTGTGTTGCCCTTCTAACTACCACAGTTCATGCAGCATAATCAGTACAGGAAGTAATGCATTCATCAGGGTGGACTGGCTTCTAATCCTTATGGAACACTGAATAAGGCAGTGATACTTCTCCCTATGTAACAACTGCAGTGTATAATCCAATAACATAAAATACAGAGATGCTGAGAATAATTAAGCAATGCAAGCAGTTGGTTATGGTATTCACAAAGTAAGTAACATTTACAAACACAGCCAAATGAGCATGTGTTGTCATAAAGTGATAAGAGTATTCCTGTTCTCTTATACTTAGTTCTCTTATTCTGACAAGGTTCAATCTCAATGAATATTTTAATCACATTAAGGATATAGGATATTCCCTTAGCTGGTATAAATCACCAGCTCTACTGAAGTCCCCAGGCTAGTTTTATTAAAAGCAGTGGAGCTTGGCTCATGTTGTCCCCTTTTCTTAAGCAAATATTCTAGAGTGACCAATTGATCATTAGTGATGTAGTTAGTTCATATTTCTGGATTATTACCTGTAAGATTTACCTATTTTTTATGAACAATCCTGCAGATTATTAAAAAGCAGTTTGTTCTGTATATTTAATATTTGAAATTCAGGTGGAGCTTAGAGAGGATACATAACCTATGGTATGGTTTTGAGCTTTGACTGAATGTGTGTGACTGCTGATTGTCTACTATATCTATTCTCTTTATATCACCCATTGCCATAATATTTCAAGCAAATATTTGCATTTTCATCTTGAGAATTCCCTTTCTATGAACATGCCTTGGCATTTCCACTTTCCAGGAAGTGGAAACCTGGACAAAAAGCTAGAGAGGAGTATAAGAGCATTGCTTAGGCATGCAGGGATGAAGTCAGGAAGGTCAAAGCGCAATTGGAGTTGCAGCTAGCAAGGGATGTGAAGGATAACAAGAAAGGGTTTCTACAAGTATGTTAATAACAAGAGGAAGATCAGGGAAAGTAGGGATCCCTTACTGAATGGGGGAGGCAACCCAGTGACAGAGAATGCAGAAGAGGCTGAAGTGCTCAATGCCTTTTTCACCTCAGTCTTCACAGACAAGGTCAGCTCCCAGACTACTGCAGATGGCTGCACAGTTTGGGGAGCAGCCAGCAATGGTGAAAGAACAAGTTAGGGACCATTTAGAAAAGCTGGACATATATAAGTCTATGGGGCTGAATGGTGCTGAGGTAGTTGGCTGAAATGATTGCAGAGCTGCTGGCCATCATCTTTGAAAACTCATGGTGATTGGGAGAGGTCCCAGATGATTGGAAAAGGGCAAATATAGTGTCCATATTTAAGAAAGGGAAAAAGGAGGATCCAGGGAACTACAGACTGGTCAGCTTTGCCTTTAGCCCATGGAAAAACTGTGGAGCAGATCCACAAGGAATCCATTTCTAAGCACTTGGAGGAGAAGGTGATTTGAAACAGTCAGCATGGATTCACCAGGGCATGCCATGCCTGACCAATCTGAGTCCCTTTTATAAGATGACTGGTTCTGTGGATGCAGGGAAACCAGTGGGTGTGGCATGCCTTGATTTTAGCCAGGCTCTTGATATGGTTTACCACAACATTCTCACAGACAAGCTAAAGAAATATGGGCTGGATGACTGGACTGTAAAAATGGATAGAAAACTGGCTGGATCATTGGGCGTAGAAGGTAGTAAGCAATGGCTTGATGTGTAGTTGGCAGCCAGTATCAAGTGGAGTGCTCCAGGGATCAGTCCTGGGGTGGGTTTTGTTCAATATCTTTATCAAAGACCTAAAAGATGGCATGGAGTGCACCTTCAAGCAAGTTTGAAGATGACACCAAGCTAGGGGGAGGGGAAGACTATGATTCAGAGAGACCTTGACAAATTGGAGAATTGAACCAAAACAAATCTCATGAGTTTCAATAAGAACAAGTGCAAAGTCCTGCACTTAGGACAGAACAATTTCATGCATCAGTACAGGCTTGGGGCTGACAGACTGGGCAGCAGTTCTGCAGAAAAGCCCTTGGGGGTTAGAGTGGACAATAGGCTGAATATGAGCCAACAGTATGCTCAAGAAGGCTAATGGCATACTGGCCTGCACTGGTAGGAGTGCTGCCAGCAGATCAAATGAATTCATTATTTCCCCTGTATTCAGTACGGGGGAGGCTACACCTGGAGTACTGTGATCAGTTTTCACCCCCCACTGAAGAAAGGATGTGGACAAATTGGAGAGATTCCAGCAGAGGGCAAAATCTATCAAAGACAAGAAGACCCAATTACTTGCCAGTGGACATTTCTCACAAGACAACCATGCTCTCTCCAGTCTCTCAGTTCTAATCCTCAAAGGGAATTTACAAAAAACTTTTTGTAGGCAAACTTCACTTCATCAACCTACTGGATGCAAAAAATCATGGACTAAATATAGACATTGGGTTTATGGCACATTACAACCTGCCTAACATCTGATACCCCCGGTAACCTCTCTACTATTTACCAGCTTACCTCTTATCACTAGGTCTACAATCCCTGCCTCCCCACCCTCCACCCTGTTTCTCACCCATTGACTGCCTCAATTTGCATTTACTGCACATTAGTGCCTGGTTTTGCCTGCTGCACTAATGTGCAATAGAATTATTCTACTGTGCTCAAAAAGTCTCATGTAGATGTACCCATGGTGCCTTAAGTATGCTGCACTGTGCCAAGTGTGTTTGTCCCTTACACTATCAATAGTGTAGTAGTAGGAAATTAGCTTGGGGTGTCTAATTGGTGCTGTCATAGTCTATCAGGGCACCACCCAGGGTGCATCTACATGTGTAATTAACGTGATAGAATAAACTTTGGCTCATTTTGCAAACCCAGTTCTACATGTGTGCCTAGGACAGCAACACTGTGAGCCAGGGTGGAGCAGATGCAGGTAGGCAGCAGGATCAGGGGGTCAGCCCTGGGTTTCAGGTAGCAGTGTCAGGTGGCAGAGGGGCTGGCTGAGAGAGGGGAGTGCCCAAAGTGCAGAGCTGTGTAGCTAGGCAACAAGTGGGAGTCTGGCTCCCTGCTGGCTGGGCTGCCTGTGTGCCTTTCACTGCAGTTAATAACTCTGACAGTACTGTCTAATGGAAGAGTTAATTAATTTTCTGCACCTTAATACTGACACTCATATAGATAATGACATTTTACTGCAGAGCTAATTAGTCAACTCCGAATAAAGCACATGTGTAGATGCCCCTTGCCTCCCCCTAAGTGTTATACTGCTTCCAGTTTAGGAGGGAGCTTACCCAAAGCTGCATGGCATGGTTGATGGCATCACTACTTGGGGACAGTAAGTTCACCATATAGATTCTATATAGCCACTTACACAAAACACTTACAGTATGAGGAGAAAGATCATTTCAGTCTTCCTTATCAACATAAAATATTTTGCTGGGAATTCAAAGGGCCAGATTCACTGGCATCGTTCTTAATGCTTTGAGAGATGCCAACAATACAAAGTGTCAGTAAAAAAAACATAGCCACCTGGGCATCCAAGACAATAATGCATTTTGAAACGTGCGCGATATACTGAAATCTAAGTAAAGTTCTGTTATTGCGATCCTCCTCATTTTTTTCCATTCCTTTGGTAATCCATATATTATATGTGCTGCCTCCTTGACACACTGTAAGTCCCTTCAGATAAACTGATGCAGAGTGAGCATCCAATCCATTTTGCTATTACCTTTATGAAAGCTACAGTGCACCTTGAGAAGAGTATGTCTGACTCAATTTGATCTTTCATTTCTAACACCATGGCTTGCTGACTTCTTAAAGGATAGTTAAGAAAGGCTTATTAGCAGATGTTATCACTAGAATCACCCTTTCAAAAATAAGGTATGACAAGACCATCTGTTTATTTGTTGCTTGATAACCAAGGTTTCAGTGTTGTCTTGGAAATCCTGATCATAGATCTAGCTCCATGTAGTTGCATTGCATTGATCTGTTTGGAGTGGATTTCTGCAGAGCAAAACACATAAGGGGAAAAACAGAAGCAGTCTTTATTTTAAAGAATTAGTGCTAAAGTTTCCTGTACTCAAGAGTGTTTCAGGCATAACGTTTTCAAAACTGCTAAAATAACCTTCAAGGCCAAGTCCTACTGGCTTCCATGAAAGTCAGTGGGACAGATTACATAATACCTGCATGCTATGAAAATGTAAGCAGCACTTTAAGAAAGTTTTCTAGAATGTTTAGAAAAGAAAGATCTGTTGGGGACATAACTTTTTTTTAATTGTCAGAATTAAAATATAATCTGAGGTTACTAGTACAGCGGCTGTTTTAATGAAGCAGGCATAGTATCTTTTTAACTATGATAATACCTATATATTCTTGGGTATGGTAGAAATATAAATTACATGTAGTTTGCAACATTTTAAGGATCTCTTGTTATTTTTAAATCAGTGCAATTTAGTAGATTCCAAAGTTTTTGGTTGCAGTTATTTTCACCAGAAAAACCATATAACATTACAGATTCCCGTGATATACTGTGGTTTGTTGTAGAAAGTTATTTAGTAAATCTGAACTCAAACAAGAAAATCTTAGCTCAGTGGAGCTAACCTGATTTTTATTAGCAAAAAACCCCCTGCCATAATGACTTCATCCTACAACTGTATCCCAGTCTTTTTATTTAGTCAGTCAGATTAAATTGTCACTTAAGACTTACCTACAAAAATAATGTATCCTTGTCCTGCTAATGAGTAATTAGTAGGTTTACCTCAAGCATAGAAAAGTGCTGCCTGAAAAATGCACAACTATTTCCATAGAGGTTTATCATAAAATAGCTAGTAGGAACTTAATTGGCTCAATTATTAGTTAGGTTTCTTCCCAGTGGTCAAAAACATTCATTCAACACTGTTAATTACAGAAGATTTTTATTTCTTTCTAGGCATTAATTCTACTGCATCAGAAACTCTGCATCCAATCCCTGAAATAGGGATGGCCCTTCCTTAAGGAGGGGCTTGGACTCTTGATTCTTTCCAGGCCAGCTTGTCTATGATTCTCTAGTCATATAATAGTTATTTTTTAAAGGATTCATATTAAACCACTAAATGATCAACAAACAAATCATATGCAGATTGCTAATTCAATCTATATCATTTAAAATTTGTGCCATTTAAATTATGGCTTATCACTTTTGGATTCAGCATATTGAGAAATCTAAAGAGGCACTGTGAAAGATATCCTGCATATGTTAGCTCATTTCTATGCTTCTTCCACTGTTCTATCTCTGAGTTGACAGGTTGTAGTTGTTCGTTAAATCTATCAAATTGCATGTTTTCTTTATAGAATAATGTGCGGTACAAGTATTGGCATATCAAATTGTTTATAATAATATCCTGTAAATGACAGTTTTTTGTCTAACGGTCACAACTGGCAAAGTTTTATTCCATTCCCCTGTATTAGGTCAGGAGGAGGGAATTTGATCTGTTTATCCAAAGGAACTTTCCTTGAAGGAATTCTATCCCATTTCTTTCTTGATAGTTGTTGGCATGGCAATTATGACCCAGTCCTGATATCTTGTTCCACGCAGACTCAAACCATTAGACTGACCACAAAACATTGGTGATACACATTGAAATAAGAGTAATGCAAGCAAAGAAAGCAAGATGATTACAAAATTATTATCCAGTCCCTGGGGGTTCACAAGAAAGCACTATGTGAATGCCACCTTGTGATTCTTTGCTTGAATGTTAGACATCAGCAGCCTAAAGATCAAAGGACAATGCCCCCTCACACACCCAGATGGGGCGGATGAGACCGGCAGGTGATGTGACCTGTGCTGCTCTTAAATCCCTCCTTTCATATTCTTTTTCTCCTGATGACTCTTCATTTCTGGGTACCATTGATTGGTTTGTGATTGACATTATGACAACATTCTATTTTGTAAGCGTATCTATTTGTTTCTGAAACATATCACATGCATAACTCTTAATTTGGTCATTTACAAGTGTCTTAATTTGAGCATGCCCAGCTTCCTAATTTGGTCATTTCACCAAAATCAGAAATCTCAGGGGCTTTGCAGGTAATCACTGTGACCTAATGTCAATGCTGCAGGTTCCCTTATCTTTGTTACAGAGCACTGTGGTACATTTTTTCAATTTCCCCAACCTATTTGTCTGCTAGCTTTCCACACAAAGGCTGAAAATGTGAAACTTTGTCACAAACAGACTTTTAGAAACCAATTAACCCTTGCCTTCCCTGTACCATTGTTCTAATGCAATATCTACTGTACCTAGAAACCAATTCCTAAGAGCAAATCTCTGAATATCATTTTCTAGCAATCAATACTTGTTTCTCTAATACAGTGGAAGTCACGCATATTTAGGCACATTACCATTTCTTGTGATTTAAGCCTCAGATCTACTGCTAGTATTTCCTAGCTCAGTGCTTTTCAACCTGTTGTCTGCATACCCTGGGAGGTCCACAGATTGTCTTAGGGGTCTGTGAAAGATGACTATGGTCAATCAAAAGTATATGAATGGCCACACTTACAATTTGAAGGGGTCCATACCTCCATTCAAAAACTCCAAAGAGGTCCACACCTCCATTCAAAAA
>NW_017729000.1:31828106-31840675 GCF_001723915.1 Gavialis gangeticus
ACAGATTGTCTAAGGGGTCTGTGAAAGATGACTATGGTCAATCAAAAGTATATGAATGGCCACACTTACAATTTGAAGGGGTCCATACCTCCATTCAAAAACTCCAAAGAGGTCCACACCTCCATTCAAAAATTTGTAGGGGTCCTCTATTGAAAAAAGGTTGAAAATCACCATTCTAGCTCATTCACTAAAATGTGCATTTATGTGCAAATGTAAAAAGCGTGAATTTAACAAAATCTGTTTAAAACACTTGAATAAATAGTTGCAGATTTTTTTATTGTCTTTGCCTACTTCAGTTGAGTAGACTTGACAGGAAAATATACATTGCACTGTAATCTTCTTCTATTACTGTTTGCTGTATCTGTTTTGATGGGCAATAACATCAGCATGAAGAGAGCAAGAATCTTGGTTACATTTGCACTTTTATAACTTTCATCACTCACTGAGTTATTTTGTATTTGGACATGTATTGGTGTCCAAAAGTGTAAATATAATACAATGTTTAATTTTACATAAACTGTTTTCCCCAGGTCCAAGAGATATTTCTCTTGCTCTGAGTAGTTTTGGTTATTTACCTTTCCATTCTCCAGTGTGCCCTTGAATTTGGATGTAAAAGTTTGCTTATTTCAAGTTAAATATGTAGGGCTTGGCTTGCTCATAATGTTCATAAAAAGTATGGACTTTTCTATATCATACTTAAGTGCCCTCCAGGAAGGGATACAATATCTCAGTGCTATGGCTCTTTTCCTGCACAATATCCATTGTAATTTTTGGCTATATTAAGTGGTTTTCTATAGTAAACAACCACTGACAATTGAAAAGTTTGGAATGATCCATTTTTTGTTTTGTTTTCATTTTATTTAACCAAACATTTCGCAGTTTCTGTTTTCAGAAAAAAAAGTATATTTCAAATGTCCTCTTTGTCATGAAAAATTGTTTTTCAGGTCGCAAAAACAGTTATACTAGAAATTTATTTTAATAATAAAACAAAATAAAAAAATTTAAATTAATAAAATCATTGGCTTTGAGTAAAATTTTTTTTCATTTAAAAATGGAAATTATAATTTTTCATTCTTACCAAGATAGAAAATATTTTTGATTTTTCAAAAATTCTCACAGGCTAGGAAAATCATTTCCTACAAGCCTAGCAGCACTATATAGTCCCTTCACAGCTCTTAAATTGTAAACAGCTTTGTAAATAATGCAACAGAGAGTTCTGTTATATGGAGGTTTTGGAGGAATTTGACAATCCAGAGTTAGCTCCAGTTAATATCTATCTGTGAGTCTACTTTTCTATTATTATGCAATGTATTATAAAAGTGCAAACAGTTTTAGTCAATTTAAGATGTTCTTATCCTTAGACTGACCTTAGATCTTTATTAAGATCCAGAGAGCATTAGGATAAGTACCTTTGCTATACCTCTTGCTAGGGATAAGTGATTCAAGCAATTAATTTGCAGGATAGAATATATATTGGCTATATTCAACTAGCTGAGTTCTGCCAACTATCAATTGGCCAGAATACTGTTCCTGAGTGTATGGTAATGCCTGTGCCACAAAGGGACTAGAGAGAGATGTCCAAGTCTCATAAGAGTGTTCAGACTGATGGTGGGCTGGATTTAGGTTTAGTTATCTGCAAATTATGTGACTAATCTGTTTTAGACTCATTCATTCCCAAATGTGATTTTAGCTGCCAACCCAGTACTGGGCCTCTGTTTTTACTATCCTGTGGCTCATAAAAGAGTGGAAGAGGGGACAAAAAAGTAGGGGGAGAGAGAATTCCAGTTCACTATATTGCTGCCAATAGCCTGTATCTGCTGACTGCTGCCTACTCGTCTGTGCATGTGTTAGTGCTCTCTACCTCTTTGTATGGCATTAATATTTTATTCAGTCCAATCAGTCCACTGGACCTGTATATGTGCTCTGCACTGAGAGCACTCTTTATTTGTGTTTATGACAGTGTCTTCTGTTCCTTCAATGACTACTTACAGTTTTAAACTCGCTATGATCCACCTTCATGAGATAATGCAATAGTCATGCATACAGTTTCTACTTTGTGCCACGAGACAGTCAATACCACTTTTTGTTGCGCGATACCAACTTCAGTCATAGGGCTCCTTCAGCAAATGCTTAATTTTTCTAACCAATGACAACTGGATATTACCAGCAAGTCCTACAATCACATTCCCTCCAACTGATCGCAGCTATAATAACGTTTATTGCAAGATAACTTTAGGATTATGATTCCCATCTTAATCTGGCTAAGTTCCAGTTTGTGATAGATCAGCAGATGAATGCGTATCCCAGCATGTTTTTTGGAATATGTTTCCATTTTAATCCTTTTCTGCCTTAAATTCTCTGAGTAATTTTTAAACATTATTATCATTATTTTTTCCTTGTTTCTCTTATAATTTGAATGCTCCTACTCCATTATGTACTACATATAATCAAAACTACGTGTTTTTTTCTTTAACTTACAGAAAATATTGGGATGGTAAGATGCTTCCTAAGTACAACTGGGAGAATTTGTTTTAAGTAACTAGTAAATTGAGTTTTACATGCTCCAAAATAATACATGAGATCAGGTCAAATTTAACGAATTGTTTTGAATGAAGAGATGAGAAAAAAACAAGTTTTTAAAAAAGTAAAAATATTTCTTGGCATTTTTTACAAAATTAAATGTGTTTTTTGAAATGTTAACTTACTTTATTTTTTAAAATAAAATATATTCATATTTTTAAACAGCTTTTGTAATTAAAAAAATGACCTAATATTAAAAAGGCAAGAGAATTTTAAAGAGGGGGAAAAAGGAAAATAAGTTTTTCTTTTAAAAAACTAATGAAATAAAGCACTTGGGATCATATTTTTCTTTTCTTTTTGTTTTCCTGAAATGATTTAAAATTTCTTGTTTTTACGTTGGCCTAAGCAATTTTTTTTTCTTTTTTTTTTCTCAAATGTCCATTTTAGCACAGCTGTCTTCCTGAGTTTACAGTACTTGCAATGTCTCCACCTGCTTTAGCCACATTATCTTTTTGGATTAATGTGAAAGGAGAGGCATATGATAGGTGGTTTTCAAGCATCAATTTCAAAAATCAACTCCTCTGCAGTTTCCTCTGCTAGCCACCCGCAACCCATATCTATTCTGTTTTTTCTACTGACCAAGAAGTAGACTAATTTCAGCAGGGCTCCTTTAGGCTGGATTGAGAAACTCTGGTGTTAAAATGCTGCCTTACTGATGTCTGCAGAACCAAACCCAATTTCAGAGCAAAACAGAAATGCCATAGGTAGAGTCAATTAGTTGTCCTTTCTAAATAGCACAGAATATTAGAGTAAAATTTAAAAAATGAGAGAGAAGATTCAAGGGCTAGGGAGATGGAAGGAAAGAGGGTAATGACTTAGATAAAAAACAACCTTTTTGTAACATGGAAGTACCAGTACATGATCAATGTCATACGTAGGACACTGTGGGTGCATCTACATGAGACACGTACTGTCTCACGTAGCAGTACGTGCAATGATCCCAATGCAGCAGCACTGGGGGTCATGAACTGTGACATAACACTACTGCATAGTAGTAACAAGCTACTGTGCAGTCAGCATCACCAGGAAGGTGTGTGGGGATGCTACCACATAGTAATAGAAGTTACTGCGCAGTCATTTACTATGTGGATATGCAAGTAATAAACCACTGCGTCGTAACAACTGCATAGTCAGCATCTAGTGTAGACAGCCTGTGTAATATTATTTTAATATTTTACTCGTTGCAGATAAGAAAGTTATAGTAGCACTTGGAAACTTGAAAGGCCTGAATTCTGGATGTACAGAATGCCACCAGCTCCTACGGATTTTAGTGGCACTTCTCAGGCCTCAGTTCTATTGGCAATTAAGTAGTTAGTGCAAAAGATATTAAGGCCTGGACCTACACATTTGTTCTGACTAGTGGATAGAACTTTGTTCTGCAGACATGTATGCTAAACATACCGCAAGCTTTCTTTAGGGATTGTTCTACACAGTAGCACCTTAAATGATAGCATGTCACAAGTGACGCTTACAAAATGTGATGAAGGAGAGTGGCGTTTGGCCAGATAAAAGAACAAAACATGTTTGTCTTATACACTCATGCAGTAATTCTATAATGCTTGGTAATATCCTTTTTTTTATTGGCCTAACATCATTGGAAATTGTATTTAATAAAAGGAAGCTGTAGCCAACATGCTGAGCTAGGCAGTTGGTTGTGTTATGTATTCAGTGCTATTGCATGCTACATTCAGTTTTGTTCTGTTGTATTTCCTTTGCCTTTCGCAAACAAATTGCATTCAGCAAGAGAGATACAGCCAGAAAAAAAATCCGCTGAGCCCAGAAGACAAGGGAAAACATAATTTGGCAATTGATACAATTGTTCTTCAATGATTACCTTTTTAGCAATGCATAATTGCTACTTTAAAAGAGTGTGCCCTTCAGTATCTGAGAGCTGTAAGGCAGTGTAGGGTTGTTTTAAATGCATTTCTTATAGCGTGCTATCACCATCTAACTATTAAACTGAAACACTACACATAGTTAAACCTTCAGACTACAGCTGCAGAAATACTTATCAAAAATACAACTCCTAGAAGAATTATTTACTCCAACAAAGAGCTGCTCTAGCAGTTGCTGCTTTTAAATGGGGAGCCTAACCTTTTCTACGAAAGGCACAGTCTATGGGAAAATAGTCACACAACAAGTGGAAAAAAGAGGATCTTAAGGGCTTTATGCCAATATGGGTCAACAGCTTGTGGCATTTTGTCCTAGACATTTGTAGTTTTAATGAGACTACTTTTTCAGTTCAATAATCTTCCTTCCTACATGGGGAAAAAAAAGAAGTTTCCTTGCTTGACATTCCCTCGTCCCCTTAGGTATTATTTATCCCTTAACTCCTTGATGGGATATTGCACTGTCCCTTCCTGAGAGTGATATGCCTCGGTTAGAGTAGCAGTTCCCAGACTCCAGGGTTTTATCATTTAAGAAAAAAAAAAGTACTACCAACCTCAGGGGCTAGAAAGACTTCTGTTGTCCGTGTGAAAAAAAAAAATCATCTTCCTCTTCCTCAGAAAGAAATTATATTCTTTTAAACTGGGCCTATTTGGAAAACGTATTTCAAGTTTTGGCTGTCCTAAAGGCTTTTGGACTGGATGCAGGTAAAACTTAAGCTCTTTGCACCTTAGTTTCCCATTGTAAAAGTCTACTTAGATTATAGTCTTCAAGGCAGGGATTAGCTCTTACTGGGTGCAGCTACACATGTGCTTTATTGCAGCATGTACCAATAGCTCTGCAGCAAAACATCACTGTCTACATGTGTGCCAGGAAACTAATTAACTCTGCTGTGGGTGCATCTACATGTGAAATTAAGGTGAAACAATAAACTCCAGAGCTGTTTGAGTTGCAGCAAACTGCTCCTGGGTACAGCATCTACATGTGCGCCTGGGAAAGCAGCAATTTGAGCCAGGCAGAGCAGGCCCAGGCTGGCAGGGGGAATAGGGTGTCAACTCTGGGCCCTGGGTAGTGGCATTGGGCAGCAGAGGGGCTGGGTGGGGCATGAGGGTGCTGAACCTATGGAGGTGTGTGGCGAGGTTGCAGGCAGGAGTCTGGTCCCTGCCTGGTCACCAATTGCATGTGCATTTCAGGGCAGTTAATTACTCCACTGTAAGACTACTGTTCCCAACAGTACTACCTCACAGCAGAGTTAATTAGTTTCCTGGCACACAAGTAGACAGAGATGCTTTACTGCAGAGCTATTGGTACACGCTGCAATAAAGCACATGTGCAGCCACACCCAGTAAGAGCTAATCCCAGCTTTATCTTAAATTTCCATACAATACATGTACGTGAGTTCCATGAAAAGGTTTGTACATGCATCCACAGGCAGAGTTTGGGTGTTTGTGGTTTGGGGGTACTTATACAAGTTAGCAGCCTCTCTTCCTTCTCCTTGCCTCTCCAAGTTGCTCCTTGCCTGATGGGTGTGTGTGTGCACACAGAAATTATTGTAACTTACAATACATAGTTTAGATACAATAATTATAAATTAAAATATGAAACCTGTGTACACACACACACACTCTATAAGGGTAGATTTCCCATTTGGGAGTCCAAACAATCTATTTCCAGATGTATATGGATACATAGCGTTGGGAATCTTGTGCTTAAGTACGGATGAGTCAAAAGATACAAGATTGTTTACTTCTGGACACAGAATGACTTATGGTATGTTTAATCTTTTCTTCCTATTTCTACAAATCAAAATATACCTCAACATTTGGAAGTTGCAGAGAAGTCATGCCGCTGGAAAATCCGAGGTGCTGCACTAGGGTGTAAACGACACACTGGGAGTTCTGCTTCAGTGAGGAAGCTTTTGCAGTGTGTGCCCATATCAAGCACAGCTCTTGGCAGTGCTATTTGTCCCTCGCTGTCTGGAGCACTAATTTACTCACCAATCTTTTTAAAAGCTGCAAATTGTGCTACTAATTTGCTGTGACTTCAATAGGGATAGGAATGAAATATTTGTTTCTCATCATACTCAGTGCATCTATTAGCTTTCCCTTTTTTGTTGGTGTGAATTGCAGGCGCCTTAAATCTAGCATTTGGATGTAGAAGGGTGCCTGCCGAGCATAACATTACATCACACAGTAAAGGTGAAGAAGACTTCAGAGTCATTTTCTTGCTTTTCGCATTTAATTTTTAATTTGGTGCTTTAAAAGGCATCTCAGACAGTAGGAATTCTCAAGGGCTTGTTGGGTTCCTCTGCTGGTTTAATAGTGATCGTGACACTTGTAGAAGTGCGGCACTGAGAGAATTAGTGAACTCATCAGATGGGAGGAAGGGATGATCAATTATTCACCACACGCCACCAACTACAAGAAGCCCGACTGCTGCCTGTCTCTCTCCTTTTCTTTCTGCTGCAGACACAAAACCAGCTTACCCTATTTGTGCAATTACATTATTTTCATTCAAACAATCTCTAGAGAAACCTGTTTATATGAGTATGCTGGAGCATTCATCATCAGCGTATAAAGTGCCCTTGATATTTACTACATCACCTCTCTTCTACCTTCCTTTTTAATTACTTTTAATTCTTGGGATAAACAACAGAAATATGTAGTAGTTTTACACATAAAGAACAGAATTCAGTAAGCAAATCTGACATTTCCCATGTTCTGTCCACTGCTGGATTATATTTGGATAAGCATTTTTTCTTGTTCCATAAACTTTTTGTTTTCAATGGGAGGAGTCAAGAAACATTGCAGCATGCAATTGTTTAAATATTCATAAATCACATTATAATGTTTACTGAATTTCCATTCACCTTGATGTGTTATTTTAAGAATATTCTTCAAAGAATATTTTTCAATGAAAATTGTTACAGGATTCTTGTTAGTGTGAAAAATAGTGGTTTACACAGTAGAAGGAGTATCAAGTTAGAGTATAAAATAGACCAATTTCACTTTAAATCCCCAAAACTTCAAGATCCTGTTCACAATTTTAATTATTTTGTAGGGGTGGTGGTTTAATCAAAGAAGTTTAGGTGTTTAATTGGTTTTGTAAATTATTCACTAATTTTCAGAATATGAAAATGGTGCCTACAACAAAATTATGGTCTTTGCAAGTAACTTAAAGAAATTGAACCATAAGTGGAACTATTGATGTCAAAATTAGAAGTTAGGGTTAAATTTACTGAACTTTGTGATAGACTTTGAATTTGTTCAGTATTCAGTTAAGCCATGAAATGAGAATGAACGCTGTATGAATTCTTATGACTGTACTCTCGGATCCAAATATGTTCTGGGGTTTGGCAACCCAGAACTCACTGCAGGGTGAGCACTTTCCCTCTCTCGCTCTCTCTTTCTCTCTGTCATGCCGTTGTGAAATCCTAAGAGTTCTAAGGCAATTTTACCAACCTGCTCATCAATCAAATCAAATTCTTGACTTCAGAAATGAGACTCATTTACTTGAGAAAGAACTGTCTCAGCAGCTGGCCCAGTCCTGTGTATCTCTCTTCTGGAAGAGAATAAGAAAAACAACAAATCTCAGTGGCTTCGGAAAAGAATGTAAGCTCAATTTCTCTGACTTAGCCTATTTTCAATAAGCAAGTAATGTTTTACAATTAATAAACATATGATCTCCATTCAGACAATGGTAGAAAGTAGAGAAAGGAAGAGAGAGAGAGGTGCATGGAATTCTTTTGTACTTATTTGAATGTAGGTACCATGCTGATGGGCATTGATGGGTACCTATTGATACTCTAGTTTTAACAGACATTTCTACTGGATACTACAATAAAGATGTACTAATACAATTCTGCATTGAAGCATTGACTCCCTGTGTACTTATACTAAGGGTACATACAAGCATTACATTTAAATCATTCTAACCAAGGTTAGGGTGATCTAAATGCCCCAGCATGCAAGTGGCTGCCCTAACAACAGTGTGTCTGATCTAAAGTTAATTCACTTCCAAAATGAGGTTCCAGAGAATTCCAGAGGTAACTAGCTTTAGATTGGCAATGGGTTAACCTGATCTAGCAAGGGTTAACCAAACCTAATGAACACTTGCACAGATTCATAGCACAGCCCTGTGGCTAGGAAAGCCCAGCCACTAGCCATAGCCCCAGGGCTGTGCTGTATTAATCCCTCTGACAGTTAGTTACTGGGTTATTTCCTTTGCTCCCACCCCACAACTACTCCACACTTCAGACTAGGCACCAGAATGCTTTGAGTCTAATTTTACTGCAAAAGAATCACTAATAAATCAGGCTGATGCATAATATTTGTGGTGGCTACTTTTTTGCTATTGTTAAAAAAGTCGGATCCACTACCTGGACTTGCATGAATCAGAGGAATCTTACCACCTAACCTTTGGCCCCTGGCAGACATTAATTTAATTGCACAATGAGATCTAATACATTTCATCTTGGATCTAAAAAATGATACATTCTGCCATTCCAGAATCTCCATCATAGGGACCCAGGAGATTGTTCCTTCAGAGGACTATGTGGGACATGCAGCACTGGGGACAGGTCCCAGAGGCTACCCTTCCCACAATGCCCTTTGCTTCCCAAATGTGTGGGGAGCCTGGGACCAGAGACTCAGTCCCCAATCCTGGGTTCCTCATATAATGGCAAGATGAAAGTGCACCACAGGAAGTGTGACATCTTGGTACCACACAAGGAATCCAGGCTCAGGGAGCTGGTTTGAACTCCTCACATATCAAAATGAAAGGGTACACATGCAGCTGGGTTGCACACATGCCCTTTCAAAGTCTTAGTGTACAGGGGGCCTTGGATCAGGCTGTCTCCCTCATCTCAGGCTTCCTGTATTCTGGCATGTTCAAAGGGCTTGCATACAGCTTGGCTGCATACATGACCCAAAGCTTTGGAGTGCCTAGTCTGAAGTGGGGGGTAGTTGGTGGCAAAACGGGGAGGTTGGGTGGCAGGAAATAATCCAGTCATTGTCAGGGGGATTCAAACAGCAGAGCCATGGAGCTTGGCCAGCCATGGGAAGCCTAAGATTAGGTACTGGCTGCCTGATCTCAGGCTCCCCATCAGGCATATTCAAAATGCCAGAGAGGGTTAGCCCAGTGCTTGGGAGTGGCTGCTTCTTACATCCTTTAAACTAACATATATGCCACACATTCAAATTAAAGCATAATACAACCCAGCCACAAAGATGCTCCACAATAAATGTGTCTGGTTTGATATTTTATCACATGATAAATTGCTCTCATGTGTGGCATATTATAGTTTATCATGTGATGAATGTATTAATCTGGCAATACATGTAATTACCTGCCAGGACCGCAGTGTGTATTTAAAGGTTCAGTGTTTGGCTCCCACCTGGTTGATGGTGGCACAGAAAATATGTGTTTTTGTTTCCTTTTTTTATCCTGCCTATTTGGAAGGAAAGTATTACTTGCAGCTGTTTGTGAAAGAACATCAGTTCAAAAGGGATAATTCCTTCTCTTTTCATTTTTATCTTATGTCCTCAGTGTGACATCTGAGTGCCAAAAATGAACTGTTTCCACTTTAAGCCACAAGGATACTTCCCAGACAATTAAAAGAAGACTACAATAAATATACAATTTTGAAAACACTAAGAGTTTCATGGATATTCCTTCACTCCAACAGCTTCACCTTGCTGGAGTTCTCCTTGGTAAATTCACAGCTAATGGAATTGTGTTCATAACTATCAAACTGTCACAAAAAAACAGGGATGATACTACATCATCAGAAAACTACATTTCATCCCCTTTGCTCTTTGAGGAAGCTTCAATCCTAATCCAAAAGCTGCTGTTTAGGTCTCTCTCGATAAAAATTTTAATAAGACCACAATCTGTACACCACTGACGTTCTGAAATATTTGGATTTAAAATTAAATCTGGTCCTGAGCTCTGCAGGATCATGCTAATAATTACTGATTAGTAAGCACATATCTATCATCTGACAGTATCAAAAAGATTCTTATACTCTATAATCAGCTGCTGTTAAAGATTCAGGATAGGCATTAAATATTGCCAATTTTTGATGGGGAATATTGAACCATGGATGAGGGAGGGTATTTTGCCAATGAGTCTGCTAACTGTATGCTATACCCTAACTTCTAGCCTCCCCTCGTGCTTTAGTTGGCATCACAGCATTTAGCCCAGAAAAGCATACTTTTGTATTTATGTACTTATTTTAACATATCTAGTAGAATGCTGTGTATTAGCTTACGATGAATATCTTCTTCCATACCTGTCATTTTTCTCTTGCCAGTAAGTAAAGAGTGCTGAGAGAAAAGCAGGATTATATTTTTGTTTATTTTGTTTTTTATGGTTTGCACACTTAGGCCACATCCACACGAGCATGGACACTTGGTTCCCTGGGGACAACTAGCAGTGGCATACCTTGTGCCACTGCTAGTTGTCCCTCAGGCATGCCTGTGCCACGTGCCCCATGGTGTACGACAGGTAACTCTGAGTGGGGGAGGGGAGGTTGGGGCCAGCACTGGGTTGACCCAGAAGCCTTACCTGGGATCCAGGGGTCTCCCAGGGCTGCAGAACCAGTGATTCTACTGCTTGGAGCCTGGCCAGCAGCTGGAGCTTGGTTTTGGCTGGCCAGCCTATTGTTTTGAGCTGTGTATGCTGCCCCATGTGTGTCGCTCCACCTTTTTTTTATGCAGGTTTTTTGACTCCTGGATATCCTTGGGAGACCAGAGGAGAAATTTTGAATCGTCTGTTTCACTACATCTGTGACCTGTTGGAAATTAACAAAACCTCATAACACTACCACCTGTAATGTGATGGGCTGGTGGAACAGTTCAACCGTACTGTGGTTCACATTCTGTTCTCCCTTATTGAAGACAGTCAGATGATGGGGATGAGGTACTTCCTTTTGTTATGATGGACTACAGGAGTAATGTCCAGTTATCTATGCAGTATACACCATATATTATATTATTTGGATGGGAGATCTGCCTATCTGTCATTGTTATCTCTGGAGTCAAAGTATCAGAAGGATTTAGCAGCCCACCTGAATATGTTACAAGGGTGTCAGGATACCTAAGTTCAGTTAGCTAAGCTATTAAGACACATCAGGTTGCAGCCACAGAAAGGTAAAAATAGTACTGTTGCCCTGAGGGGTCAGGCCAATGCTCAGGATCTCAATATTGCACTGTTAGGCAGGAGTGTATGGTGTACAACTGCACATGCACACATAAAAAAAATCAGTTAAGCACACACACACTCACTAGGTGCATACACCCCCACTAGGCATACACACTCACACTAGCAACTCAGATACACACATGTTCAAAATAACCAGTTTAGGTTCATACACACCTATCACCAGTTTAAGCCCATACATGCTACACACACCAAGTTTAGACAGACTCAGTTACCAACGCCTGCACATCCAATATACATATGTGGATTACTAATTCATATACCACACACACAATGATATCTGTATATGGATATATATGTGTGTATTCACTAATTCCCACACATACCACGCACCTACACATACACACAGGTGAGTTCCTAAGTTGGATGTTGTGATGTGTATGTATGTATGTGCTTGGTGTACTTGGGATACCTGGGAAAGGTTAAGGTAAGAAATTAAAAGTGCAGGGAGTGAAAGTTGCTGGGAGTGAAAGTTACTGGGACCTGGATTAGAACTGGTAGACTAGAAGGGCGAACTGAAGCTCGGGGGTAACTTTAGGTTAATTGATCTTAATTGATTAAAAGATAATGCCCAAAGCCTGCAGAACAGGGGAGTGATGCCAGCACAGAGGCTGGGACCGGAGCCATAGCTACAGGGGAGCTGAAAAGGTAGGTGGGGAGAGGGAAAATGGGACTAAGGGAAAATGTGGGTGTTAATGAGGGGCTCTGGGTGTGAGGAGCCCAAGGATGTCTCTGGGGCAGCTAGCGAAGCTGCATGGAGCAGCAGTAGGTGTTGGGAGCTGGAGAAAAGCTCCAGCTGCTGGAGAAAACTGCAGGACAGCCACGAGGAGCTGGGAAGCTGCAGGGTGGGGGGGGACTACAGAAGGTGCAGGAGAAGCCTG
>NW_017729000.1:31845675-31846294 GCF_001723915.1 Gavialis gangeticus
TTAATGAGGGGCTCTGGGTGTGAGGAGCCCAAGGATGTCTCTGGGGCAGCTAGCGAAGCTGCATGGAGCAGCAGTAGGTGTTGGGAGCTGGAGAAAAGCTCCAGCTGCTGGAGAAAACTGCAGGACAGCCACGAGGAGCTGGGAAGCTGCAGGGTGGGGGGGGACTACAGAAGGTGCAGGAGAAGCCTGAACACAGAGAGACAGACTGCAGAAAATTACAGGAAAAGTGGCAGGAGAGACTGAAAGGCAGCAGGGCAGCGGGAAAGCATAGAAAAGCAGCATAAAGTCACAGGAAAAAGGCAGTAGGAGCGTGGAGAGCAGGGGGACAGCAGAAAATCACAGGAAAAGTGGCAAGAGAGACTGTAAGGCAGCAGGGGCAGTGGAAAAGCAGGGAGAGGCAGCAGAAAGTCACAGGGGAAAGACAGTAGATGGCACGGGAGGCTGAAAGCCAGCAGGGACAGCAGAAAAGTAAGGAGAGGCTGAGAGGTGGCAGAAAATGGAGACGGAATTGGGAGGAGATCAGGAAACTAGTGGAGAGTTGGGGGGGCTGGAACTGAGAGAGAGAGAGAAAACAAGGCTGGAATTTAAGATAGGAAAGGGACTGGGATTCAGTAAAACA
>NW_017729000.1:31846305-31892981 GCF_001723915.1 Gavialis gangeticus
GCTCACTTATACGTATCTATAGGGAATAGAGAGGGAGAGTTAAAGTCAGAAATAGTTGGGGGAGGGAATGCATATCTATCATATGTATATGTATATGTATGTATGTATGTATTAAAAAAGAAAAAACTGGTGGTTTTGCTACAGTACCATGACCTTTGGGTCACTGGACAAGTTTATGAACTGGGGGAATTAGCATGGGTGTGGAACCAGACCATGAGATGGAGGCAATAGCCAAAAACTATGTAAAACGTTCAGCGGTCCTTATATCATCATCATAAAGTTATCTGAGGTGTTATATGACCTAGGAAACAGGCCCAGTGGACAGATATCAGTAGTGCACTATAACCAAATGAACTCCTAAATGTATTCAGAGAACAGAGACCCTGACCTGACAAGGGAGCTAGGGAGGCCTGCGCACCAACAACCAAGACAAGGCCAGGGGTTTCATAACTGAACTTAATATTATAGTATCATAGTGCTTAGGGTCGGAAGGGACCTAAACAGATCATCAGGTCTGATCTCCTGCCCTGGGCAGGAACGAGTGCTGTGGTCATAATACACCAGCCAAATATCTATCCAGCCTTCTCTTGAAGACCCTCAAGGTAGGAGAGAGCACCACCTCCCTTGGGATTCCATTCCAGAGCCTGGCAGCCCTAACAATGAAGTAATGCCTCCTGATGTCCAGCCTGAACTTTCTTTTTAACAAGTTGTGGCCATTATTCCTAGTAACCCCGATGGTGCCCAGGGGAACAGAGTCTCACCCAATTTCTGCTGGCCCTCCTGGCTACCAGATCCCCTCTCAGCCTTCTCTTGTGTAGGCTGAATAGAGTCAGTCCCTTTAGCCTCTCTTCGTAGGGCCTGACCCACTGCCCCTTGACCATGCAAGTGGCCCTCCTCTGGATCTTCTCTATGCTAGCCACATCTCTCTTGAAGTGCGGCACCCAGAACTGGACACAGTACTCCAACTGTGGTCTGACCAACACCACATGGAGGGGAAGGATCACTACCCTGGACTTGCTTGTGATGCATCTATAGATGCACGACAAGGTGCAGTTATCCTTACTGACTGCTTCCTCGCATTGGTAGCTCATGTTCATCCTGGAGTCAACAATGACTTCAAGATCTCTTTCTGTCTCTGTGTTGACAAGTAGGGTGTTCCCCAGCCTGTAGATGTGTTGCTGGTTCCTTCTTCCTAGATGTAGTACCCTGAACTTCTCCACATTGAATTACATCTTATTCTCATCTGCCCACCTCTGTAACCTGTCTAGATCTAATTGGATTCTGCCCCTCCCCTCCAGTGTGCCTAACTTGCCCCACATCTTAATGTCATCAGCGAATTTGGACAGCATGCTTTCCACACCCACATCCAGATTGCTGATAAAGATGTTCAATAGTACAGGTGCCAGGGCTGAGCCCTGAGGGACTTCACTGCTCACATCCCTCCAGGTCGAAAATGACCTGTCCACCACCATTCTCTGGGTGCAAAAGTCTAGCCAATTTGCCACCCATCTGACTGTGTAGGCATCCGATGCTGTAGTCACTTAGTTTTTTTTGAGAGAATGTGGTGAGAAACAATGTCAAAGGCCTTCTTAAAGTCCAGGAAGACGACATCCACCTCAATGCCCTCATTCAGGGACTTTGTGACCTGATCATAAAAGGAAACCAGGTTATTTAGGCAGGATCTGCCCTCAATGAACCCATGTTGGTTACCCTAAGCATTACTTCCCTTGCTGAGCCCTTGGAGATGTGCTCCTTGATATTTTTCTCAAAGGTATTCCCAAGGACAGAGGTGAGATTGACTGGCCTATAATTGCCATAGTCCTCCTTGCTCCCTTTCTTGTAAATGGGGGTCACATTGGCCCTTTTCCAATCCTCTGGTACCTGGCCAGAGCCCCCCGAGTGCTCATACAGCCGTGTCAGGGGCCCCACTATGACCCCCGCCAATTCCCTCAGCACCGTCAGGTGAAGAGCAACTTATACCAGCACAGTCCTAAATATGCCTAATGGGGTGCTGCCTGGGGGATGCTTCTAAATCCAAGCCTGTAGGGTGGAACACATGGTTTGACAGAGATGAGAATAGCGAAGATGGATGCATACTGGGAGGAGACCGGGGTTGGGCACACGTAAGAGTACACAAAATCTGCCAGAGCTAGTGGAGGCCCCTATTCCTGAATTCTCAGATAGACCACAGAGAGAGCAGAGACCTCCCAAGTGGCTTAGTGATTATATGGTGTAACTTTGGTTGGATGCAAGAGTGCATCCCATTAAAAGAGGGGGTACTATAATGTACCTTAATGCATATTCACCTGTGCTTTTCCCAATCTTCCTAGCCCACTGGCTTGTGACCCTAATCCCCAGCACAGTGGTGATGTGTAGGGTGTGCACGGGGGTGCACAGTCACCCCCTGGTGCACCTCCTGACAAGCCTCACTGCTCACTTAGGTGATGGGCAAGGAGGGCAGGTGGGAGCGGAGGTGCCTTCCCTGTGAGCAGCAGCTGGGGAGTAGGAGCACCAGGAGCATTTCTGGGAATGCTATTTGCTAGGAGGGAGCCCCTGTGAGATTGGCCATGGGGGAACCCCCCACAGTCACTGACTGGTTGCTGGGGGGGGGGGCACATGCCCCCCCCCGACTGAGGTGACATGAGTCACCCATGGCCCAGCATCTCACCTATAAAAGTGGAATCCTCCCTTGATTTTTCTCTGTGCCAGTTCCTAGGGTTGCAGTGTTTGGTACAGCGTATATGGAGTGATATGCATCAGAAATGAAGGTGTTTGTTCTTGGAGACTGGTATAAGGGAGATGTCTTGTTTTAACTTATGCCACTGGAGGTCATTCACTATTAGTAAATCTATCATTTTTGTACCACCTTAACTTACCTTCTGCAAGGTATGATACTATGTTTTGCTCTAGTAAGTCAAGTAACATGACAAATATTAATGTAAACAATGAATTGTCATAGTGTTTTGAATATCTTATCCCTTCCTTTATTACAACATGTACTCTTTTGTTTTTTATAAATTTTAAATTCATTTTCTCTTACAATGTAGTGAATATATATATATATATATATATATATATATATATATTTGGTATTTGCTATACTGGGGAATAAACATGTGGGGTAAATTGATTCCTGATCTTTAATTTGTATGGGTGAGTAATTGTTACTGTGAAATGTTGACAATATTTTTACAACACAGAAAAATAGAAGACAGTGTTGTCTCTTTCACGATGTATAGAGGATGCTGTTGTGCACTAGACTGAAACTTCCATGGCAACAAGCACTTAATAGGTCAAATTAACAAGTTTTAGGCTGTAAATTACTGTATCCTTCAATAGATAATACTTTTGTACTCCTCTACCACTTCTCTTTTGCAGTGCTGAGGCCAGATTTATTAGGCGATGCTGACATTATAGGACTGTTAAAACTACTCTAATTACTTTTCTTCTGAAAACATGTTTTAGAGGCAGTTTTAGAGGTTTACACTGCTCCTTGGAGATAAATGAAAAGAAAGAGTAGAGTTCAATAGGAAAGACAAGAAGATCTGATTTATTTCTTCTGTTGAAAATGCATGAGATTTTCTGTTTTACTCCCTTCCTTACCCCCACCCTGTGGAGGTCAGCTGGAATAGGAATACTCAGACCAATATCTTTCTGTAAAGCTGCAAATTCCAGTTGGGCTGACTTGTACATAAGCTGTAATTGTTCTGAAAATTAACCTCAAGATTTGGCAAAGAACATTTGACCACTTCAAGAGTTCTAACAGAAATCTGGTGATGAAAAGTGAATAGCTTACTGAAACAAGGAAGAAAGCTGGCAAGAGCCGAAAGATTTATACCAGAACAAAACATCTTCAAGTGGGATTGGGGCTCAATACTGCCAGACTGTCAGGAACAACAAGATGAGGACTTTCTAATACTAGAGATTAGGTTTAAACTAACTGCAGATGCCCAACTGGAGATGAAAGCCTTTGAAGATAATGTGGAAATATTTTAGGAAGATTGGAACTGAAGCTATTATGCTATAAATCCTTTTGGTGCTACCATAGTAGTTAGAAAAATCTAAACTGCATAATATGTTTATTTTGTTTCCATATTTAACCCCAATTACCCTTTGCTGGGGAATTCTTTTTACATTTAATTCCCCATCTCACTTTTTTAGCTTTTGCAAGCCTTATTTTTCCCCCTATGTAAATTGCAGCAGGTGCACAGAATTGAAGACATCACAATTAAATGTAATCAAATATTTTAGGCACTAATGAACAGCTCCAGGAAAACAAGTCAAAAGAAAAAAAAAAGCCTTTAAGTGAGTGGATTTTCAAACACCCTAGGCACCATAGGGCCAATTAAGGGAGTCAGACACCAGGACACATACTGGCATTAATTATCTTTGAGTTCAGGGAAATAAAAAATAAAAGCAACAATTATCATAATAAATCTCCACACACTGCTTGTAAGTTGTGCTAATCTACAACACACCTGGGTTTCAGAGATTTAAGGCATGAAAGTGAATACTCAATCAGTTGGTAACGACCTCACATAGAGGCTCATGGGATATGTTTCTTTTCTGTGATCTGCCAATCAGACAGGAGCTAAAATGATGTCCAACAGCCGCAGCAGCTTTATTCTGTATTGCTCAGAAGCACAGCAGAATAAGGCAGAATATTATACCCTCAAACAAGAAGGGTACACATTCTGCATTATATTAAGAACATGTTCATTCTTAAATTCTGTTTATCGATCTATCTAGTTTTCATCTCTGATTATGATAGAAGTGTGACTATTGAATGCTTTTAACCCCAGCCCCTTGTGGGGCCAGGTATACATTAAACTTTGTGTTTAACATTTTATAGTGAAGGTCTAAAAATGTGGTTGGTCTTTCAATCAGTCTCTGTCTGTCTGTCTGTCTCCTCCCCCCTGAAGGGTTGCATCCTGAGGGGATTGTGACTTAAACTGCCATTTTACATGTGTGCACATGCACACACACACCCCTATATCATGGCAGTTTAAGTCACAATTTCTTCAAAGTAGCTAGGAATCTCTTTAAGTTTGTTTCTTCCTAAAACCAAGAAAGAATCATACTGAAATGAATAAATACTTAAGATTTTCCATAGAAGTATAGGTGACAGCAGTAGCAAAGGGAGCACTAAGCTAGAAAAAAAAATAAAAGTATAGTTATTATAAATGGATCTCTGTCTGATTAGTATTGTGAGCTAAGTGCAAGTAACTCTCCCCCAAAATAGGGAAAACTAAAGTAGTATATTTTGGGCTGTTGCTTTTACATCTGCCTTAGCTTGAAGAAATGGCTACACTGGAGCTCTGAAGTTGTTTTCTAGTTTGGCTGGGAGAATAAATGCCTTTCATACTACTCCTACAACATACCCAGGGGAAAATCCAGTTAGTGGGTTATTGTGGAAGTGGACAATATGAGTTTCACTGATATGTGCTTCAAACAAAATATTGCACGATGCTTTGTTGTACATTAAGGAAAGGGAAATTGTGATATCTATCTATTTTTCTGTATTTGTTACTTGTTCTATGTCTCTTAAAGTAGATGATCTTTGGGGTAGAATCTTTACCTTACTTTATATTTGAAAAGCATCCTGCATATCCAGGGTATAACCAGCTGGATGTGCAGGAATAAGCAGGAATAACGAATGCACTGATATTAGAGGTGTGCAAAACAGGCTGTATTTGATTTGGATTCGGCCTGAATCGGGGATAGTGATTCGTTGATTCGGATCACTGTTCTGATTTATTTTGGCTGAATCCGAATCTGAAGATTCGATGCTGATTCAGACAGTCCGCGATTTAGCCATAGACACAGCTTTAAATGTTTTTTCTATGTACCTTGCGGTAGCAGTTGTGGCTCGTGAATGCTGCAGTGGTGGGGTGGATGGCGTGTTCCACAGGAGCATGGTAGGCCCCCCTCACGGGCTCTGCAGCAAACCCAGAAGTGGACCAGAAGTACTCCTGGTCCACTTCTGGGTCCACTGCTGAGTGAGCGGGGGGCCTCCTCCGACCCAGGAGACACCAGTCACCAAGCATGGTGGAGACCCCCCTGTGCTCCTGTGGGATGCTCCATCTGCCCCACCATTTCAGCATTCATGAGCCACCTGGTACCTTGAGATATGTAGCAAAAACATTTAAAGCTGTGTCTATGTCCAAATCATCGAATCTTTCTGAATGTCTCTGAATCAGCACTTTTCCTGCCCTCTCCTTTCCCTGACTGGGCTATTTTTAGACCCTTGGACTTCCCCACCCTAGAGGACAATTTCCTCTGCAGACCTGCCTTTCCCCCGTCCCAACTTACTTAGATCTAGTTCCTGGCACCACTCACAGCGAATGTCTGCACAAGCAGAACCTGATCTATAATCACACAGCTTAAAGCATGTGATCATAGATCTGGTCCTGGAAATGTGTGTACATGACCTAAATGGCAGATGGAACTTAAAATAGGTGAATGCAAAGTAATGAAACATCAGGAGAACTAATTTGAATTTTACATGCACAATTCTGTGTTCCAATTTAGCTGACATTGCTCTGGAAAAAAAAAAGATCTAGTAATTGTAGACAGTTCAATTAAGATGTCTGCTGAATTTTCAGCAGCAGTCAAAGGCTAACAGGATTTTTGTCTTGCACCTGACATCATCATTTTAACACCTATGCAACCCCCCCCCCAAAAAAAACCCACTTATCTTCTCAACAGTTATAGAGACATACTTGAAAAACTGTAACTTGTCCTTGTATTTTCCCCCTGAAGGACGTAATTGTTCTTGAAAAATATACAAATAATGTAAATCCTTTAGTTTTGGAGGCTATATGTGTAAAGAAAGAAACAAGAGAAACTTGAATTATTTACAGCCAGATTCTGCCACCCTTGTGCTGAGTGTCACCACTCCACCAATAATAATAACTGCAGATAACAGACTGCTCATGGAGTAAAGCATTATTACATCCTAGAAAAGCATTCCAGAATCAGGACCTTAGAAAAGAGACATGATGAATGTATACTAATAGTCTGTTAAACACTGAACTAGAGCTTCTCTCAATCCTGGTTCATAATAAGAGAACAAGGGGGCACTCAGTAAAGCTGACTTAAAGCAGATATAAAACTGATAAAAAGATACTGCTTTATGCAGAGAAAATCTATGAAGTTGACAGCCACAGGAAATCACTGAGCCAAAATGTTTCGAGAGATTTAGCATGGAACTTGTACATTTACTAGTACAACCCATATAATTATCCAACAATCTAGGTATTTATGTAAAACAATAATGGGAGAGTGAAAAAAAAAAGAATTATTACCGCTAACAAAGTCTGCTTCTTAACATGGTCAGACACTTTTCCTGTTTTAGTACGGCTTTTTCTGGTGAACTGCTTTTCCCTCCAATGAAGCTTTGCACTTAGTTAAGGGCAGTTTTCAGTGACTACAGCATGATGCAATGTACCTCCTGAGGTACCAGGTTTTAGCTCTTGCCAAAGGCAGGTGGACTGATCATTAGCTCCTGAAAGGTAATTTCTGTTCTTTTATGAACCTACTGTGTAAGGAGTGTGGGGAGAGATGATGGCATTTATTGAGAAATAATCAGTTAGGTCATTAGCAGTTAACAAGTTTGTTGTCTAATGGCTCTCTCTCAGATTATGACAAGTGGCAATCACATTTAATGCATGTTTCATTTATTAAGTGGGCATTTTGTAGTGATGTGACACCTGTCTCCATCAAAATCATTAGCTAATTCTCAGAACACCACACAAAATTGTAAATAAAACAATCCCTTTTTTTAAATCAATAGAGAGACTGATATTAAGGTCACATTTTTCTTTCAGTCAATCAACCTTGGATTTTAGATGGGCCTATGGAATATTTTTTTCTATCTTCTATTTGGGTCACACCATCAGAAATGGTTTCAAGTAACTTGTGGGGGAGATTTTTTTGGAGAGGATTTACCACATCTCTCCATTTCTGAAGGCTGCCCACAAAGCTGCTTTGCTCTGTAAGAGGTGGAACGCAATTGCTTTTGTTGCATAGTTCAGCTGTCACCTAAAACTAAGGCTAGGTAGAGACATAACACTTATCATGCATTAAGAATACAGAAAATGCTTTACAGTCATAACTGAACAGATGTTCACAGCACATAGAGCACTTTAAAAATTGTGGAGCCTGCTCTAAGTTAACCTTGGATGGATGTGGTAGCAGGCTAAAGCGCTTTAGGTTAGAGTGCTTTATTGAAAGTCTGTACACACATTCCATCATGAGTCAAGGTAGGTTGCATTCTGCTGACATCCCAGGGCCCCTTGCTGTGTGGTCTGGTATCTTCAGCCAGTACTTGTCTGCTCTGAGTGAGCATTGGCCCAGCCCCACCGTCAGGCTGTTACAGAGTGGAGACAGAAAAGGCTCTGTCTTCTCCCTGTGTGGCCAACATTATTAAGTGTGGATTAATGGTTTCTCTGGGCTTAATCAGGGTAATTAAGCCATGGTTTCAGGTCATCCCCAAGCAGGGATGCTGTATAAGCAGCTTCACTGGGGCCTCAGGCCAGTTGTGGCAGGCAGCCAGGACACTGCACTAGAGTCTAGTCATTGTAACAAGCCAAGCCAAGGCTCTGCAGACCCTGGTGCAGCCTCCTGGCTGCCTGCCACACCAACCCGAGACCCCAATGAAGCTGCTTGTGCAGCATCCTTCCCTCCCTTCTCCCTCCCCTCTTCCTTCTGCCCTCCACCCTCCCTTCCTCCCTCTGCCCTCCCTTCTCCCCTCCTCTGCCCTACCTCCCCCCCATCCTCCAAGACATCAGGGCTTCTCCCCATTTTCTCTGCTTGCCAGTAAGATTTTTTTTTCCAGCAGCCCTACATTTTTTCAGAGTTCACCTTTTTTCATGGAGCTGGGCCAAATTCACCATTTTTGCAAAAACCATGCAATCATGAATTTGCTAGGTCTCTAGGCATAATAAATAAAGTTACACAAATAAAATGCATTAATCTAAAAGCTCTCTGTGGCTTCCATCTGTTTATTTACTTCTTCATTCTTTACAACTTTGTTCTTATTTTCTCTTCCTTGAGTCACTCTGTCATCTCTCTATGAGATATGCCTTATTTTCTCTGTATCTCTCTGTCTTTCCCTGGGCATTTTGTTCTACTTTTCCTCATCTCTCTCTTTTTGGAAAAGCAACATGTCATTTCTCACCTTGCTAATTGCTTGCTCTCTTTTGGGTTATGTTGCCGTTTTGTCCTTCAATTTTTCCTTTGCTTCTTATCCTTAATTCTATTTTCTCCTTACAGTCTCTTTCTCCCTTCACTCTTTTCCCATTCTGGAATCTATGGTTTCTTCAAGGCCTTCATTTCTCTCTCTCTCCCTCTCTCTCAACTTATATACCACCCTATAAATAATTAGCTAATCAACCATATGGGGCACTGTTTGATAAGCAAGAATTATCCCCATTTCTCAGACGGGAACATTTAAGCAGAAAACTTAACTGAAATGAACAAAGATAGAAAGCAGAAGCCCCAACATTCATATTTAGTTCAGTATATTACTACATCACTTAATATAGTATGGGGTTAAACCCATGGCTATGCGCAGCATTGATTACCACATTTTCTCATGTATAGCACACTCCTGAATATGACACACATGAAAGATACCATGAAGAAAAGAAGTTCTTATCCTGCACAGTGATCAAGTAACTGAGTAGCAGCAGCTAGGGAGCCAAGCCTGCTGCCAGCCCCACATACTGGATGGGGCCAATGAGCACACCAACCCAATCCAGTGTACTGAGTCTAAGATTGGGTGTGGGGCTTAACCCAGTATGCCAGGTCTGAGGCCAGGTCCAATCCAACTCTCTGGGGTTGGGTGCCATGTGCCAGCCCAATCTGGTGTGCAGGGCAGTGCCATCAGGCAGGAAAATTCCAAGGGATCCAGAAATTTAGCAGTGGCAGCCTGAATTTCTGTGGCTCCCGAATGACTTTTTTATGCCAGAAAATATGGAATTCTGTGGAAGGAAGCTGGTGGCATCCTGAGTCTGATACTAGGGAGTACTGTGCTCCCACAAACACACTGTTAATGTGAGTTGAAAAGCCTGAACCTGTCCCCAGAAGTATTCAGAAATCCACAGAAATAACTTTTAACATAAAGTTTATTCATTACAAACTGGATAACTTATTTTTTTAGCCAATACTAAATTTGCCAAGAGAGGGGGAACTTTTTTTTAGGGGAACCCAAAAGTATAAGTAAATTTCGGTTAAAAAAAGATGTAGTGGTTTCAGCCCAAAAAGTAGGGAAGGAAATTGCCAAAACACTAAAACAGTCCATTTTGAAAATGTCAACATGAAATATTAAAGTGTTTCTAAAATTAAACTTTTTTAATGTTTTCAAAATGAAATTATTCAACCTCACTGCAAAATAGTGTTTTGATATAAAAATGATCTAGGGGGTTAAGTGAGTGAAAATTAAATGTTTAATTGGTGGTTGAATGAAATGGTTTATGTTGACCCAAAATAAACATTTTTATTATTTTCATATGACCAAGTATCCTAAAAATTTCCAGGTTAGTTTCACTTAAGCATTTTTTTAGCTCAGCGACCAAACTGAAAAGCCTGTTACTTATCCAGCTCTACTGTTCACTTTGCTGGAATTCTTTTGGAAAGCAGAGTATAAACTATTTACTCTTTCTAAATTTAAAATAAGAGTTTGCAATTCTGCTGTAAATAAAAATGTTCTTGGAAATGGTTTTCATTTTGTAACTGAGCAACATTTTTTTTAGATATTATCCATTATATTTTTTACAAGTATCAAGATTTGTTGTGATCAATATCCATTTTCTGATCTGCAGTAGGCCAACTGGGAAATAAAAACTACTTTCTGTGTGGATTTCAGTCAAATAAAAGGAAATAAAAACAAGTCCTATGAAACCACAGGGGAGAATGAAATAAATGTGTAATGTGCTATATACTAAGTGACAATTAACTTCTCAAAATACAGTTGTGATATAAAAGGAGCTAGAAGACATGTCCAGAAGAAACCCAAGAGGCATTAGCTATTTACTTATACTCACAGTAACAGTACAAATTGACATATTACTTCTGAAAACTAAAACAAAATTATAGATTTATTGATGCAATTGAGTAGGTCAGGAAGAAAGTGGCTTAGGTTAGATGTGGTGGACTTTGTATACTCCTACCATAAAATTGTGTAGTGATTTTTAACTACACTTACACTTTACAGAATTTATATAAATAAGATGTTTGATATTGTGAGCTTATGTGGGTTTCTCTTCAAAGGCAATAACTATAAATAAGTTCAGAGTTACAAAGATGGTAATGAAAATATATACCAGTATCTCTATTGATTTATCACTAGCTGTTTAATTTCTAATGTTTATATTTTGAGATACAGATTATCTTGAATATCTGTGTATATGTGGATGAAGATGTTTAATTTATCTTTTCCACATTTTGGGTCCAAATTCTGGAATTGATACTTCATTCTTAGCTCGGTATATCCATTTTGCCTTTCTTTCTTGAATCACTGACTACATCCTCTAGTCTTAATTAACATCTACTGT
This sequence comes from Gavialis gangeticus, assembly GCF_001723915.1. Lineage (NCBI taxonomy): Eukaryota > Metazoa > Chordata > Crocodylia > Gavialidae > Gavialis > Gavialis gangeticus. Next base: position 31,857,864 of record NW_017729000.1, read on the forward strand.
ATTAATGAGGTTCAGTGGTTGTAATTAGATTTATATTTTTTACTTGTGAAAATATTTTGATCTAAGAAATGGAATTTCAATACATATTAAGGGTTCTAGAAATAATAGTAATATTCAGAATATGATTAAATTCCAAATCAAAGGCTGCAATGTATGCTATTAAGTCGCATTTCTGAAAATATGCAACAATAAACAAAATAATGAACAATAGCTGCTCTCCAGAAATTATATTTAGTTTTTCAAAGTGATCAAAGACAGATTACAGCAGGGGCGGGCAATTATTTTGGGTGGAGGGCAAGTTTGAGTAAGCTGTCAAGGACTGCATTGGTAGCCCCTCCCCTTGACAGATGCCCTACCCCCTAGTCACCGTCTTGTAACTGGAAGTCCCACCCCCTAGCCCCTGATCTTTGACACCCGAAGTCCCTCCCCTTCCCCTGAAAGTACTAGTTTCAGCAAGTGGTTTTGCCATTTCAAAACCAGGAAAATACCAAATTATATTCTAAAAAGTGAATATCCACTACATTCATTAATTTGATTTAAAAAAATATTTTTGCCCTGATTTACATGTGTTGGTGTAATGTACATAGAAGTGATTGTATATAATAGTTTAAAATGAAGTCTTACTCTTGCATGTTGTGGTGGGAGGAAAGTGCCCAGGTAGGTATAGGTTTTTGGGGGATGTGGGTGTGCAGATATAAAGGGTGTGGGGGATGGCATGGGTGTGTCTGTGGGGGGTGAATACATATGGGGGTGTGGGTGTGGGGTAAGGGAGTATATGGGGCTATGTGTGGATATGCAGGGTGTGGGTGGGTATGGGGCTGTGGGGGGTTGAGTGGTGGGGAGGGTGGCTGGGTTGTGTGAAGTGGTGTGGGTGTGGGGGTCTGCATATGTAGCAGTGTTGGGGGGGTGCATGTATATGGTGGGGTGTGCATGTGGGACTCACTCTATGAACACACACACTCTCCCACTCCTGGCTTCAGGGTACCATGCTCCCCAGTCCAGCACTACAGCCAGGAGCCATGTGGTGCTGGAGCAGTGTAGGGACAGGAAGGCAGGGAAATGGCTGGGGATGGGGCAAGGCTGGGCTGCTCAGTCCTGTTGCTGGCTCACCTGAGTCCTACTGCTCCTGGCTCCTGTCATATTTGACAGGCAGCCAGGAGCAAATAAAAATTTATTAAAAATTTTTACGGTCTCCATGGGCCAGATAAAAAGGTCTGGTAGGCCAGATCCAGCCTGCAGGCCATTTTTTGCCTGTCCCTGGTTTAGAGGGATGATTAACTTTACAACTGCATATAAATGGTAGGTATATAACATGGATCCTAAGAGGTTTCACCTAAGTTAACTGTGTTCTTCCTTTTCTACTGTGTAGTGCAGATGAGTTGAAGACAAGTAGCCTTTCCATCACTCTGTGCTCATGGCCAAAAGCAATGTCATTGTTTTTCACTGGATTTCCTTTGGTGGATGAATTGCATCATACATACTCTAGCTAGCAGTTAAGAAGCCAATTGGTAATAGTGGTGGCATAGAGAGCTCACCAAGTGTTAGAGGTGGGGGTGACAAGGGTATTCTGACCACAGTAGATAGGGGGAGGGGTGTGTAGAAAGTGTAGCAGCATGGGTGACAAGAAGGAAAGTCTTACTTCCCCAGTTGCTGCTGCCACTCTGCATCATCAATGCCAACTCTCCTGTGGCTGGGCTTCTAAGCAGATCCTGATGCCCCTTTTGCTCCTCCCTATATGCATACATACCATATTGGTAGCAGGGCTGTGCATACTCTGGTGAAGGCTTGCTGAGTGATGGGGAGCACCATTCTGTTTGTCCCACTTACCCCCCACCCCCTCAGATATGCTGCTTGGTGCGGTGTGGTGCGGTGCAGTGCTGCCCTGCTCAGCTCTTATGATGGGCAGGGACAGGGGCAGGGGCAGGGGCAGGGGCAGGACAGAGCTTCCCTTACCACAGCAAAGGCAGGGGAGATCCTGACACTTCCCTCATATTTGAAGCCTCAGGTAAGTGACCCCTCTCTCTGCCCTAGTTATGTTACTGGGTCTCTCAAAGGCCATCTTCCTAGAGCTCCTAAAGAAAACAGGTGAACCTGAACGTTCTGATATCTGAACAATGTTGGACTATTGGTGAAAATTAATTTCAAAGTAGAGAAGGCCTCTTAGGCTATAAATAGATGTCATCTTTGAAGTGGATGTGTCCTGGAACAGCTGATCTGCTTCATTTGCATACACAGACATCACCTGGGGCTCTGGTCCTGCCAGAGTTTCAGGGTCACAATTATGTGGGGCAATGGCCTCAAGTGCCATATCCAACCTGAGCCACATCTGCAAGTGGGAGAAACTTGTGGAAGCCCTGGGAGTGGCAGGGGTCTGACCATGCAGGACAACAGCCCTGGGTGATGCCTGTTGATACCAGTGAAATGGATTGAATGTGCTAGGACACTTCTCAGCAGTTGATCCCACGCCAAAGACAACTTATGTTTACAACCTGAAAGGATTTCTTTACTTTGAAATTCATTTTCACTGTTAGTTTAACACAGCTCAGACATGTGAAGTTTCAGGTTCACCTGTTTTCTTTAGGATCTCTAGGTAGACCATCTTTGAGAGACTGTTACCAATTTCATTCTTCATTGCTAGTTGGGGTATGTGATATCCTTGATGTAAAGACTGCCCGATACTGGACAGTTATTCTTTGTGAAGTTCTTAAAAGGTAGTCACATGCCTACATTGCCCTGAATAAGACCTAAATGGATTAGATTAAATCCCAATGCTCATCCAACCATTGCAAAAAAGACTGCAACATTTTCAAAATTTACAAAGCTCTATAGAACTTGCTTTCAGATTTGCATGATGCCCATTCTGTGAGGATATTGTGCTTTTTGTGTGAATGTAGTAGATCCTGGTTCTCAGAGACAATGTGTAACTTAATGGATTCTTTTTCTGATGAAAGAACAGGATCAAAAGGTTAATTATGTATAAATACCTTAAATTTTGTTAATTTTGTAATATTTGGACTGGAAATCTTTGAGAGAGACTAATATTGTAATCTGCTGCTCGTTCCTGCTTCCACCAGGACCAGAAATAGTCCTGTAGGTATGTAGTCTTGAAGCATTTCAACATTGGCACTTCCAATCCCACCTGGAACCTAAAAATACTGAACTGTACCAGAATGAAAAAAAAGCATGAGAGAGCTAAGTGAGCAAAAATTTTACTTTTCAATCTGAAAAAAGCTTTGGTTACTTTCTGTCATGTAGATATTATGTAAAGTGATTGTGAGCAATACAAAATTAATGATTTGTATTTATTAAAGAAAAGCAAGGATAAACATGGACAGTTAAGAAGTGCCAAAGACATTGGAAAATGAAGATAGGAATTGACAAAGACAAATCCAGGAATACCTAGAGAGCTTGATCATATTATTAAAAATGCATTTGGTCAAAATGACTACATGTTAGTGCTATTAGGGAACTAGATTATAAACTTTCTCAAATTAAAAAAAATCTATTTTCAAGTGATGTGTTCCTTAATTTTTCATTATTTAATTTTTATTGATGGAATGTTGAAATCATATTTTTATCCTGTCTTGTTTAATTTTAATAGAAAAGGAGAGAAAGATTACTGTATATCCTTAGCCATGGCTATTAATTTTAATGGCATGTGAATCTTATTGTAAGTATAGGTTATTATGACCACAAAATTGATTGAAGATCACATCCTTAAAACAGTGTAGTTTCCAAATCAAATACGCTCTTTGAGGCAATATCTCCATTTTGCAAAGATAGAACAACTACTTCTATGCAATTTAATACCAGTGCAGGTCATTCAGGTACAAATGCACTCTAATTATCTTTTCTGAAAGTTATAAACTCCTTTACTAGCAGTAACGTGGCACTCAAAATGTGTTAAAATTAAGAAAAAAAGCAAGTGAATTGCTTCTGATCTGACCTTTCTTACCAACTTTTCAGTGTTAGAAAACGGCAAACATCTCAAAGTCAATAGAAAATGGCTTTTTGAAAATAAGTTTTGGTCCATATAGGTGAATGGCTCCGACAAAACTTAACCACTGTGCCCAAAATCCACTTCCTCTTCTTGTGGCTCTACATGGAGTATGACTTCAAAATGTAGGCAGAATCCAAATAGACTGAACAACTTGTTTCCTACTACAGCATGCATGAAAAAGTTGCAGGCATAAAGCCAAAAAGTGATATAGACACCTGAGGTTGGACATAAGAGGAATACAGACTTGTAAGTTCAATGTTGGTGTTGCAAAACCCCACTCAGTTTTTGCCTAAATCCCCAAGGCATCTCAGTTTTCAAATTTGAAGTTGTCCAAGTATCTATCATTCTGGTGCTATGCATATTGCAAAATGCTTCAGCCTTGAAAGACCTAAGCAGCACAGCACCTGTCTTGCATCTATGTCTCTTAGGAATCGAACAATAAGCATGCCTCACCTATCTTTCTTGGGAGCTCAGTCTGTTTTTTTACCAAAATGCAGAGGTAAATACTGCTTCCTTTTAAGGACAGTAAAAGGGCAGGGGAGCTCTCTAAACCCTTGTACTCAGTAATTGTGGGGGTCTCTATTCCCTCAGACTCAGTCACTCAGTCACTGTGGTCTTCCAAGAGAAACCATGAGTGTATTGGTGTTAGGCTTCTTCTCCCAAAGCAAAAAAATGGTTTCTCCAGGAGAAATATAACCTGGGAACAATAAGGGTTAAATCACTCCCAGGAGAGTTTCTCCTGTGTGAGTGAATGCCTGTACATTGTCTCAGAAGAGGACATAGTCTTCCAGCATTCCTGCCCTGCTCCTTTCCCAGTAAGGCAAAGTGGGGAGTGACATGTATCTCTGGCTGGACACTGCTGCTCCAGAAGGGAGCAGAACATGTCCCCTTCAAAATCTCCACATTTTACTACAGGGAGACACAAACTGACCATGGGCAGTGTGGGTCAGCCAATCAGGGCTGCCCTATGTATTACTACCATCTGTTGCCAGGCAGACTAAGGGAACCTGCAGAGCATGCTGAGATGCGTGCAAAGCCCCTGCTGCCCCCCCCAACTCTGCACAGTGCCAGCTCTGCAAGCCTCAGCATCCAAATGTATGTACATGCATCTCTAGGTAAGTTTTTCTAGCAGGAGAACCAACTGGGGGAAGTTCTTCATAATTATTTGAATGCATGTACATAGCCTAAGTTTTTTAGGCAAAGTAGCATCAAGAGGAGGGGTCAAGAATATCCTGCCCCTCCATCTGCAGCCAATGTGGGCCAATCTTGCCCCATCTCAAAGGAGTTAGCAGATGTGGGTCAAATCCTCTTTACCAGAGGGAACCCAAACCAGGTTTCCTTTAGTATAAGTGACTGCTCTAAACACTAAGGATGAGATTTAAAAATGGCTATCAGAACCACCATTTTAAAAGAAAAAGAGTGTGATCATTTTCTGCTTTTGAAAGCAAGCACTTAGGGATCAAACCCAAGGAGGAGGTTCTGAGAGAATTCCAAATGGAGGGAGTGTCCTCCTGGTATTACTTAGGGAGGTGCTTAAATCTGAGCTAACACTTTGCACAACGTGTTGTTCTAAAATAAACACGTGGGCTTAAATTAGGAAAAATCTGTTAGTTGGTTATCATCAGCCCCACAGTTTAGATTCCTTTTCCTGTTGGTCATTAGTTTCCTTTTTTTCCCCCATACACTTACAGAAAAATAGATCCTTTTAATAATAAATGCAGGAATATAGATTTTACTGAGTCTTGAAAATCCAGCAAATTTCAGCAAAGTGCACAATGATATGACAGGTGTTCATTAAACAACACTTTAAAATATGTTCATAGTCTGTCCATTCTGTTATGCTGTGATGCATCTTTTATTTCTTTGATATTCTTTAGAAGTACCCTTAGTTATTTAGGCAATTGTGTGTGTTTCTTTCATTAAGACCATAAAAGAAAAAAAAAGAAAAACAATTTTAAGGAAGGAGGGGTAGGGGAGGAAAGAAGGGAGGCCAAGGACTCTCAACTGCCAAAACGTTTACTCCACATATTTATCATAATTTGAAACTAGGCGAGCTTGAGCTGGAAAGGACATGCATAGCAGCCAAAAAGCCCAAAACACAAGAGAAGGGGGCCTTTATATGCAGCCTGTCATAGCATGGAGATTTGGAAGTAAAATTCACATCCTGCTAAAAACATCTCCATATTCTCTAGTTTTGTTGTTGAGGTCTTAATTTGGTTCATCTCTGGTTTTCAGTTGAGCTTTCCATTGGAGAAATTCCAAATAATTAACCAATATTAATTGCATCTTATGAAATATCTGAAATGCTTTGAAAGTTTTGTTCCTCCGCTGTGGATGTTTAAAAGGGGAACAAACAGGTTAAAATCAAATTTTCAGATTTTGATAAAAACATGGATTTTTTAGCCCATCAACTTTAATTTTTGAGTAGAGTTAGAAAAAGAACCTGGGTGTTGTGATCTATTCTCAAATCCCTCCTGTAACAGGTTAGCATAGAAAATATAATTGAACTTTGCAAAATGTATCTAATATGTATCTAAAATGTATTTAATCTGTCTCTTGCCATAGCCCTTCCCTATCATAACTTGAGAGAGAAATTTGCATGCTACCCACCCATCACGAATACAACAAAAACCCTCTAGAATTTCTGATCAGGGTTATGTTAATTCTTACTCTGACTCTCTTGAAGAAAAAAAATTAGAGAGAATCACAGGCCATCTGTGTAACTCATTATCAAATAAAAGACCATAAGCTCTTTATGTGCAGTTGTAAGATTATGATCACTGTTTTACTATTGATAGCATTAATATTCTAGTGCTGGTATTGATAGATATGATGTTGCTGTGGATTTACTGTGGAGAAATATTTATTAATAGTGTATCCAACCATAATGAAAAATCATAAACTTTGCTTCTCATGCTGTTTGCTTTCATCTAGATCTCTGCAAAGCTTGAGTAAAGTTTTATGCTCGAGCAAACAAAGTTTGTCTGATCAGGCTTTTTCTGAGAGTGAAGCAGCAGCTCAGGAAGGGACCTTTTCATTTAATGATGAACTCTCTTTTTCAGGCTCTTTGACGTAGGCTTTCTTCTAATAAAATGCTACCACGTCTTGTCTGGTGACTTCACAGGGGATCTTTGCTCTAACAAGAACCTTGTTTTGGAATGAAAGTCCTTTAGTACCTGAAAAAATAAAAACATCATAGTTGAGACAGAATCTGGCATTTGAAGAATGCTGTAATAATGAAATGAATTAGGGTAGTTTGCCCCTACGATATTTCATTGCATGCATGTGCAAATTACAGGCATTGTAGTGGGTTAAAAGTGGCACAAGATCTTCTCAAAGCTGTTCAGCTTTCAAGTTTCACAAGGCAGATTTTCTGAGCCATCCAATTTTCTTTTGTTTCATTTTGTTTTTTCCTTGTTACCACATTAGCTAATCTGCATCTGGAGAGTTAAATTGACTATACCATTACAAGTTTTAGATTGAAGTGAAATAGATTAATGATGAAATTCACCTCTATGCAGATTGATAGCACAAACTTATTGAGAGAGAAAAGATGGGGAGGAAATTAATTTTATGTTAAAGAGCCGTACGATTGCTCAGAGCTCCAGTATGAAACTGGAGATGGGACTGTTGAAAGTGTCTGGGTTATAGCCAGAGGACAGAGCAACAAGTCTAATGCTGTGATGGATGTCTGCTATAGACCATCAGACCAGGAGGGTGAGGTGAATGAGGCTTTCTTGAAACAGCAAGCACAAGTTTCCTGATCACAAGCCCTGGTTCTCATAAGGGACTTCAATCACCCTGGTATCTATTGAGAGGACAATACAAGAGAGGGCAGGCAATACAGAAAATTTTTGGAAACTATTGGGGATACCTTCCTGGGGTAGGTGTTGAGGAGGGGCCAACTAGGGGCCATGGTCCTCCTGAGCTGCTGGTCACAAACAGAAGAATTATTGGGGAACACAGAAATGGATGGCAACTTGGACAGCAGCAACCATAATATTATTGAGTTCAGGATCTGGAGGAAAGGAAAGAAGGAAAGCAGCAAAGCAAAGACCCTGGGCTTCATAAAAGCAGACTTTTACCCACTGAGGAAACTGATGGGCAGGATCTCCTGGGAGGCCAGTCTGAGGGAGAAAAGAGTACAGGGAATCTGGTGATACTTTAAAGAAACCTTACTAAAGGTGCCTGAACAAACCATCCTGATATGAAGGAAGACTAGCAAGTATGACAGAAGATCAACTTGGCTTAGCAGGGAACTTCACTGAGCTAAGACACAAAAATTAAGCTTACAGGAAGTAGAAACTTGGATAATAGTTTAGGAAGGAGTATAAAAGTATTGTTCAGGCATGCAGAAATGAAATCAGGAAGGGCAAAGCACAATTGGAGTTACAGCTAGCAAGAGATGTCACATGTAACAAGAAGGGTTTCTACAAGTATGTCAGTAACAAGATAGAGATCAGGGAATGTGTGGGTCCCTGACTAAATGGAGGAGGAAACCTAATGAGAGATGATGTGGAAAAGACTGAAGTACTCAGTGCCTTTTTTCTCTTTAGTCTTCACAGGCAAGGTCAGTTCCCAAACTACAGCACCTGGCAGCAGAGATGAACAACCAACAGTGGTGAAAGAACAGATTAGGGACTCCTTAGAAAAGATGGATATGTACAGGTCCATGGGGCTGAAAGGACTGCATCCAAGGGTACTGAGTTAGCCAATGTGATTGCAGAGCTGCTGGCCATTATCTCTGAAAACCTGTGGTTATCAGGGCAGGTTCCAGATAATTGAAAAATGGCAAATGTAGTGCCCATATTTAAGAAAGGGAAGAAGGAGGATCTGGGGAGCTACAGACTGGTCAACGTCATCTCAGTCCCTGAAAAAAATCATGAAGCAGGTTCTCAAAAAATCCATTTCTAAGCATTTGGAGGAGAAAAGTGTTATTAAGAACAGTCAGCATGAATTGACCAAGGGCAGGTTATGTCTGAACAAGTTGATTGCCTTCTATGATCAGATGGCTGGTTCTGTGGATGTGGGAAGAGCAGTGGACATGATATACCCTGATTTAAAAATACTTTTTCATAGTATCCCACAAAATTCTTGCAAGCAAGCTAAGGAAGTATGGACTGGATGAATGGACTGTTAAGTGTAGAAAAAACATTGGGCTGAAATGGTAGTAATTAATGATTCTATATCTAATTGTCAGCCGGTATCAAGTGGAGTGCCCCAGGAGTCCTTCAGCCAGTTTTGTTCAGTATCTTCATTAATGACCTGGAAGATGGGATGGAGTGCACCCTCAGCATGCTTGCAGAGGGGTAGTACATATGTTGGAGGGTAGGACTAGGATTCAGACAGATCTAGACAAATTGGAGAATTGGACCAGAAGAAATGTCATGTGCTTCAATAAGTAGAAATACAAAGTACTGCACTCAGGAAGGAACAGTCTCAGGCACTGGAACAGACTGGGGGCTGAATGGCTAAATAGAAGCACTGCATAAAAGGAGCTGGGGGTTACAGTGGACAACAAACTGAATATGAGCAAAGAGCATGCTCTTGTTGCAAAGAAGGATAGGGGCATACTGGGATGCATTAGTAGAAGTGCTGCCATCATATTGAGGGAAGCAATTATTCTTTTCAACACTGGTGAGACCACATCTGGAGTACTGTGTCCACTTTTGCCCCACTCCCCCTCCCCGGCCACTACAAAAAGAATGTGGACAAATCAGAGGGAGTCCAGCAGAAGGCAACAGAATGGTTAGGGGGCTGGGAAATATAATGTATGAGGAGAGGCTGAGGGAACTGGGCTTATTTAATCTGGAGAAGAGAAGACTGAGTGAAGATTTAATAGCAACCTTCAGCTATCTGAAGAGTGTTTCCAAAAAGGATGGCTCTATACTGAGACATACAGTGGATACCTTTAAGGAATGCTTGGATTCTTATCTTGATGGGGTGATCTGACCTAAGCTGACTTCCTGCCCTTTGGGCATTGAGCTGCACCTGATGATTGTGGAGGTCCCTTCCAGCCCTAATGTCTATAAAATATTAAATCTATGGTAACATATGACAGAAGAAGGTGAAATGATCCCAAGTTGCAGCAAGGGAAGTTTAGGTTAGAGGTAAGGAAGAACTTTCTTACTAGGAAGGTAGTATATTACTGGATCGGGCTATGCAGAGAGGTCATGGAATCTCCATCCTGGGCAGTTTTTAAGATCTGGCTACACAAAGCTTTGGCTGGGATGATATAGTTGGGAATGGTCTTGCTTTCAGCAGGGGGTTGATTGGACTAGATAACCTCCTGAGGTCCCTTCCAACTCTCATTTTCTGATTTTATGAATATTTAGGGTTTTTGTTGTAGGTAAGAAGTTAGTGCCAGATTTCTGTGCTTTGTGTAATACAATGTGAGGGTATGTATAAGTGTTACAATTAAATCACCCTACGCAAGGTTAAGGCACTCTAAGTACCTAGGTCAGACTTTGCAAGGCTTAGGTAGCCCTAAAAATAACATACCTGATCTCAATTTCTTTTTCATCAGATAAAAAGTAACTTTAGATCAGCATGGGGTTAACCTGACCTATCAAGGGTTACACATATTCTTAGTACAGCCCTGGGGCTGGGAAAGCCCAGAAACTCTCCACCATTGGTGTTGAGATGTTTTAACACCCTTTCAACCTTGAACAGGGAATTTTTACCCCTAGTCACTCCAGCCTGGACAGCACTACCCCTGCCCCCCACCACAAATTCACCAACCCTTTCTTGACTTGCGTGCCTCTGGGTGTGCACACCTCCTCCCAGCAAGTGGTCAATGCTTTCCCTTGGTGGTGTCAACTCCGGTAAACTATGCTACCTAAACCTCAGCCAGGTTCTTCAAATGCTTGTTCTCACCCCAAAAAAGCACAAATTTCAAACAAAAGAAACAGTCAAATTTAATGACCTTGTAGGGTTTTTTTTCCTTAATATTATTCACTACTGAAAATGATTTATGTTGGAAGCACATGCTGTATCTGTCTGTCTCTCTGTGTGCACGTGATATGAGGAAGAAGGGTTAGTTTATGCTTAGAATGCTGTGACTGTTTGTTTTTCAGGGCAAAATGTCTGATGAGATGTTTGATGGGTTTTCTATCAAAAGCAAAGGGTCTATGAAACGTAATGCAATACTGTGTATATTTTACACATAACTTTAATGGAACTAACTATGAAAAATATTGCTCACATGCATAACTCTGTTTAGGATTATTTGACTTGTTAGTGTCTACCTCAAAACAAGAAGTGCAGTTAAAAACATTGTTGGAAGATTAGGGCCTTGTGTAAGCTGTACAAATGTTGATGAGTGTCAGTGCTTGCTCAAGTCTGGAGCAATCACACTTCAGGCCAGCAGAGGCCTGGAAAACTGAAAGGTAAGAGTCCTTCCCCCTCTCATTCCAGGCTTCCCCCATTCCCTTCCAGGACACCCCCATTTCCCTCCCTGACTGCAGGGCTCCCCCCTCCTCATGGTTCCCCCTTGCTTCCCCCCACTCCTGGGGCATTACTTATTTGTGGCTGCCTTCAATTTGTGTCCCAGGGGAGCAGGCAGGGAATGGTTAACCTGACTACCTGGCCACCACTACTGCCTTTCTGGCCATAGGTAAGCAGGGGGGCAGTGAACAGGAATCTGGAGTGCTGGGAGGGGGTGGGCAGTGAGCCCAATCCAGGCCAGTGGGGCATGGGTGGTGGTCTAGAGTGGCTGCACCTTAGTGTAACATGAACCTGGTAACATAGACAAGAGATAATCCTTCCCTAGGGTGATGTAACTTTAAGCCCCACTACAAGTGCTTAAAACACCATAGCAAATGCTTTTGAGCCCCATAGCAAATGCTTAAGATGTTAATGTGCACAGAGTCCAGGTGTTAAGAGCTCCAGGAGCCACCCAAAAATATCATGTAACAGAGCCCTCAGAGGGTTAAAACTAGAATGAGCTAGACAGAATTATCCTCTTTCACTTTTATGAAGGGGTAAGCAATCCTGATATTGAAAACATATGCCTATATTGAACGTTTATAGCACTTATAGCAGGGGTGGGCAAAATATGGCCCCAGGCCAAATCTGGCTCACTAACCCATTCTCTCTGGCCCATCAGGGCCCTAAAAAATGTAGAAAATTAATATTTACCTGTCCTTGGTTCCTGTCAAAGATGACAGGAGCCAGGGGCAGTAGAACCTGCCCCCACTGATAGCCTGGCCCTGCGCTGTCTCTGGGCTCACCTGTCAGGGCTGCACCACAGCAGCAGCAGCTGCTCAGTGTGGAGGAAAGTGGCCCAACCGCTTGCCACACCAGGCAGTGTTTGCTGCTGCTGCCTGCCCAGAGCTCTCACTGTGGTAGGCTGTGGTGAGGTTGCCACCACTGCCTCTGTGCTGCCCAGTGTGCAAGCTCCAGGTGGGCAGCAGCAGCAAACACTGTCCAATGTGGCAAGCGGGGAGCCCACTTTTCTCCATGCCGAGCAGCTAGTTGCTGCCGCTGCATGCAGCCCCAGTGGGTGAACCTGGAGCCAGTGCAGGGCCAAGGCTGGCAGCAGTGGAGTGTTACAAGCTGGTGCTGAGCGTGGGGAAAAGCAGCCCTGCCAGTGTCCCATGATCAGTGCCTCATGCTTCAGCCACTCGCAGCCTGCTCAGGACAGCCCTGCATGGGCTGCAAGTGGCTGCAGCAGGGAGCACTAGCTACGGGGTGAGGGAGGGGCCTCTTTTCCCCTATTTTCAGCACTAGCTCGTTCCCTGCCAGCAAGCACTGGGCGTGAGTGGGTGCGGGAGCCAGTGGGAGCTCGGAGCCCACACTGGTGTCCTAGGGCCAGTGCCAGTGGGTCCCAGAGCAGGGCAGCAGGAGTACAGGGTCCCAGCTGGCAGGAACTCTCCCTTCTTCCTGCTGGTGCAGCCCATCCCGGCTCCACAGACCCCTGCCAGCCCATGCCCTGCTCTGGCCCTGAGACGCTGGTCCCAAGACATTGGGACATTGTTCCCAAGATGGCAACCAGGGAGTGCGGCACCCATCAAGGGGAGGGACTAGCCATGTGGCCCTTGACAGCTTGCTGAAACTGGGTAAGCGGCCCTCTGCCCGATATAATTGCCTGCTCCTGACTTATAGTCTGCCTACTACTTTTCACAGGTGCTAAAACTACTTCAGAAATGGGGAAGCAGGGAAAGATTATAACCTTGCACTTGAATTTTTCATTTGAATTATTAGAAAGTAACAATTAGAAAAAGGCAGATGAGAACAGAAAGTCTGGCACATAACAGATAAAAGCAATCTTAAAAAAAAGTTTTATAAAACCGCAGAGCATTATTCCTTTCAAGCAAGTGTCTCAAAGTCTCCCTTTAAAATATCACCAACTACTAAAATTGAAATCCTGTTATTTTATTGTAGTAACTATAGGTTTGTTGATTTCATAATTGGCTTGGCCAGGGATCTCACTTCAACACCTGTAGGGATTTTACCACTGGCCGTTCTTATCAATTTTTTAATAAATCCCACAGATTGAGTACAGTAAATAATAAATGACACAGTGGTTTGTAAGTCAATATTTAATTTAATATGGACTCAGGGAAACTAACATTTTACATACACATATTACTATGCTTCTTTAAATGAAAAAAAAAAATCTAGCCTTTGTTTTAAAATGGTGAGGAAAGAGAAGGATAGTGGTAGTCAGAAAGTTTATTGGGGTAGCTCTGAGGGCACTGAATTGCATTGTATTTCTTAACTTTAGCCCAGGGTCTCCTTCAGATCATGACTGAGAATGCATAAAGCATCTATCCTGTACAGGATTCTCTTCAAACTCCACTTCAACAGAGTCCTATTTAATTGACTAGGTGGATTGGTTTATTTGTTAACGTCTAAGCAATTTGTTAAATGGAGTGGAGGTTAAGTATATGCTTAAGTTTAAGCAGTTGCCGACCTGTCATATAAGGAAATGCAAGATTAACAAGAAGCAAAAGCTAATTTTTTCCTCCCTGAAGTTTACAAACTATTAAGAAATGACTTTTATTAAATAAATAGTGAGTCATTTAAATATGTGTGGAATTTTGTGAGCTAACACTCCAGTCCTTCAAATAAATATTTCTTAGTACGGTCAATTAAAAAAGGGTCAGTATTTTCTACAAAAACTTGGGTGGGGGTGCTAATCTCACAACATTTATTTCATTTATGTGTTTATTTACTGAAATTTATACTTTTAGTTTAGATTCTGAAAGAAGAGGAAATCAAGAAATATTAATTTACATTGTAGTTGATGGAGAAATACTTAATATAGTCAGCAGTACACTCAGTATCTTTTTATAGGATGAGACCTTTTTGAAAACAGACTTGTAGTTTTTAGGCAAAAATTGCTAGGATGAAAACAAAAAATAGGGCAATAATTTCAGTTGAGCACTTGAAAATGTATTCTTTTTTTTAAAAAGAATCAAAAGACCAAATAATTTTACCAATCAATTATTTATTGTCATGATAACTTGACACTAGGCTTTATCTCAAAGTTATAAAACTTTAAACAATAATAATAAATGTTACTAGCTCTTTAATAGTGAAGATCTCATATTCCTAGTGTGCCTGTGGTTAAACTGAGATCTCTGGAAAAATTCAATAACAACTTGTTTGTTATTCATTATTTTTAAGCTATGTAGACTGCATTTTAGTCAACAGATCTTTCAGTATATAAGAACACCAATTGTATTCAATAACTTTGTGTCATCAGATTGCCCTCTATGTTTCCATCATTTTGGGCATCAGAAATATAAATATTTTTTCCATACCTACAATTCTTGTCCCTCTCTTTACTACCCCTCTATTCATTAAGAACATCTAAGTGCCACTAATGAAGTTACTATTCTGCAGTGTATCACTTGTGTTTCAAGGGAAAAAAGAAATCGGCTAAAGCCTAAGATAAACTATATCAACGCTACAGGCTGCAGAGTCGACACCACATATTAGAGAGATTTATGTCGTCTATTGCAAAAATTTAGCTTTTCTACAGAGTTATTAATCAGAGGGGACTGATCCTAATGTTTCTGAATGGCACAATTTTCTGTAAATCAAGAAACTGCTTCAGGTGAAAAAAGAAGGGCTGAACGATGGTCAAAACTGGATTTGTCCTGGAAGAAGAGGAATATCCTGTAGAGATTCAAGTTGTTTAAAACTATGAAGAGAATCGTTTTGTATGTTTTTGTTGTTCTTGGAAGAGATGCACAATTCCTATTGTCCTCATCAAAACTGTGCATGAAGCTCCATTTTGGTACTTCTGTTCCCCACCAATTTGAATTAAGCTGTAAGAATACCATGTGGCAACAGGGGTCTACTTAGGTGAATCGTATTACAGGATCCTTCTCAGTGTTCAATAAAGTCCATATAAATAATCTTGTTGACTTTAGTAAATGTTGGTCCAGGCCTTAGATAAACAAAACAGGTCTAAAGGTGCAATATATCAGAAATGTGATCTTTTAAGTCTCTTTCTCAAAGTGAAAAAAAATATTTAGAAGTTCTTTAAAGCGTACTTGTCCAACTGAGATTTCTCTTATGTTCTGTATATTCATTTTACCTCAAGCTATTATCTAGAATTTTACAAGTTATTATTTTTTTGTTTCTAGAGTGGCCCCAATAGTATTATTCCTTGACAATCTTTACCTTTTATCATTAAAAATAATAACCCTTAGTATTTATACAGCATACTACCTTTTTATCTTCAAAACATTGTATAAACATTTACTCTCCTAATTCCCATTTGTATTCATTTTTCTTCTTCCCTCTTTGTAGTGCTGTTCTGTTTTCTTTTCTTTTGTTTTGTTTAATTTTCCTGGCATGGATATGTGAAAAAGTTCCTGTGCCATAGGCACCATTTTATTGTAAAACAAGTTAGATATTTTGGCTTGCAGGTATAAAAATGCCATACAGAGTGCCTCTGATAAGAAAGGAGTATACCAGGGTGGGGCTCAATATAGGTGATATGGTGTCTTGAATCAATTACAAGAGACTGGTGCTGACTGTGAACTATAATTTCACTTGCAGAAACCTCATCCACTTAAGCACAAGTATAGTTTCAGTGGATAGTTCTAGGACTTAATCATTGTTTATAATATTTCACTGCAAAAAGAAATTCAGCCAGGGGCACACACCCAGTATGCAAAATTTCAAACCAAGTAGTTCAGGTTTGATTAATTATAAGCCAGTGACAGAGGATTTAATAATGGAAACTGTTGACAATGTCAGCAATTGGAATAGCTGCTTATGGCTTCTACATCACAAGGGGCAGAAAACTGTGGACATTAAAAAGTCAGATACTTCTGCTGCCCTAAAAATAAAATGGATTCTAGCTGTGGCTAAATCTGATAGAAATTCGGGGTCTCTTTTTGTCTAGACAAAACCATTTATATTTAACAAACAACAGCAACTTCTTCTCCTAAATTGTAACTGCTTGGGGATAGCACTACACTCTTCCCTCACCTTCCCCCTCATTGGCCAAAGAGGTCTGGATGCTTTAGCCTACAGAGAGCTCATTAACTGCACAATGCATCAGCTAGAGATAGATATGTGACACAAGCAGAACTTGGCAAACTCTTTCTAACAATGTAGTATCTGTCCTCTAATGCATTTCCCACTGCAAATATTGCCTTGGATAAATTATGCGAAAAATGTTTGATGACTGATTTATATTTTCAAATAATTCATGACAGTTATTGTTTTGATAATCTTGGAGTGATGCTGTAGCCATGATAGTGCAGGAATTATGCAAGAGGCAAGGATTTCTATGAATCATATCTTTTATTGGACCAACTGTGTAGTTGGCTAAAGCTTGTCTAATTTTATCCCAAATATACAGTTGGTCCAATAAAAAATTTCACCCACAAAAATTCTTGCCTTCTAGTTATTATTTTGGCTATTCATTTTTTTACAGTTTGTTATAAGTAGTTACCCATATCACAAATTGCATACATACATGCATAAACAAGTACATAAGATAAATCTATTGTCAATTATATTACATTTTTAAAAAACTTTTCTATAGGTCTTTTAAAAAAATGAGGTCAAACTAGTTAGGTAGAAACCTGAATATATATCTAAATCCCATTGAATTTGATTGTCAGAACCTTTTGTTAGGGTTTTTCTTACACTATGCTTATTTTCCTATAATTTCAGCAGCAAAATATGTTTTTTCTGACAGCAGCAGTTTGCAGGGGAAAAGAAACCCTAATGACATTGTCCATTAAACATGCACTGGGATTTTCTTCTCAGAATTATTGATTTAAGGGACTATAATTTTTAGAAAAGATCAGTTTGGAAGATAGCACAAATCATTAATGTAAGCCAAAGTTAATGGCTGAAAAAGTTGGTTCACTGTTGTGATTCCATGACTTGAAGGCAAACTAAGTCTGGCAGTTTAAATACAAATACTTAACTTTTATATTTAACTACTCCATGGTATATCTTGAATTCCATAATATATTTGGGGTCTTAAAATATTTAAGCAAAGGGAATGTCAAAAATAACATATTAAGAGTCTATTGGCAAAACCTTGCTGGCCAATTTGCCTTACTTACAGGAAGGGCATAATTGACTTCAGGAGAGCTACTGACATGATTAAGGCCCTCTGTGCTTAGGTTAATTAAAATTAATGATTGAAACTTTAGTTAGATTGCTCAGAGTTAAGAACTTCCAGCATTACTTGGACAAGGAGATCTAAAGAAACCCAATTCTCTTGAATCATTATGACTAACAAAGGGATGGGCAGGGGTGGATCCAGAGGGGGTGCAGTAGTACAACGGCACTCCCCCCTCATCCCCACTCACCATTTTGGAACGCACTTCAGGAGCAGCAGCAAGGCCTTTTTCTTAAGTCCCAAATTAGGTAATGATCCTGTCCCCCTGCTCCCATCCCTGCTACTGTTGGCACCCTGCACCTCCCCTCCATCCTCCACAGTACTTCCCTTCCCTTCTGTCCTATTCATGCTCACCCACTGCTTTCACTTTCCCCAATGTAACTGGCTGATGCAGGTAGGAGTGGGGCAGGAGAGCAAGTACAGGTTGGGTGAACCCATCCACTGTTGCCATCATAGCTGCTGTTCCCTATTGAACTTCACTGCAGTGGCTTTGGAGCCCCTCCTCTCTGATAAATGAATTGGGAGAGTTGTGGTTTCAGAGGTTTGTGTGAGTAGGAGCTTCAGAGTTGCTGCTGCCAGGCTTGGCAAGCAGCAAGAAGCAGTAGGCAAATTTGCCCACCATGAACTGTCTCCCAGCCCAGCACAGGAGGGCCAAAATAGTACCAAACTACTGTCACATAATATTAAAAATCTGGTAGAGAAGCTTTGAAACTAAAAAAGTTGGGAAAGCTGATACTTACAGAACAGAGTTCAGCTTGACACACCCTGTAGGGGTAAAACCATAAAAAAGGGGGGGTCAAGACAAGCACAAGCAAATACTTTTCATGTGTAAAAGGTCACAAAGTATCCAATCAGGCAACAATAAAAAGTACACATGCTTTTATACTAACACTAGAACTCTAAGATCAAAGGTTGGAGAACTTGAATGTTTAGCAATAAATAATGTTATTGCCATAATAGGCACCTCTGAAACATGATGGAATGAGGAAAATCAGTGGGATGCTGTAATACCAGGATACAAATTATATAGGAATGATAGAGTAAGTCATACTGGTGGGGGTGTGACACTCTATATTAAAGAATGTATCACATTAAATAGAGTAGATTTTTCAACTGATAATACAGGTACCATAGAATCTTTGTGGCTAGAAACCCCAGGTTTCAACAGTAAAAGAATATTTAGAGCTATATTATCTCCCCCCAGATCAGGACAGCAGTAGCGAGCTTGAAATGTGAAGACAATTGAAAGGACACAACAGCAGAAAACAGAGTACTAATGAGGAACTTCAGCTATCCACAAATAGACTGGGTCAATCTCACATCTGGCTGGCATCCAGAGATTTCTTAACCTGATAAAAGACTGCTTCCTACAGCAGTAAATCCTAGAACCTATAGGAAGAAAGGCCATTCTTGACCTAGTCCTAAGCAGTGCACAGGATTTGGTGCAAAGAGTGATTTACAGAGTGTTTAGCCACTCAGCAATAGGGTCCATAATGCAGTTGGGTTCAGGCGCGGCTGGTGAACTCAGACTGGTGGAGCATCACACGGGAGCAGTGGAGTGTTTCCAGCCAGTCGGCAGTGGGTAATGGGGGGTTGCAGCTGGCTGGGAGTGGTGGATGGGGAGGGTTGCAGCCTCCCCACTACAGATTGGAGTGCCTGGCTGGCTGTAACCTCCCACACACTCCACTCCCATGGAACACTACACCACCCCACCAGTCTGAATTCACCAGCCATGTCTGGTTGGGTTTGACATCCATGTAGGAGGTGAAACAAGAAAATCTACAACAGTAGCCTTTAACTTTCAAAAGAGAGACTACCTTAAAATTAGGAAGCTTTAGACAGAAATTTAAAAGGTGCCCCTGAGGAAGTGAAAAACTTGGAAGCAGCATGGTAACTACTTAAGAACACCATGTTTAGAGGCACAGAGCAAATGCATACCACAAATTAAAAAAATGGAAAGTGGATCAAAAGAACATCAGCATGGTTTAATGGCAGTTGCAGAGGCAATAAACAGGAAAAAAAGCTTCTTTCCAAGTATTTTTTCCAACTATTTTACTTGGTTTAATAAAAGTTACTGGATTTATCCAAAGAACCTTGTCTTTCAAAAAGTGGAAGTCAAATCCTAATAAGGAAAATTAAAAAAAAAGAACATAAACACTGGCAAGGCAAATGTAAAGCTGAAATAAGGCAAGCTAAAGAGAGAATTTGAGAAGAAGCTTGCTAAAGAGATGAAAGGTAACAATAAACATTTCTTTAAGTGCATTAGAAGCCAAAGACCTGCCAGGAAGTCAGCTGGGCCTTTGGCTGATCAGGCTGGAAAAGGGGCCGTAAAGCATGAGAGAGAGATTGGAGAAACACTAAGTGCATTTTTTGCGTCTGTCTTCACTGTGGAAGATGTTAGGGAAATTCCATCTCCAGATCCACTCCTCTCTAGGGTCAAGTCAGTGGAGCTGCCCCATATTGAGGTTTCAATAAATGAGGTCAGAGAAAAATAGATAAACTGAACTGTAGCAAATCAGTAAACATTTACTCTATGGTTCTGAAGGAGCTCAGATCAGAAATTGCTGAATACCTAATTGTAGTATGCAACCTATCACTGAAAACAGGCATGTTACTAGAGGACTAGAGGGCTGCTAACATGACTCTCATGTTTTAAAAAGGCTCTAGAGGGGATGCAGGTACCTACAGGCCTGTTTGCCTGATTTTTGTTCCTGGAAACTGGTAGAAATAGTAATAATAAATCAGTTGTTTAGCAGGTGGATGAACATTAGGCCTGTGCAAAGTGGCTAGTATTGACTTTGGATTCAGATTCAGCCAATTTGGGGGATAGTGATTTGATCTGGTGATTCAAATCACTGTCCCAAAAGGATATGGCTGAATCTGATTTGGAGATTCTGCTGCCACTGAATAGGCTGAATCTCCAAATTGGACAGGCCCTATCCCCCACCAGCTCTCCCAGCCCTTCAATGACTGCCCCGTCTGGCCTCAGCCTCCCGACTCTTTAAAAAATAAAATTAGCACTCACCAGCTGCTGCCAGGCGGGGGGGGGCAGCAATCCCCACAGCTCCAAGCTCCATGGGGGGCTGTGTTGTGAGCCCCCAACCCTTGCCTGCTGTCCCAGCCCCAGCTTCCAGCTCTTTAAAAAAAAAAAAAAGCCCCGCACTCACTGGATGGTACCAGGTGGGGGGCAATCCCTGCTGCCCCCTGCTGCCCCCCACTGCTCCATAATGCATGGGGGGCACTACCACAATGCCCCAGAAGCTCCAAGGCCCCTGCAGCAGCCGGTGAATATGGGGCTTTTTTTTTTTTTAAAGAACCGGGAGCTGGGGCTAGGTGGGGAAGCCATGGGGGGCGGTGCTGGGAGAGCAGGTGGTTGTTGAGGGGCACTCAGGGGGACTGAGGAAGCAGGAAGGGAATGGGGCCTAGCAGGGGTCCTCCCATGGTCACCTCCCCCCTCCTCCAGCCCCTCCTCCCCTGTCCCCTACTTATGGAACAGAGTCCAGGTCCAGCTCCCTGTGGCAATGAGCGGGGACTGCCCAAATATCCAAAGCTCTCTGAATCATTTCCAAATTGATTCAGAGACCTTTGAATCAATTCAGACCTTTTTATTGGTCTCCTGATTCGATTCAGATTCAGAGATTCAGCTGCTGAATAGGGCTGAATCTCCTCTGAATTGAATCAGCACCCAAAGCTTCACACAGCTCAAATAAACATTACTTGCTGGGGAGAAATCAACATAACTTTGTAAAAGGGAAATCACGCCTCACCAATCTACTAGAGTTCTTTGAAGGTGTCAGTAAGCAGGGGTAATCCAGCTGACATAGTCTGTTTGGACTTCCAAAAAAGCCTTTGCATAAGTCCCCCATCAGAAGCTTTAACTAAGTTAGGTAATCACAATATTATAGAGGTTGTCTACTCATGGGTAAGAAATTGGCTCAAAGACAGAAAGCAAAGGGCGAGTATAAATGGTCAGTTTTCAGAATGGAAAGAAGTAAACAGTGGGGTCCCCCAGAGATCTGTGTTGGGACCAGTGCTGTTTAACATATTCATAAATGATCTGGAAAAGGAGGTAAGTAGTGAGGTTGTCATTTTTGTGGATTATACAAAATTATTCAAAATGCTAAAAACTAAGGTGGACTATGAGGAACTACAGAAGGTTCTGGCATGATTGAATAGATAAGCAATTAAATGGCAGATGCAATTCAATCTAGATAAGTGAAATGATTCATCTGGGCAAAGGTAACCAAAACTATACCTACAGTATTATGGGCTCTACATTAGCTGTTACCATGCTGGAAAGAGATCTGGGAGTCATTATGGACAGTTTGCCAAAAACAACAGCTCAGTGCTCAGCAGCTGTCAAAAAGACAAAATGTTATGGATTTTTTAAGAAGGGAATGGTAAACAAAATGGAAAGCATTGTTATATACCTGCACCTTGAATACTGTTCCCAGTTCTGATCTCCGTATTTAAAAAAGGATAGAAATAGAAAGGTCCAGAGAAGGGCGACAAGGATGATTAGTGGTGTGGAGGGACTTCCATATTAGGAGAAACTAAAGAGGCTAGGGCTATTCAACACAGAAAGGACACTGGAGGTGTGGGGGGGAAGGCATGATAAGGGTTTACAAAATACTAATGGTGAAGAGAAGATAAATAGGTATTTATTATTTACACACTATCACAATACTAGAGGGTCACAAAATGACACTTGTAGACAATGAGTTTAAAACTAACTAAAGGAAATTATTTTTTTATCCAGTGTATAATTAAAGTGTGGCACTCATTGCTACCAGATGTTGTGGAAGCTGACAGTTTAGCTAGATTCAAAAAAAGGGTTAGACAAATTCTTGGAGGCAATGGGCAACAGTAGCTACTGAGCATAAGAGTTAGGAATACAGCTTCTGAACTGAAACTTCTCAGACCTTAAATGCTGGAGACATTAAACCTACTTCTCTGGCTTGTTGATTGTTATAGCACAATTTGTCTCATCTCTTTCTTAATGCACAATAAACACAGCCAGGAACAAGGGCTAGGGACAGACATTCAAAAAGCCTGGGCCTGAATTAATTCAGTCTTTTCAGGTTAGTTTAACCTGGCTCAGCTAAATCAGTTTGTAACCCAAACAGACATTTCAGAAATGCAGAAGCTGGGGGGTGCTAGAGAAGCCCTCCCTTTGCTTCCACAGGGCAGAGCTGAGGGGTGTGTGGCCAGGCACCGGCAGGATGCTCTGATTATTCCCCACCCCCACTCCCCGAGCTGCCCAGCAGGGAAAGTTTATGACCCTTAACTCAGTTTATAATCCTTTATCAACTCATTAAGAAATCATAGCCTCCTTTCATTAACTAATGGAGCCCTTCTTAAACAGCTCTTCCAAGGAAGGACATTAAGCTACCTGTTCATTAGCTCCAAAATGCCTGTCTGTCTCTGTCCTCTCCCACAGCATGGACTGTAGCCAGTGTGTGGTCTGCTAGCTAATGCTGAGGTGTCTGCATAAGGCAGAGGGGAGTGGGAAATAATTCCTGCTTATCAGAGAGAAGCCAGGCAGATGCTCTTTGCCTGCAAGCTTTTACTGAGATCCAGCCACGGAGCAGAGTGGAGGGGCCAGCCCCGCAATGGAGCAGAGTGCCCTGCCCAGCCCAGAGAGCATGCTGGGATGCTAGGAGCGTTTGGTTTATCGTAAACCAGCAAAAGGTCTGGGACATTGCATAAACCAGTTTGAGTCAAATAATTTAAGTCTGATACTACATTTAACCAGGTTTTTCTCAAACTGGTTTCAGCCATTTTCAAACTGGTTTATGTGCTCTGAATATCTGTTCTGTTACAGGTTGAAACCAGCTTCTGATCACTTAAACCAGTTTATGTGTAACGTCTGTCTCTAGCCAAGGTAATATTGGTAAGTCTAGCTTTCATTTTTTTTTTCTTTTTTCAAAAAAATTATTATTCCTCCTCCTTACAGGTCATTAAAACACTGTCAGTAAGCACTGGGTGTGAAGGTACCAAATAAGAAACTAGTAGGCAGAACTGAAGTGCTTCAGAAGGGTTCAGTCTGCAGGAAACCTTGTGTGGCTACAACCTTCAACAGCAAAAACGGGTAAGTCCATCAACTCAAAGTTTTCTTCAGGGTTAACCAACACCCTTCACAGAAGAGTTTTCTTTCTATAGTATTTCCATACATATAGGGAAAACCAGGCTGAGTTAAATGTAGATATTAATGTATACAATTAGTGATTAGAAATATGTTCATTATGTGAACAAAAGCTCTAAAAGTTCTGCCTTCACTTAATGAATACAAAATATTACACAGTGTGCCTACCTAAAATGCTTAGCTGCACACATCAGAGACCACCCTATGCCTATTGTTTTCAGTAGAAAGGCAATAGCAGCATGATACACCTTTCTTAATACAAGATAAATGCATACTACCCACACAAAACCTATGAAACTGTGTTCCACAGATGGAGCATTTAGAGACTGGAGAAGTGACATCCTGGGACCATCTGCAACGTATGCTAGGCTAGCATAGATGCCCTAAATTAGTTAGACTGGAATATGTGCTCCCCACACATCTTCCCAGTGCAGCCAGAAATCAGAACTTACATGACAAGGAAGATCTTCTTCTGGGCCTGTGCACCATGAGTGAATTTCAGCCAAATTCACTCGTGCAAATCAGCTACTGTTCTCTATGTCTTTAAAAATCTACTGTTTTATATTTCCAGCATCCTGTAGTATTTATGAGAAGTCAGCAAGTAATAATGTCATGGTTGGTAATAAATGGATCCTTTCTTACAAAACTATGTGAATGTGTATAAGCTTTAGTTCAAAGTGCTCCACCACCATTTTTTCAGTGTGGGGAAATGCAGGGATACTGATATGCATGATGTGTGGGCACTTTTAATTAGCACAGCTCGCTAATGAAAGTGCTTAGTGCTGCATCCCAGAGCACATGTAAAAATGCCCTCAAAGCAGAACAGTGGTGGAATTTAGGTTCTCATGTCCTTTGGTGGACTGGGGCTAACTGACTTCTGAACAAAGCCCTTTGTTCTAAACGAGGATTGAATGAGGAAGACAAAATAATTATAAAAAGGCAGGATAATTCCCCATATGCTCTGCTGCAAGAAATAACAACTCTTAACTGATTTTTCAGTAGACAGCAAGGTACAGCAAAATGGCCATATGGACTGATTAGAAATGGAAGTCTTTCATAAATTCATAGAAGTAGGGTCAGAAGGGACCTAAGTAGATCATCAAGTCTGACCCCCTGCCCTGGGCAGGAGAGAATACTGGGCTCATATGACCCCAGCTAGGTAACTGTCAAGCCTCCTCTTAAAGACCCCCAAGGTAGAAGCCAGCACCACTTCTCTTGGAAGTTGGTTCCAGATCCTACCTGCCCTGACTGTGAAATAGTGTCTTCTAAGGTCCAGCCTGAACCTACTCTCAAACAACTTATGGCTGTTATTCCTTATTAGCCCTGGAGGTGCTCGGGTGAACAGGGTCTCTCCCATTCCCCGCTGGTGCCGCCTGGTAAGTTTGTAGATGGCCACAAGGTCCCCTCTCAGCCTTCTCTTGTGAAGGCCGAACAGGTTCAGGTCCCATAGCCCCTCCTCATAGGGTTTGCCCTGCTTTCCCGGAATCATGCGAGTGGCCCTTCTCTGGACCCCCTCGATGCTGGCAACATCTCTCCTAACGTGTGGCACCCAGAACTGGATGCAGTACTCCAACTGTGGCCTAACCAGTGTCACATAGAGGGGGAGGATCACTTCCTTGGCCCTACTTATGATGTATCTGTGGATGCATGACAAGGTGTGGTTGGCCTTACTGACTGCGTCCTAACATTGGTGGCCCATGTTCATTTTGGAATCGATAATGACTCCAAGATCTCTTTCTGCCATTGTGCTTTCAAGAAAGGAGTTCCCCAGCCTATAGGCATGCTGCTAGTTCTTACTGCCCAAGTGCAGTACCCTGAACTTGTCAGTATTGAATCCCATCTTATTCTCATTTGCCCACCCCCATAACCTGTCCAGGTCCAGCTGTATCCTTTCCCTCCCTTCTAGCATGCCCACTTCACCCCAGATCTTGGTGTCATCAGCGAATTTGAACAGGGTGCTTTTCACCCCCTTGTCAAAGTCTCTAATAAAGAGATTTAACAGTGCAGGCCCAAGGACTGAGCCCTGGGGGACCCCACTGCCCACATCCTTCCAGGGTGAATATGACCCATCCACAACCACTCTCTGGGTGTGGTCCCTCAGTCAATTTGCCATCCATCTGACTGTGTAGGCATCAATGCCACAGTCACTTAGCTTTTTAATGAGAATGGGGTGGGAGACGGTGTCAAAGGCCTTCCTGAAGTCCAGAAAGACTACATCCACCATAACACTTGAGTCCAATGATTTTGTGACCTGATCGTAGAAGGCAATCAGGTTGGTCTGACAGGACCTGACCCTAATGAGCCCATGCTGGTTGCTCCTGAGCATCATCCCCCTGCTGGTCCTTCCCAGATGTGCTCCTGGATAATCTTTTCAAAGAGCTTCCCCAGGATCAAAGTAAGACTAACAGGCCTATAGTTGCCCTGGTCCTCCCTCCTCCATTTTTTGAAAATGGGGCCCACATTGGCCCTCTTCCAGTCATCTGGCACCTGGCCAGAGCACCACTAGTGCTCATAAAGCCATGCCAGGGTCCCCTTGATAACCCCTGCCAATTCCCTCAGCACCCTGGGGTGGAGACCATCTCAACCTGCTGATTTGAACATGTACAGCCCCTTCAGAAGTTCCCTAACGCAGTCCTTCCTGACCCTAGGCCTGTCAGAGTCTCTCCTGAATCCATCCTGAATCTCAGTGGGGGAGTCCTGGTCCCTGCACAAAAAAATGGAGGCAAAAAAAATTGTTAAAAAGGTCTGCCTTTTCCTTTGGTGCAACCACCAAATTGCCAAGCGTATCCCACAGGGGCCCAACATTACCTGGTGCTTTCTTCATACTCTCTATGTATTTAAAAAATTACTTTTTGTTGTTTTTGATCCTTGATCCTAGCCCTAGTTCTGTATCTGCCTTAGCTTTCCTAACAGCCCCCCTACAAGCCCAAGCAAGGGAGGTATACTCCTCTTTGGTGATAGCTCCTCCCTTCTACTGGGTGTGCACCTCTTTTTTGGCTTCCAGGCATTCCTGAATGCCTTTGGTGAGCCAGGGGGGCTTTTGAGCACTCTTACCCCCTTTGATTCTCATTGAGACTGTCACCCCTTGGGCTAGGAGGATCGTCTTTTTAAATAACAACCACTCATCTTGGACACCCAGTTCCCCAAATCTCCAGGACCCCAGTGCCTCTTCTACCAATCTCAACTCATTGAAGTTGGCCCTCTTGAAGTCAAGGGCTACTGCCTTACTGCAGGCCCTTGACACGCTGCACTGTATGGTGAATTTCAGCAGGCGATGATCACTGTCACCCAGGTTGTCAAAAACCTGGAGTCCCCTCACCAGGTCATCACCTGTGGCCAGAACCAGGTCCAGGAGGGCATTCTTTCTGGTGGGACTGTGCACCTCCTGCGTTAAGTGGAGGTCCTGTACCTCAGCAAGGAATTTTCATGAGCAGTCCAACCTGGGTAATTTAGATCACCCATGATGACTACATCCCTTGCCTTATATGCCTCCACAAGCTGGCCTGAGAAGTCATAGTCCAGCTCTTTCCCTTGGTTGGGTGGTCTGTAGTAGACCCCCACCATTAAGTCCCTTTCCCCATGACCCCCCTGTATTCTGACCCAATCAGCCTGCCCCTCCTCTGACCCAATCCTGTTAGTTGAGGACGTGTATTGCTCTTTGATGTAGAGCACCACACCCCAACCTTTCCTCCCCGTTCTATCCTGCCTGTATAGTCTGTAGCCCCTAATGTTTACTGCCCAGTCATAGGATGAATCCCACCAGGTTTCTGTGAGCCCTACTATGTCTGGATTTCTACTAGCTATCCAGAGGGCGAGTTCCTCCTGCTTAATTCCCATGCTATGAGCATTAGTGTAGAGGCATTTCAGGCCTTGTATTGGTGCATGCACCACCCGCTGATTCTTAGGATTATCCAGACCCCTGTCACTTACCTGGGTACTCCTTGTGCTTGTCACCCATCTTGGTTGGGAGGTGTCCTCCCGTCCTCCTGTGGCCCCATCCCCCAGTGAAATTAGTTTAAAGCACGCCGTACGAGATCAGCCAACCTGGAAGAAAAGACACACTTGCCTTAGGGACAAGTATTGTCACTCTATATAATATGAAGAGGGAAAGAGAAATTTCTTGCAAGAGCCAAGAAATACAAATTTAAACATGATCTCCAATTGAAAATGCCTTGTCTGAAAATAATGTACCGTGGAATTGTTTCCATTTACTTTGAGATTTGTTGACACTTGTTTGCAGTTAACCTTCAAAATATCTCCACCTTAAAAATAATAATTTAAATCTGGATACCCTTGATACTTACTAGAGGTGTGCAGAATGGGCTCTATTCAATTCAGATTTGGATTCGGCCTAAATCAAGGCCTAAATCAGGGACAGTGATTTGATTAATTGATTTGGATCACTGTGCTGATTTGATTCAGCTGAATCTGAATGGAAGATTCAATGATGATTCAGAGAATCAGCTGTTTGGCCATAGACACAGCTTTAAATGTTTTTTCTACATACCTCAAGGTACCAGGAGTGGCTCATGAACCCAGCAATGGTGGGGCACATGGAGCATCCCACAGGAGCATGGGCGGGGGGCCCCGTGTACTTAGTGGTGAATCCAATAGTGGACCAAAAGTACCTTTCAGGAACTCAGATCATTCTGATTCAATATTTTTTAAGATCTGGGAGCTGGGGCCGGGCAGGGAAGCCATGGGGTGGGCTGGGAGAGCAGGAGGAGAATGAGGGCTCTACCATGAGATTTAAGGGTCCCTTAGTTCAATTTGGATTCAGAGATTTGGCCGCCAAATTGGGCCAAATCTCTGCCGAATGGAATCAGTGACCAAAGCTTCACACAGCCCCAATACTTACCAGAAGTGTTTGGAGAAGGAAGATTTGCAAAATCACTCCATGAAGCTTTGTGCATGACGCATGATTAGAAAGATGTTAGATCAGGAATCTTTAGTATCCAGAAGAAAGTTCATGGATCTCCTTCATCTATTTTTCCCCACCATTCAGTCTTGATGAAAATTAATAACATGGCTATTTTTTTTTAATTCAAAGGGTAAGTTATTCATTACAATACTTCTTTCTAAAGGGAAGGAAGCTCCACATCAGAACAGTTTTATCACTGGCCTAAGGGCACTATAGTTTATTTCAGCCAATTAAAATAACAATTACTGTTAGAGACACTAATAGGAACACCCTTCTGCTAGTTAGTTCTGCATCCCTGATGGCATGATTAAAACACAGCAACTTCACATTATTGTATTGTACTGCCTGCCCCTACTTCAAAAAATATTGTAAAACAGTTATTCTATTTAAATAATCATTTTCACACTCTCTTTCTCTAAATTGTTTTAGAAGTTCTTTTTTCTGCAGTGTGCCAGTGCCTTCATTGCTGGACTGAGTAGCTATGCTGTTTAAGGCAAAACAAGCTACCATTGATTGATCTCTTTGGGGCATAGATTATCATTTGCTGTGTGTTTGCGCAGTGCTTAACACAATGGTTCCTTGACCTGGTTAAGAAGTGTAGGTAATTTTGCAACATAATTGTTAAATAATAATAATAATAATAATAATAATAATAATAATAAAATTGACTGCATATGATGGTTGGCTTTTTACATGACATAGGGCATGGAATTGTTTCCACAGTGCTGCTTTTGTGCATATTTAATTTTAAGTATTACTGTATAGGGTGCTGACTTAATCTCTCATTGGCCATAAAATGCTGCTTTTGTTTGTCTGTCTCCCATTGCTTTCTTCTTGGACTTGACATTATTTAAACCAAATAGGATATATTCTAACATTAATGTACTTTCTAGAGAGAACATACATTCAGGAGGTTCAGTCCTCTCTCAGCTGAACATTCAGAAAAGGGAAAAAGGAGAGGCTTCCCTCAAAGTTATTTCCCTGATATTACACTTGCACAGGGTCAAAACAATTTCTGAAATAATATTAAGCAATCTCAGAGCTGGCTGCAGACATGGCTGTGTAGAGATGCCTTTGTAGTGGTTAGGGATGTGAAAAATCACTTTGGAGGAAGACC
Source organism: Gavialis gangeticus (assembly GCF_001723915.1). Classification (NCBI taxonomy): domain Eukaryota; kingdom Metazoa; phylum Chordata; order Crocodylia; family Gavialidae; genus Gavialis; species Gavialis gangeticus. The sequence continues at coordinate 31,887,653 of NW_017729000.1, forward strand.
TGAAGGGAAAAAAAATCCTCATCCTACGTACATGTATTTCTGGAATCCTTCCTACCCCTGATGTGCCTCCTTTAGAAATGTGCAAGTGGACAAATAAAGTGGAGCTGGCTTTTGGCACCCAGGGATTGCATTGTGTAGGGGGAAATCCCCATTAGCCATAATCTGCTGATACAGTAAGAAGCAGCTGGGTTGTGGGCTGAGGAATATTTACCCAGTATCTGAAACATTCCTTTCAATGCATTCATATACTGTACCTTATTCAATGCTCACCAGTCTCATGTTAGATGGTAGCTGATAACACTTTGAGACAGAATAGTTTTTTGAAGGTTTATTTCTTTGACAGATGTTTATCATGTGAATAAAGACTCTGAGTTCTCATGGAGTTATAGCAGGCCCATGTAAAAACGTACACGACAAAAATGGAAACCTGGAAAAACTGGGCAGACCAACTTACTGCTTTATTCCAACCCAATGCTGAAAAACGAAATCTAGTAGGGGTGAAATAAAACTTGAAATACGTTGCCAGAATCCTTCAAAAAACTAAATTTTGTCCAGCTGTTATAAGGCAGTGGCTACTTTTAGTCAGGTAACTGACAGCACAGTAAGATTAAAGATGGAATTTTCAAAATCCCCTAAGGATATGAACAAACAAGTGGTTTACTACAGCATAAAAGAAAGTGAGGCTTTACCACTTCTCAGTTACTCTGCAGTATCTTTTTATATACATGCTCTAGCCTTTCAGTTAGTGGAAGCTAAACTACTGTAGTTCAGTTCCCACTTACTACCAGATAAAGGTGTGCGTGTAAGCAGTTATTCCAAAGCAGCTGACATGTTAGAATGGCTCACACCTTCTTTCTCTACAATAAATTGTTCACATTTCAATGCCCTAAAAGATTCTAGGCTCCCTCTACATTCCAGTTCTGTTGCAATTATTAGGGCTGTGTGAAACAGCACCATTCCATTTCGACTTGCATTTTGAGGTTTCAACAGAAGAGCATTTCGTTTTGAATTTCATTTCAATTTGAAACCACTGTTCCGTTTCATTTTGTCAAAACACTGGCACTGTTTTGATGCTGTTTTGACATTTCGCCCACAGGCTATAATGGGGAAGCTTGAAGCAGCCTCTCTCATCTGGCAAGCAGGGGGCCCGCAACCCAGGAGGGCTGTGCCAGTCCTCCTGCAGTTGTGGGCCCCAGATCTCCCTGCCAGATGAGGGAGGGAAGCCAGGTGCTGTTGCCTGGGACCAGGGATCTGGGGAAGAGAACTGAGCCTGATTGCTCAGGTCATCTCCCCAGTACTGGGATGGGGCTGGGGAAAGGAACTCAGCCCAGTTGAGCTGTTTTGTTTCGAGGCTCTTTCAAAGCCCTTCATTTCATTTTGATTTCGCTGTTTTGAGCTCGAAATGAGTCGAAACAGTGTCGAAACGAAACAGACAGTGAAATTTCACACAGTCCTAGTGGTTATCATTAATCATGACATAAATGTCAAGGATGTTACCTATGCACCCACTTTGAGGCACCGTAAAGTGGCAAACACACCACAAACATGTTCTACATATAATATAGAACAACTGGAAGGGGTTGGGCTCCCCAGGCACCCCAGGATTGGGTTCCCCTGCACCAGCAAGAAGGTGTGATGGAATCTAATGCATTCTCCCACAATCACACCTTCTACCATGTATGTGGAATGGCAGGGGGTGGAATTGCATGGATTGTGCATTAGATCCTAATGGACCTTTACATGCACATGTAGAGGGGCCCCTAGTGAAATTTTCAGGCAGATATTATTTGCCTGAAATAAGGATTTGGTTCAACTGAAACTATTTGAAAACTGATGTCAAATTTGTTATAAGTTATAACCAAAGAAAGTGGAAAAATACCTGACAAAAAACAACATTTGATAAAAGCATTAACTTTCTTAATGTCAAACTAAAATGTCCTTTAAGAATTACCTAAATTAATTAGTAAAATAATTTTCAAAACAAGCTTTTAAAAATACTTTACTTTTATTTCAGCCAATGAACTGAAAACCAGTAATTTGCCTAGCTTTTCTTAGCAGCACAAATTATTAATCAGCAGTATTTGAACTCCTGAATCTATTAGCTGTTTTCGAAATTGCACCCCCTGTAACTCAGGCAGTCACATAGTGTCAGAATCTGGAAAGCAACCAGAGATGCCAGACTTCCAGCTTCTCTCTTCCAGTCAATGCTTTACACATGCTAGCTAAACACACAGCAAATGCAGCTTAGACTGTGTGAGCATTAGTGATACTGCAAGGCCATCGTATTTTCATTCTTTCCTTTATCAGTTTGAATTTGGGAAAACGTTCATGTTATGTTAGTCTGTAATGCTGTTTAATCTTTAAAATTCAGTTATCATTTGTGAGCGGCCCTAGAATGACACCTATGGATATTTCAGACAAAGTCTTCAAAGCTTTCCATCAATAGCCTCTGTTCCCCTAATATTAATGTTTCATGTTTTCGTCTAATTCTTCATATGATGTCTGTGTTAATTTTGTGTTCTGTCAGGAGGAGTCTTACATCCCACCTAAGTGAATGTAAAAACGAAGTCAGAAACACATATACATTGATAAAAAAATCAGGGTAGACTCCACCCTTAGTTGCTGGTGGTGTAAACCTGGAGTCATTCGCTCAATGTCAGTAGAATTATTCAAGATTTACATCCCTGGGATTGAGAGCATACATATGACATCATCTTTTGCTACTCTTGGCATTAAAACAATAAACTCCACAAAATGACATTGACTAATACATCTAATATGTTCCTCCACACCTTATATTTGAGCCTTCTGTAATGTGTATTCACTGGATCTCTTCCCCTTCTCGCACAAGGTGTAAGAAAATGTGTACAAGAATGTTGTCAGGGCTACCAAAACACAGTGGCTCATCACAAATATAACTCTAATTGATTCCACTGGAGAAACTCATGGTGGACAGTGACTCTCATATTGCATGTTATGTGATGTGCTGATCTAGTGCTGGGCACTCATTGTTCTGTAAAGCATTTTAAAACTACTGGGCTAGGTACAGACATTCAAAAAGCCTGAGGTGGAGTCGATCTAAGTTATACGGTTTTCTGTAAGTGGCATAGTATAGACAGGTAGTGACCAGACACTCATTTATTTGGGGGGGGGGAGGAAGGGGCAAATCTTAGACTGGATTCTGCCATTTTTAAGCTAGTCAGTGCGCACTGAACTTCTGTTCTGTTATGGGTATGGACCAGTTTTCAATCACTTACAGAGGTAAAAATGTAATGTCTGTACCAAGCCATGGTTTAGCTTAAAATAATGCATGAATCTTTTTCTTTTTTATCCTTGACACAGATATGGATATACAAAGAAACAAAAACATTAGGCCTATTTTAGATCATTTAAGAAAAGGAACAAAATATTAGGCTCTTGCAATCTTTGTATTTAGATTTCTCTTGTATTAGATCTGAAGTGAGCTAATATTTTAATCGATAGTGTGTTAATGAAAAGTAGTACCAAACTATCCTTAATAGTTTGCTATTCTTTATTTACTGGTGGTGTTAATGGGCACAGAAGAAAGACATTGCAATTTGCTTGTTTTGACAAAATTTCCTGTCCCTATTTCAGGTGTATGTTTATAGAGATGGATTTAAGTGGATAAAGGTCATTTTCCTGCATGTTTGTTTTTAAAGACCAGGGATTTTAATGGTTTGAATTTTAAGGGTATCAAGCAGATAATAACTTTATGCATTCCTATGCAGATAACTTGATTATGCAAGCTTTTGTACTTGCACACCATGAAGTAAAAATATGGTTCAACTCACCATAGTTACTCTTTCCTGCCTAGGAAAAGAAGTAAAGCCTAAAAGGTGATGAGGAAGTAAAACACATCATTAACACAATCAGGACATTGTTTAAGTCTTCACACAGACAGATCCAAGACGGGAACAGATATGCAGGGGCTTGTGTCTTACCGTTGCTCCATGTCTAGTACTCTGCTTGTTCCAATGTGTAGACTCCACTTGCACACATGCTATTAAATCAAAACTGTCTTGTGAACTTTGCTTTCTATGTCAGATACCAAGTTTGTGGGTCTGTGAAGAGTATTTACTTTAATTTGATTTTCGGCATTTACATGCTTTTAATTTTGGATAACAATTCATACAAACCCTGCAGTCAATCATCATAAATATTCATAGAGTATTTCTGAGTGATTTTTATCTCTTAACAGTTAAAAATATTGAGGCAAGAGAGCAGTTTCCCTGAAAGCCACTGGAAAGTGTAGCACACCTGCCAAGAAGAGAAAAGTTTCCTGCAGACTTTCCATTTAGCTAAAATCTCGCTTATTCTTCAGGAGTTCTGCACTGTATGTTGCTGCAAAAGAGCATTGCTGAGGTCTAGATGGTTTTCTAATCACAGAGTAGCTGGTAAGCTGGATAACTTATAGGATGGGGAGGGGAGAATAATCAGGGAATTAATGCAAAGAAGAAAAGGGGCAGGCATGATGGACTAATTAGCCTTGTCCTGCTTCTAGCAAGCTGTCCTTATGTCTAAACCATCTGCTGGATAATTTGAATCACCTCCTTGTTACTGGACTGAGTGTCTGAGGAAACAAGCAATTTCTTAGGAATTTTAATTCCAATTGGTGTGCCTAATTTGCAGCTTGTCATCTCAGCATACTTCATTTACTGCAGTAGTCATCAACATTTAAGTCTCATTTGTACAGTTTGCATAGTTCCCTCCTCCCCTCCCCCATATATCTACACTAGTGAATTAACTTTGCAACATTCAAAACAGTTCCCCAATAAAGAGGAATATAGATTTGCAGATTATAAAGCCAGAAATCCTGCGTGCTACACATTACAGGATTTCACTGAATTAATTTTCATTTGATTTAGTGTATATCTTCTAGATTTAAAATGTCCTTGTAAATTAAAGGGATTAATTACCTACAATGTGAAAAACACTTGCATCTTACTACTTGTTTGATTTTTTTTTTTCATGCTTCAGCCTCCAGCCAGTAAGCTTTGTGTAGATTGAGTTGTGTTCTACTGTCAAATTTCTGTTCCTTATAAGTTAATATATCCCCATGTCAAATAAGCAAATTACAGCTATAAAAGTTTCTTATGAGACATTATTTACTTTGACATCATAGAACACTAGCCTCGCACTATTATCTGACAATATGGTCAGGCAGAAATAACAAACTAATTAAGTATGTATGCATTTCTTTGACCTGTTCAGCTTGGACAGGATGTGATCTAATGGGTAACGCAAAACCCTGAGAATTAATATTCCTACATGCTGTTCTTGGTTCTGCCTTTAATTGTTTCAGACGTAG
>NW_017729000.1:31897981-31903590 GCF_001723915.1 Gavialis gangeticus
AGCCAGTAAGCTTTGTGTAGATTGAGTTGTGTTCTACTGTCAAATTTCTGTTCCTTATAAGTTAATATATCCCCATGAACCATATATAAGTATTCTTTGTTAAGATACATGCATTGTGTTGATTATACAAACTGGCATAGTACAAAAAAAACTGGATATAATATTCCAGTAGCACTCATCTAAAAAAAAAAAAGCTAGCAGCATGCTGTTTTAACAGGAGTGTCCCATGCTAATCAAGGAAAGTGATTCCCCCCCTCCATTCAGCACTGGTGAAGCCTCAGCTGGGGTATGGTATCCAGTTTTGGACCCCAAACTTCAAGAAGGATGGGTACAGTTTGGAAAGAGTTCAGAGCAGCAAAAATGATCAAGGGCCTGGGAGGCAAGACTTCTGAGGAAAGGCTGAAAGAGCTAACATTATTTAGTCTGAAAAAGAGAAGACTGAGGTGGGTTTTAATAACAGTCTTCAAATACTTGAAGGGCAATTACAGAGAGGATGGAGATGGGCTTTTTTCCATGGCTGTAGAGGACAGGACTAGGAGCCTTAGGCTTCAAGAGGGTAAATTTAGGTTGGAGATATCAAACGACATCTACATAGGCTGTTACAAGACAGCCACTACATTTGCAGGATTCAGCAGCAGAGCAAGTTGATCCAAACAATTCCACCTTTAACCCTGCTTCATATGGGGCCAAAACTAGGGTAATTTAGCTAACCTGTATCCATACAGAATCATGCAGAGGTAACAGTTAGATTGAAATAGGTGCTAATGGTCCTGAGCAGCAGCTCCCCTTCACTTTTTAAATAAGCTAAAATGTACCTTTTTCCCCATACCTTCAGTAGCATAACTGTAAATCCAAGAGAGGCAATTTTATTTATGAAATGCAGCCGAGTCATCTTCTTTTATACGTGCGAAGACATTGTGGTTTGTGTTACCGTAAGCCATTTATAATCTTTCAAGTCCTAATGCTGTCGTGTGTCCCTGTGAACCTTTGCTATGGATGTCATACAAAGCACACTAGGGAATATGCGCTTCCACTTTTCTCTGTAAATTTCTGTCACAACGGTTATTGGGATATATCCAATTTTATTCAGAGATGTTATAACGTCCATTTCCATACATAGAAACCTTTGTATTTGTTAGGTGGATTATTACATGGTATTCTCCCATGAAAATTAAGCAGGTGCAGACAGATTCTCCTTTAATGTGCTTTCCTCGTCCTATGACAGCAGCCTTATAATGCATAGTATTCTATTGCTTCCATAATTGAAAGACTATCATTTTACTTGATGCTGTCACTGTACAACGGATGCAGTTCTCCCATAAACTATACTATCTTTTCATAAGTGTCTCTTCCTTTAGGTTAGATATATGAGATGGAGAAGAGGAACCTGACATGATGTGTATTATTTTGTTTCTAAAAACATCCTTCTAGCAACAACAGTCTGTGTTTTGAGAAAGGGCAGAAACAATTTTTTAGCAATGTCGACAGGAGTCCGCAATGCTATTAGGCAGAGTTTTTGTCCTTCCATTCCAATGTTCAGAAAACTTTCAGATATATTTATCACTTAGCCTTCTTGACCATACATTTGGGATTTGATGTTGACAGTTCCTGTTAATTTTATACCTCTGATTTGGATACACACAACAAGTAGCATCACTAGTATTTATTTTCAGCAGCTTTTGATATAGAAAGTATTTCATCCCCACTCTCACCATGTGGAGTATATCACCAGATGCACAGGGTGCATCTACATGAGACATTTACTGTGGAGCTTCTTAATTAGCTCTGCAGTAAAGTCTCAGTGTCTATATGTGCAGCCCTATTAGGCCACAGGAAACTAACTCCATTGTAGGTTAGTACTTGTAAACACAAGTACTACCCTATGGCAACATTGTTTAATGTGGCCATAGCAATGCACATGTAGACATTGATGCAGCTGACTGGGGCACAAAGGTGCTTCAGCATGGGGGCTGCCTTCCAGCTAGCCCCACACTGTAGTACTCTTGTACCCCACCCAGCCCCTTGGCAGCACACTGAGCTGGGTTGGAGGAGCCCCAGGTTGGCAGGCTGAACCCAGGCTATCACCCGGCTCAATGTGCTGTGGTCCTGGGCATGTGTTTAAATGCAGAACCCAGGACCAATAAACTCTGGCGCAATGTATGCTGGAGTATATTGCATCACATTAATTTCATGTATAGATGTACTCACCGAGAATTAAGTATATTAGTACTTACATCTTCCTGTGAAATATCATTTATTGGCTAAAAGTATACTGACCCTAAACTACTAATGTTTTGATTTGCTAATGAAATCTATATTTCTCTGATAAAGCATAATAAGGAATTATATGTCAACAATTACAAGTTAGACCTTCAACCATGTGACTTTCATCAGCATAATGGCAATTAAATAAAATTAGAAAAATACATTTTAATAATAAAGATAAATATAAATGAGGAATTCAGCTTCATAAAATGGTGTATTCAATAAGGAATGGTAGATAGTTGATACACTTCATTCTGAATAATTTTTAAACAAACTCTCTGCTATTGTGATGGATAATGTTACAGTGTAGAAGCATTTTTGCTTGGAAAGAGAATTAAAAATCCAGTTTGGATCATATTGGCCATTGGAGATGCCAGGACTATCTCTTAAGAGTAGAAGTTTTAATCCTGATATCAGTTTGGATGATATTATTCAACAATCAGTATAAGTTTGAATACAAATTCAAATTGTTGTCATGAAAACTATGCTTCAGTTCTTAAGGATGATTGGCTTCGTAGGAGTATACTCTAAGTCTGCTGTTCTTTTTGTAAACTAAGCTAACTTCTGAATAAATAAATATGATTTTTTTTAAGAGATTCCATGATGTTGGATTTTAGGTCTTCATAGCTTTTTGCCATATACCTGGGCTTATTTTCTCTTACTTTACTTCTTCTGTTGACTGTATTTAAAATGTCTGTAGGTTCCAGAGCTTTGAGGCTACTTGGTGGGCTTTCCCCAATAACTCACAGCTGCCAAAAGCAGCTTTGCTGAGAACAAAATACAAGCTCAGACAAAACAGAAAATATAAACTAAAAGTAGTTTACTTTATTCACACTGAGAGATGAAAAAGGTGAGTGCTAGAGAGAGAGTAAATAGACCAACATTTTAGCTGCCCATATGTCTTTGGAATAAGTGAAAAGTATTCACTTTGTACTGGGTGTTCATTTTGTCCCATCATGTGTTCTAAAGAAAGCACTGAATGGCACTTAGTGGATACTTTCTGGTATGCCAGAGTTCTTGTCTTCTTTTTGCTTTTATTGAAAATCAGCATCTATACTAGAATTGGTTACAGAAAGCTTTAACACGAAAGAAAAATTGCTGCCAGGGGAGGAAGCACAAAGGACATATTGTTACTTATGTCTTTTCTTTTTCTGCTTAGTGCCATGTTTGACCACTATTTTTAAAGCTAAAATTATGTAAGTAGTTAGGTTGCAAGGCACATATCCTCAATTGTGTTCACTGATTTTTTGCATGTTTCATTTTCATTTCCTACTGACTGCTTCATCCAAACGACTAGTTGGCATCCAAACAACAATTGTGAAAAGTGAACAGCTGGGTGCTCAAATATATGTCTGTCATGCGCAAATACCTATTTACTTGTAGTTAAAGAATGTGTACCAGTGTTTATGTGTGCAATTGTTTGCATGAATATAAAAAATTTAAATTGGACCTAGAGGATGACAATGTGGACTTTTCTGGAAAAGACTATCTAGTCATTTAAAAACATTTCTAAGGCTACTGTTACAGTTTCTATTCTGTAGCTTTTCTTAGCCACTTACAGTCTTGAAAATAATTCCTTTAAAAGTATTATAAAAGGAATGCATATTGCTGGCTGCTGAATGCATTTGAAAAAAAAAACCCTCATTTCATTTGGTTGCTGAAATCGGAATTGAGTGCCTTTGGAAATTTGGGCAATTATCTTGTTAATTGGAAAGTATTGGATACTGAGTCCTTTTGAAAATCTGGCCCTCAATTTACTTGGTCAGTCATTATGTGCAATTTGGTGGGCTTTCTGTGTAACAAAAGGCAAAAGTCAACATTATAATTGCACCCCTGATTTTTGTGAATGTCACCTTGATGTGTCACCTTATATGATTTCGATTGTGTCTTCCTACTTGAGACAGATAGTGACTATTTTTCTCTCTTCCACTTTGAATGAAGTCAGATTTATACAACTCTTTTGTTTAACATCTTTACTTTATACTGAATTAAACTTGTGTGAAATGCCAAACTCCAACCAGTAGTACAACTATGGCTGGACAACCAGGGTACAATCCCTGGACTCTTATTATTGGTGGGGTGCTAGAATGGAGGTAGGGGGTATGTTATAGGGCACTTCATGAGGAGAGTCTGCCTGCAGGTGTGGCAGGGGTTGATTAGAGAGAAAGCTGACCAGGAGGGGGCTGGGCTTGAGGTACATAAGCCCAGGGGTGGAGTTGGTTGGGTAGTCTAGCCCTGAGAGCCACAGGGAGAGGAGCTCCTGTCAGTAGGGCTCCTGCCTTAACTTCTGAGCTGGGGTAAGCAGTACTGAGCCCAGGAGCAAGCCAGGCATGGGAACAGGAGTGGGTAAGCCCATTACCTAGAGAGGGGCTCAGTGCCTGAGAGCAATGAAACAAGCCTTGGAATACATGGGTGAAGAGGGGCCAGGGATACAGCTCCAGAGAGGAGACACAGGCCTGGAATAGATAGGCCTGAGGACAGAAGCCAGAGCCCAGGGCCCAAGAGGGGCAAAGCAGGCCTTGGAATACATAGACCTGGGGATAGAAGCAATGGCCCGAGCGGGCTGGTGGTGAACAGTGGTGGGTGGTTGTGGAAGGGACTGAAGGGGAGTTATGAAGGTCCCAGCTGGTTCAATGAGTGAGAGAGAAGGGGTGGAAGAATAGAGGGCCTGGGAGAAACAAGCCTTGGAATGCATACTAGAGGGAGAGAGCCAGAGCCCACTGAGGGGCAGAGAGCAGGGCCAGAGTAGGCTTTGGAACAGATAGGCCTGAGGCCCACACACACAAAGAGCTAGAGCTCAGGAAGGGCTAGGTACTTGAGGGAAAGTCCAGTGCCTGTGGCAGGGTGGACCAGGAATGTCTGGTGCCCAGGAGGGCCTGGGGTGCATTGAAATAAGGTTCAGTGCCTGGTGGAGACCAGGAGGATCTGGTGCCCGGCCTCTGCCTTCTTTACTTTTCTTTCCATGCAGGAAGAGCACACACCAACTGCTGAAACTTCCTCAGCCTGGCAAAGGGTTTTTGAACCTGAAAGCTTACTTAAAAAATTTTTCCCCTAACTTTTTAAGTTGGTCTAATAAAAGATATCAAATTTACCCAAAGAACCTTGTCTGCCTATGTCCTTAGACCAACGCAGATACAACCTACACCCGCTTGATATTAATACATTTGTGGTGTCTGGCTACATGGCATTTTATCAGATAGTGATCCCTGGTGCAGTTAATGAAGCCAGAGGCTCTGGAGCTAGGTCAAGTGGCACAACTGCCTGGAAGAAGTTATATTCACAAGCTTTGTAACTTGGGTCCTTTACTAACTAATGGGAAAAGCCAGCTCAGCTCACAAGATGCC
>NW_017729000.1:31908590-31908928 GCF_001723915.1 Gavialis gangeticus
AGATACAACCTACACCCGCTTGATATTAATACATTTGTGGTGTCTGGCTACATGGCATTTTATCAGATAGTGATCCCTGGTGCAGTTAATGAAGCCAGAGGCTCTGGAGCTAGGTCAAGTGGCACAACTGCCTGGAAGAAGTTATATTCACAAGCTTTGTAACTTGGGTCCTTTACTAACTAATGGGAAAAGCCAGCTCAGCTCACAAGATGCCATTTTCATTTGGTTTCACAAAAATAGTATATTCTAGGTCAGTATTTTTTAACCCATGGTTCTCAACCCAAAAGTGGGTCGAAAGACTATTTCAAAAGGTTGTGAGCTATGGCAGGATAGAGAGG
>NW_017729000.1:31909388-31912028 GCF_001723915.1 Gavialis gangeticus
ACTGATGGCTCATGTTCATACTATGATCTATTATTACCCTTAGGCCACTTTGAGTTGTGGTGCTAGTCAGTTTGGTGCCATCAAGCCTGTAAGTATGTTGGGGATTGCTCGTCCCCAGATGGGGCACTTTACACTTCTCAATGTTTAACTTCATCTGGTTCTGATCCGCCCAACTTGCCAGCCTGTCTAGGTCTACCTGTATCTGCAACCTATCTTCAAGCATGACCACAGGCCCTCATAACTTGGTGCCATCCACTAAGTTGGCCAGTGACCCCCAAATCCAAATCATTGATAAAGATGTTGAAAACACTGGACCAAGGACAGACCCCTGAGGGACACCACTGGCCGCTTCTCACCAGGATGACACAGATCCATTCATTAGAACTCTCTGGGTCCTACCCTGCAGCCAGCTTCCAACCTACCTAACTGTCAAGCAATTAAACCCGTAATCTTCCAATTTGCCTATGAGAACATCATGGGATACCAGATCAAAGGCCTTTTGGAAGTCTAGGTATTCAATGTTGACCTGCTCTCTCTTATCCAGGTGGCAAGTTACCTGGTCATAGAAGGAGATGAGATTGGTAAGACAAGACCTGCCCATCAAGAAGCCATGCTGGCTGTCATTCAGCATCCTACCTTCTGCAAGCGTATTGCACATAGACTCTTTGAATTTTTCCAGGATTTTCCCTGGGATAGAAATTAGGCTAATTGTCCTATAGTTGCCCAGGTCCTCTCTCCTCCCCTTCTTGAAGATGGGCACAGCAGTGGCCCTCTTCCAGTCTTCAGGGACCTCCCCAAAGTGCCACAAGTTTTGGAAGAGTTTCACCAGCGGTCATGCAATGACTTCAGCCAGCTCCTTCAGCACTCTCAGATGAAGTTCATCTTGTCCTGCTGACTTATAAATGTCTAATTTTTCTAACTGATCTATTAAAATAAATTGCAAAATGGCTTTACCTAAAAATGGTTTAAAGTTCAATGTTGAAGAACTTGGTGAGTAAATATAACTACTACTGAGCAGGCAGCCACATCATGAGGCCATCATTTTCAGTTCCATTTTGCAACTTGCAGCTGAAAGACTAGTAAGCTTGATCAAACAATGTTCATGACTATATTTTACAGACGTGTGTGGATGCAGCTGGGCACTTGGTGGTAAGCAGAAAGGGTGACTTTTTTTTCACTGTCCTCCCATGTTGGCAACCGGGGTGATTGTCCCTATCGCTCCTCTCCTCACCCCTCTATTCCAGATACACTACTGGTATTTTATAACATTTAACACATGTATTTATTTCAGTTTTTCATTATCCCATGACTTGTGACTCTAGACAAATTAGGTGTTGTTATCTGTTAATACATAATTGAAACTGATAATTTACCCATCATTAAAGGAAAAGATAACAGAGAAGGGAAGGAATTTAGTTTGCTTTTCACACACAGGTACTGATGCTTTCAAGACTTATGCTAAAACTTAAATTTATGTGCTTGAGACATGCCATTTAAAAAACTCAGAATGAAATAAATTAAGTCAGTCTAGAAGTTGGGGTTTTTTTCTGTAGGTGTTGCTTTGTATTTGTGTAATAATTAATAATGCACAGCATACAGACTGTTTTCAAGTAAAAAGGATTTCTTTTTATTATGTACAACTGTCTATGACACCGTTCATTCTCCATATTCCCTTTATGGTTTCGATCTGCTTTTATCTCTAGAGCTTAGTATAACAATAAATTGCTTCCTTGACTCACAAAAGTTTCCTTGCCAACACTTAGCTTCAAACATGAAGCACTTAACATTACCATTGCTATAAAAGAGAGTAATCAGTCCATGATTTAGCTTCTCACATGCAGATAAAATAGATTTTCAGCATTGTACCAGACTTGCATATAAAATAATTAATTGAGAGTATATCTTAATTGAAAGTACTCTATACACATACAGATATATTAGTAAATTTTTAACCATTTTACTTTGCACTGAAATGTATCTCATCATTATCTATTAAAGCTCATTTGATGTAAAACAACTAAGTAAGGCATGAATGACACAAGCCAGTGAGTTGTGATTTGTCAGCAAAGTAATTGTGAATTTGAAAAAATATGAGTATTAAAATCAGTATGTATATATATAATGTTTAAGTATTTTAAGGAAGACATCATCAATACACATTTTTTTCAATTTACAGAAATTCGTATAGGAAATGTATTATCTAATCTACAAGAAGTGGCCAAAATAAAGAAATATTTTGTAATTCATAGTCAGTTCTTTAACAAGTCACAATTCATTGATTTGTATCATTAACATACTATAAATGACACAATATGTACAATATATAAGAAGTATGAATATTTTATGTACATGAAGTTTATATATATATATATATATATATTTATACACACACTCACACACACACACATATATATATATAAAATTAAATAAGTGACATCTTTCCAGCACGAATGCCTCTCTTCACAGATATGGTACAATACAAGCAGTCCCTCCTCATCCTTCTGCGGCCAGCAGTTGCCTGTATCAATTACCAGTCTGCTGAATTATGATAGCATGAACTGTAATTGTGAAGGTGTCCCCCTCCCTCCCCACCCCCAACATGAATATATGTCCAAATATTCAGCCAGTCTCTAATTCTAT
>NW_017729000.1:31917028-31924347 GCF_001723915.1 Gavialis gangeticus
AGTTGCCTGTATCAATTACCAGTCTGCTGAATTATGATAGCATGAACTGTAATTGTGAAGGTGTCCCCCTCCCTCCCCACCCCCAACATGAATATATGTCCAAATATTCAGCCAGTCTCTAATTCTATTTTTTTGCATGAAGCCATTTGCTTGATATGTACCACACTGAATAAAAGTGTTAAAAACGTGTTGCCCCTTGCTGGCACACCATTGAAATTGATGGTGCTTTGCATAGAATCAGCAGCTAGGCTATATATTATATAGTGCAGTAGTATGGAGTTAGTGAGACCATACAACTGTGTTTGTCCAAATGATAACGCCACAAAAAGTACAGAGCTGCATTTTGAAATTACAGCCTATGACAGACTATCATCTCTAAAGAGTATTCTTCCTTGTTTTGAAAGTTTCTATATTCTAAAACTATATTGACCTTTCCTTAAAAGATAATAGGTACTTTGCTACTGGCTTCATTGGGCACAGGATTTAACCATATACCTTTTAGCAATTTGATAAGTTATTCAGATATAACCTAATGACATTCTCAAAAAAGCATTCATTCAAGCAAACTTCAGCCAAAACTGGGTTATATTTCATTGTTCTCACAACAAGCTGTTTGCAAACTAACTCTCTGATTTATTCATGCAAAAAAGAAATGGGGAATTACAGAACAAATATAATGATTTTTCATTATTGGTATTTAGTTCTTTTTTTCCTCCATGCAGATACCATCACAGTGACGATAAACCCAGGGCAAACGAGATTAAAATAGTTGGGTGAACTGTCTCAGCAAGCAACGGTTCATAGGAGAGCATTTATCTGCACTTTCTCGAGACTGTGTGGGTAATTGCAGGTAAGTGCAGTGGTTACATTTTCTTCAATAGAACCATTATAATAGAAATTATAATTAAAGGTCTGATATTATACTCATGACTGGATATTTGGGTCAGAAATTGTGCATGCACTACCTTGAAGCCTGTTCTAAAAATGCATTTGATTACATTTATACTTTATTGCATCCCTTCAGGGGTATGATTATGCAGCCAAAATGACTTAGTTAATTTCAAAATGATGCTGATGAAATTGGCAATTTTTATTAAGTATTTCAATCTTTTAGTATATTGTTTTTATAACTGGGTATTGTTGAAATATATAACAGTGCAGGATCAATTGTACATATGCAATATCTAATATGGACATATTATATTACTGCACATACATGAGAATATATTTAGTGGGGAGATTTTCAAAGCCAAAATGAGGACCCTAACTGCCTTTGAAAGTCACTGGGAACTATTTTTTGTAAACAGCAGTTAGGTACTTGTGGGGAGCTATTATTCATATACACTATACTATTTAGGGATTCTTACATTGGTTTTCTGTATAAGTAGTACCCTGGCTGTTGTCATCAGCAACTCTGAAATGGCCGTAGCTAGATTTGTCATGAATGGAGCCCCTATGTAATATCAGCACATGCAAAAAATATGTGAGAAGAATTACTCTATGTTAAAGTAGGGTTATGGAGGTGTTAAAAGTGTAGATACAATCTTGGCAGAAATCATTGATCAATAAGGGAAACATATAAAGTCTCTCATGAACTTTTGTGTGTCTGTCCCTTTAAAATGAATACATATTGAGTAGAATCCCAAGTAAAAGAAGCACATTGCCTTTTCTCTTAATGTGACTCTTGGCTCTGAACCAGTCTCCTAGGTTGCTGCCTCCAATCCCCATGTGTTGTTTCAGTATGTTGTTATATCTTTAAAGTATAAATCACTTGTGAATCCTGAAACAAAAGAGAAAGACTCTGAAAATCAGCATGCTGTAGTACACAGTACTCATGTCTACACATTCCTGTACATTGGCATTGTTACTGCACCATGCTTTAGTACTTCCTTTTGGAAATATTAAAACACAATGCAGCAACCATCCATACTGCACCGTACAGGCAGCTTATGCTTAAATTGCCCTGCTATGTTGCCATAGTGGCACACTATAAGCGGGGGGTGCTCCACTACAGCGACATAGCTAGAAATCACTTGTAGACCCCTATGTTGTCATAGTGTGCCATACAGCGACATAGTGCATCACTACATTGCTGCAGGGTAGTGTGTAGAGACACCTAGTGAGTGCATGTACACGTTCTATTAGTGCAAAGTAATAAACTCCAATGCAGTTCATGGCAGAATCATCTGCTTCCCGGCACGGTGTTTGCATATAACCAGTGCCCTACCCAGTCCTCTGCCCAGAATTCAACACTTTGAGCCAGAGCACAGGAGCCCCAGGCTGGCAGGGGGCCCGGAGAGTCAGCCTCAGTCTCCAGGTGGCAGCATCAGGCAGCAGCAAGGCTGGTTGGGGCATGAGAGTGCTACAATGTGGGGCTAGGTGGCAGGCAGCCCCTGCACTTTAGCACTCTCATGCCCCATCCAGCCGCTCTTACCATCTACATGTGCATTTCAGTGGAGGCAATTACTCTGCCATAGGATAGTACTATTGTACAGCAGAGTTAATTAGTTTACTGCACCCTTATACCAGCACATCTGTAGACTGTGATGCTTTACTGTGGAGCTAATGAGTCAATTTTGCAATAAAGCACACATGTAGATGCACCCAGTATTACTATATGCTTGATACTCTTTTATCAGGGGTTAGTACTGAAGAACATTATAGAATCGTGAGACTAATATAAGCTAGTTGCTCACAATGTGAGAGAATATTCATATATTGCTATGAAGCAATCAGGAAAAAATAAATAAACACGTGGCATCAAATTCCTTCTCATAGTTTTTGTGGGTCATCAGTTTTTCCTCAAAAGCTCATGGCATCATAGGAAAGTAGTGCTAAAGGGGACTATGGGACTCAAGGCAGGGTCACCCTCAGCTAAATCACCCCAACCAAGTGTTCGTTTAATTTCCTCTAAAAAACATTGAAGAATGGAGATTCTACAACCTTACTAGGTAGCCTGTCCCAATGCATAATCATCTTCAGAGTGAGAAAGTTCTTTTTAATATTTAACCTAAATTTGTCTTCCCTCAACTTCAAACCGTTGCTTCTCAGGCATCCTGGTTTCCTCTGTTTAAAAATCCAAAATTATCTAATAAAAAAATCAAAATTATTTCATTTAAAACCCCAAACTCCACATTTTTGTTATTAAAATGAAACACCACTGTGTATAACAGTTGAACACAATACCTTACTGATATAGTTACAATTTGAAAGCAACTTGGAAGCCTTCCAGTGCTTCAATCATTACAATGCTTACATTCCAAATATCTATATATTTTAGCATTTGAGTTTGGTTTTCTTATCATGGAAAATCAGAGTTCCCCCTGCCGCTTTGCTCATCAAGGCATGGGTCCAGCTGCAGCTGTATCCCCTGCTGCTTTCTGGTGCTGAGCAGCCCTGATATGGTGGTGCCCTCCCCCTGGCCATGCTCCCAATGCACAGTTTCCCACCTCCCCAGCCCTCTGGTGCCCCTCACTCTTAACCTGCACCCACCCCATCCTCACCAGTGCTCCTCACACCTGATGTGCTGCCCCCAGGCCCAAGCCTTCCAGTGTGTGGGGAAGGGAGGTATGTGTGTGGGGTAGGGGGTATGTGGGTATAGATGACATCATAGGCAACATGTCAGGTGGGCATGGGGGGGAACATGCCCACCACAGATTTCTGCATCCACAGCAGGGCACAGAGCTGCAGCCTGGCCAGATTAGCACCAAGAAGGAGCCACCTCTGCAGCCCACTGGGTGGAACCTAATGCAGGAGAGCAGAGTGGGGTGGGGAGGCTTAGTGCTGCCACTACCACCTCTGGGAGTGCTGCACTGCCATGGACACCAAGGTGAGGCACCCCCTGCCTTCTGGCACAGTGGGAGGGGCACAACTCTGCACCACTGCTGCAGCACCTCACCTTGGTAGCATGGCACTCCCTGTGGTGGTGACAGCACTGAGCCTCTTCCTCCCGCTTTGCCCTTCCATGCTGGGTCCTGCCTGCTGGGCCATGGAGGCAGCACCTACCCAGTGCCAATCTGGCCAGGCTGCAGCCTCATGCCCTACAGAAATGGGGGGGATGTCCCTCCTTGCCTCCCTTATGTGTTGTCTGTAGCCCCGATCCCTCCCCACAAGTGTGCACAGTGTCAGGGAGTGCCCACCCCCACTTCAGCGATCTATCCATAGCTCCATCCTGCTCCCTGGCTGGATCCCAGAGCTGTGCATTTCCACCTGCCCTGGGCCCAGGCACCACAAACCATCTTGGCTGGATAGTGGCTCTTGTCCCACTTGCCAACACTGTCCTTTCGTTTGGGGGGGGCTGATGTGATACCGCTTCCTGTGAGGTCTTTGAATATTGCTCACCAGCCCACTGGGTGATAAAAAATTCATGTTCCAGCTGGCATATGCACCGCTGCATGTTGTGGGCACTTCGCCTTGTGCTAGGGGTTGGAGGCCCAGACAGCCTTGTGCAGCACTGGGGCTTGGTCTGCTCCTGGACCCTCTGGGCAGTGTTGTCTGCACTGTGCTGCTGTCCCGAGCCATCTCAAGTGACTCCCAGGGTCTCTCACCCTCCTTGCAGCACCTTCTGCACCAAGCTCCCAGCCTTGTGCTGGGGGTTGTGGAACTGAGCCACCTGAGAGGCTCCAAAGATCCTGCTCCGTGCACCGTGTCTCTGGCCACACACCAGAGGTTGCAGACCCGAGCTGCCTCACACAGCTCCCAGGGTCTGGACATCGTGTTTTGTGCTGCACACTTAAAGCCTAGCTGCTGGAGCCATCTGCCACTCCCCACTGATAGAAGTCTTCAGGGGATCTTCCTGGGCTAGTGCTTCACCCTGCTGAACAGCTCTCCTCAGCTCTTCTGAGCCCTGCTCTTCTCTCTTCTCTGTCCCCGATGCATCTCCCTCATGCTGGGCATGCAGCTTCTTTTATATGCTTGAGGTCTATGCCCCTGAAGTCTTCCAGACCTGACAGTTTGCAGTCTTCAGTCAGGTCCGGGTAAGCTCCTCTTCCCCTCCCCTCAAGAAAGGGGTGTCACTTTATTTCCCTTTCTGCCTCCTGATTGATGTATGAGCTCCACCAATCAAAACAGCAGGATCTCAAGCCTGGGACTCAGCCGAAGCTCTGAAAGGTAAGCCTCCTACACAGATATTCTGACAAAAGACCATGTTTAAATTGGGAATCTTGTAATCTAAGTCAGGGCTGTCCAACTTTGGGGCAGCTGGGGAGCAACATGCAGCACAGACTGCAGACATGGGGGCCATTCTCCTGCTGTATGCACAGCCCAACCTCCTGCTCCACCACGTGAGAGCCCACAGGCTACATGTTAACCCTTCTTAGACCATCAGTTAGATAACCTTGGTCTAAGGCCTTGAACCTGAAAAGGCTTAAGCGTGATGCATAACCTTACATATACAAGCAGTCTCATTCCCGTTGCTAAACTATTAATTTAGGTAAAGCTGTACACATGCTTATATCTTTGCAGGATTCAACTCTCAAATTCTAATTGCAACTAATTCCTGAAAAAAAGTTAGTACTTTCAATTGATTTTAAAATAAAATCTAATTTCTTGCTTGCTTTCTTGCTTTTTCTCCCTCTTTCTTTCTTGCTTTCCTAAACAGTATGAGAAAGTTGTGTTGTTTCTGAGATGTCAGGATATGACCATATGGATTTCAAGAAATATTGAAATGTTGATATAGCAATGAATATACTTTTACACTGTTAACTGAAACTATTTCTGAATCCAATATAATAGCCAGTGCATCTGGGTGTAAAGTGACTAGGAATTTAACTCTGGAAGCATAAATGAATACACTGACCAGGAATCACAGATGTGGCAGACAGAAAAGAGTACCATGATTTTTACGTCCTTTTAAAGTAGATTCACTAAATAATGTACTGAAGAGCCTTTACCTTTATACATTTCTCATTTTCTCAATAATTAATTAGGGGTTGTTTTTGGCTTTTGGTTGTATGTATGTCTATTCATGAAGTAGAAGAAAAAACACTTTTTTCCAAACAGGTGTAGCATATAAATAATATTGCACATGCAATGATTATTTGCTTCATCTACTAAGTTACTGTCCAATTCTGCACAGCAGCTAACTGCTAACAGCATTGGAAACCATGGTAACTATTGCTGTTATTTTTTCCTGTATTATAGTCCAGTTGATTGCACATACCACCACAAGAACTGGCAAACCTATGACTGCATCAGAAAAGCTTCCAATTCCAAACCTGAAACATCTGCAAATATTTTTTCTGTAATGACTCTAAATTGTACCTCAGGTTCCAACAGGTGCTGGCAGATCTAGTCTCAGAGTTATCCATACATATGCACAAATCCCTGAGCTGAGAATGTGTCTCTCTGTTTCTTTCAACAGAAAAAATGAAAAAAAACCCCAAAACAAAACAAATCAAACATAGCTAAACCCTCAAACCACATGAAAAAAACAACGAGACCCCCTCAAACTTCAAAACAGTGGTAAAACAAGACATGTTCTGTCTCCTTTCAATAGACTGTTCATGAATAAAAGGACAATAACATATTGAGCAGAGAAAGAAAAAGAACAAAGAAAATTCTTTCTGCATACATTTAAAATGGAAGACTTTTTCTGTTATTCAATCCTTCCTCTTGGGAACAATCCTTGAAGTGTTTGAGAAATGTCTGCAAAGTTTTCTGCATGTTTGAAAGATCTCACTTTACATATTAAAGATCCTTTTTTATAGTCTTCATTTCACCGGTTGGGTCCTAGATAAAAATCAATACATTACTGGCTCAAGATAGAGGGTAGGCAAAATATTTGTTACTATTAGTGATCACTGATAAAAAAATTTGCAAAATTCACACTTATAATGCTATGAAATTTTGGAGATAATACTTTAATTTAGATGCCTAAAGCAGTGAAGAACACTGCTTTCACTCTGGAGGGGAAAAAAATTGAGCATTGACTAAGAACTCAGAGCTATTTTTGACTGACGAAAATACCATCTTTAGCTGAATCCAAGACCATTTTGAATTTAAGACAACCCCCCAATAATTAAATTCTATATGTGAAAAATTTATAAATTTGTTATAATTTGTATAATTTATAGATTATTCATGTATAGAATTAGAATTAATTATTGGAAGATCATGTTACATTTGTTCCCCCTCCCACTGCTGCAGAAGGGAAAGCAGTGGCAAGGGGACAGGAGATGGGTGGGCAGGTGGTAAGAGAGGTAGTGGGGTGGGAAGGGAGGAGGCTGTGAGGCAGGCAGTCTCATGGGGACAGGTGGTGGGGGCAGTGGTGGAGAGGAAGGCAGTGGGGCAGGCATTGGAGATTGAGGTAGTGAGGGTGG
>NW_017729000.1:31929347-31936602 GCF_001723915.1 Gavialis gangeticus
GCAGTGGGGCAGGCATTGGAGATTGAGGTAGTGAGGGTGGAGATGGTGAGGCAGGCAATGGATCAAGCACCCTGAGCTCTTCCCCCCTATACTTGCCCCCTACTGCCTGTCCCTACCTAGTTCTTACCACCCCCCACCCCACCCTTGCTGACTGCCACCCTGGCATCTGCTCTCCCCTCCCCACCCGCTGCTTGCTGCTGAAGTAGCACCTGTCTGATAATCTAAACTTCCTTCCAGAAATATGTCTGTTCCCACAAATACAGGTTTATCTTTTCACAAGCTCAGACAGTTTCAACTTTTTTGGCAACTATATATATGTATTTTATCTCAGACTTTGAAAAAATAATGCAGTAAGGCAGTAAACAAGGGAGACTAGAATCTCTAGTGCTAAAGCAGAAAATTAATTTGGGGAAAAAATGCTATAGGCCCAAACTCTCTTGTCAGTTACATCAGTGTAAAGGCCAATGACTATTGATATCATTGGAAAGATTCCAAGAACAAAGATCCAAGATCCACAAAGGCACCTAATGCCCAGTATAACACGATCATAACTGCAGGGCAACTCAGGTTGAAGGGATCACTTTGGATTAGTGATGGCGTAAGAGCACACTTATTCCAACAGTGTCCATTTCTTGAATAGAAAGGATGCACTTTATTAATAATTTTTCATATGTGTATGTGACATTTTCTGCCACCAGTACCAGAAATGTAAATCTTACAGAGAAAGTTTATTGAGAAGTTGTATTGGTTTGCAATCCTATGTTAGAAAGAAAAAAAAGCCCACTGGGAAGCATCTTCACAGCATTCTGAGATTCTTTGCAGCTGTTACAATCATTGCTGGGGAGTCTGACTTAGAATGCAGAAAGCGCAATGTGTCTATATATTAGTAAGGACTTTCATTAAATCTTCACTTTTAAAAATAATTGGTTCTTTTAATCTATAATGGAACATGGACTTACAGGCTGCCTGTGATTAAAATTAAACCTTATTTGTCTTTTAATATGGTGCTATGTTCTTCTGTAATTGAGTAGGGATCGATGCCAGCTCTGTGATGGACAGTAAGCTTATCCAACATGACGGAGATAGATTTCAGGGAAGAGAGACTTTGCTGTTTCTGTGTACAAGTGGGATGAGTAGACCATATCAGCAACATTTAATTATTTTGTAGGTAATTATTCATTTGAGGGACACAAGTTTCACAGCAATATCGGAATAGGAGAAAGACCAATACAATTACTGTTTGTCTAAATACACTGTTTGCGCTGCTTGGTGGGAAACCATAATTGGTTTTTCATTACATTTACATAAAGTAATGTTTTATGCAATGAGGAACTTGAGTTTGTGCTTAAGCTAATATGAAAACTTTATTGTTAATGCAATAACACTGACTTGCTAGGGGAGAAAATAATAACAAAAAAGTATAAAATATTATGCATTTTTGTTTGATTTCAGGGGTTTTTTTTACAGATTTCTTTTCTCTAGGAAAATTAAACCATTTGGAAGGAGTAAGTGCTTCAAAACTAGAAGGCATGAAAAAAAACAGAAGAGCAAACAAAAGTTTTAACAGATATGATACAGGCTTTTATAATGAATATGTTCCAGGGTAGTTTGAATAGACTTACTTGAGAATTTGTTTGTATATATGACTATTGATCAGGAAAACTGGATTTCTTTTTGCTGCATTGTCTGTCCCCCGCACCATAAACATTGTTATCTCTATGGTGTTTGCTAAGCTATAAATATTAATGTACCACCACCAATATTAACAGAAGAAAAACTCAGTTTTATTGGCAGTGTATATGAACTGCAAGGGCTACATCCAGAGCAGGTATTATTTAATTGTAAGGATTTCCATCATGTAATTTTACAGAGCAGCGAATGTTGAGTCTCTCTTTATCTTTTCCATAGTAAAATGCAGATGGGTGCATTGGAATGCACATGTTAAATGAATGCATTTCAATCCTGGCTTGGAGGGACTGTGCTCACTAGGGTTTCAGTCTTTCTGTTCATTTATTTCTGTGCCTCTTTGGAGCACAGACTACCAAATATATCTCTGTGACTGTCTAAATGCAATATCCATTGAGATAACATACATCATTTCCTTGGTTAGTGCAATGTGGTGTGTGATTTTGTACAATTTGTCACACTGTCCTATGGATAATCTGAAGACTATTATTCCCTTAGGAAACAATAGTGACCGGAATTCTGAACTAATTCTTGCTTATTTTATTTCTCTGCTATAGCACTTACAATGAACATCAGCAACAGTACATTGAACAATATAACAGTTTGGAGTACAGCCAGTAAACTATGTAATTTATTTTATGCTGGTCTAAAATGTTCTAATGTGTGCTAGCTTGTGGATATGGACAACATAAAATTCTTGTGACATAACAAATTGTAATACAATGTGGTTTTCCATTACGGCACTATCTCAAGCAACTTTTACAGAGCAATGAGTTAGGTACTCTAAGGCTGTGGCTACATATGTAGAAGAAACCTTTAAATAATCCACAAATAATAAATTATCTGACATGCAGCTTGGCCTACTACAATACAGCATTTAAAAGAAAGCAGTCTGGGGCATGTAAATTTTTCTTTTTTCCTACTCTTTTCAAACAGTGACCTAAATGCTTCCACATCCCCTAGACATAGCAGAAGGAACCTTGGTTTACTGTTTCATTTAATGACAGAATTTTACATAGTACAGCCTCTTTTTAGCATTTCAATCTGATTGTCAGTGTTTGTCAGTCTAATTCCTGTTTGGAATTCTCATGTGGTGTTTTAATGTACAACTTTCTGCTGTAAAGGGAATAGTGCTAAGAATGGCCTTATGTCATTAAGAGGGAACAAGTAAATTAACCAAATAAAAAAGGATATACTGAATTGTTTTGAACTTCTATCCAAAAGTGATACATGAACATCTGATTCTAGAATAAGAGGAACTGATTTTTTGCATGGTCCATCTATAATACGGCTGAGATTTTCAAAGGAACCTTGGGAATTTAAGGGCATTTTTAAGGGCATGCTTTGGGGTGGGGAGAGGGGGTTAATTAGAGCGGTTCTCAGGAGCCTCTCCAATTAAAAAGCCCACATGTATTCAATGTCCTGCACTTCAAAATGGTGACAGGGGTGCTAAAGCTGCCATTTTTAAACGTGGGGATGATGAATACACATAACACCAAGGCTGCTGAAGTGTTCTAGTTAGAACACTCCAGCAGACTCAATTAATCAAGTCTGTTCTGTTGCATTCTAATTGGAATCACAGAATCATAGAAGTAGGGTCGGAAGGGACCTTGTAGATCTTCAAGTCTGACCCCCTGCCTGGGCAGGAGAAAAAACTGGGCTCAAATGATCCCAGCTAGGTAGGCATCAAGCCTCCTCTTAAAGACCCCCAGGGTAGAAGCCAGCACCCCTTCCCTTGGAAGCTGGTTCCAGATCCTAGCCGCCCTAACTGGAATGTGTCAGAGCAGGCGTCAAGCACATGTACAGGTGCCCTAAGTGCATAACCACATCATTTGCAATGGGAATTGTGCTCTTAAATCCCTCAGGAGGTCTAAGTAAACAATTTATTACTCTGCAGTATACACACAGAGTTGTACACAGAAAAAAATAGGTGCGCTTGTTCATCTTGTTTGTTCTGTTGGAGACTTAGTTCCAAAGTTTATTCTTAAAGAACTTTATGTTAGTCTGATAATGTACAACTGTGTTGCCTTGCCTGTATTGCTCTGAAGGTAATACTGCCTACTACCTTATTTAGTATTTGCTGTTTTCTTTATTCATAATGGCATAAAACTGTGAAAGTGGCAGAAAAATGCCTGGGACATGTCTAGGATAATACATTATCCTACTACCCTGGTGTTCTAGGTTTTTTGCTAAGTTTTCTCTAGTCAGTCTTTTGTGAAACAGTAGCTTGGGTAAGTTTTGTATTTTAGTACCTCTTTTTTGCATCTCAGGAAGAAAAAGAAAAAAGGAATGATATATTCCTTTTCCAATTCCAATCCATTTTATAATTTTAAATCTTTAACCCACCCCAATAAGCACACCTTATTTTGTTAAACAATTGTCTAAACACAGCAGCCCCTTTCCTCCAGCAAAAGCTATAGCACCTAAAGCTATACTTACCCAACTGGTATATTTATTGGTAGCTGTCAAAGGCATACCTGGGCACTTCTATAATTTGGACATTGGTACACAGGACAGCTACAGCTGGGCCAACAGCAGAGTGGATGCTATTTTTGCACTCCCCTAACTTGATATGTGGGACTGGTGCCCTGGTCACTTCCATTTAGTTACACTATTGCTAACTACTTGTTAGCAAAGATTCTCTGGCATTAAAGCCGAAATATTGGATTATATCAACCTTTCTAAAAAAACTTTATAAGTTTCTGATACAAATGGAACTTTTTTGACTCTCTCTGCCAAGGATGTCATCCCCAACTCAATAATCCCCATTAATTGCACAGGTATGATTTTTTCATGCCTTAAAATAATTTCCATTTTATAATAACAATATGATACTCTGGGCACTACATTTCTAGAGATTATTGAACTTCTCAGATGGTTCATGTCTCATAGCCTTTAGCCACCTGTTTCCCAGCACACCTCAGGCATGCAATAACAACTGAGAAATACACTGTCACTTAATATTCATTAATTCTAGTCCTGGATATAAACTCATTCATGCAATATCTACAACTTTCAAGGGATAAGTAGCCCATAATTCACACAGTTAAATTACATATAGATAGGGATGTTAAATACTTGCAGCATTGGACTATATTTTCAAGTTATTGCTGGAAATTGTCCATAAGCAAACTTCTAGATATCTTTTCTATGTCACCTTCCATGTGTTCTGTAGGGGAAAAATGATGTAACATGATGAAATAGCAGTTTGTGAGGAGGGAAAAAGTAACTTGCTCTTACAAAAATTAGAGCTAGAGTATTTTAAGCAAAATCATACCTTGAAAGAGTTGGTGAATGCTTAGTTTCCAAGGCTTGCAAAAGCAATCATAGTACATTACCTGCAAAATCCTGAAACTCACCTACATTTCAGATTAATGTGAGAGGAGTTCCCTAAAGCCACCTATGTTTGAAAGATGTCATAGGGAGAGAATGATTGAGAATCATTTTAGTACACAGAGTTCAGATTCTTTTTGCAGCAATCAAGTACTTTCCAACCAGAGATGAATGACTTTTGTAAATTCCAGACTTGAATTCACAGAGTTTACCTTGAAAGTGGCAATCAGATTTTTTTTAAAGTACTCAGCTCTTCAGAGAGTACATGCCAACAGCTCACAGTAGCCTGGACAGAAGGATAAATGTTGACTCTTCTCTGGGTCTGATTTTCTATTATTCTGTATTTTGTGTTGTCATTTTAACTACTGCAAAGTGGGCGTAGTAGGCTATCAAATGCAAGTGGTAGGGTCTGATATTTATTTCCACCTAAATCCCTTTCTACACACTGGAAGTGTAAGGAAGACTTAATGTGTGTAAATGACTACACTAAGATCTTAATTCTTAGTTATGCCAAAAACCCTATCTGATCTTTTGGCATGTTAAAAGTCTTTAGCATAATAAAAATCAAGTTCCAAGAATAGGTCAGGGAGTGATTTTACTGATTTCTTTGTTTTATAAAAGAAGAAATGTAATTGATTGGTTCTCAAAGATGATTTTTACCAAGTGGAAGTTATTTGATCCTAAGATTATCCTAACTCAGTTGACAGAAGGTATAATGAAAAGGATTGAGAAATGAGAATTTCCTACTGATATAAAGCTAGTGGGCCTGATTCAGCAATGAATATGTACAATTAATCACTCATGTCTCTCAATGTCAGCTTTGTTATATCCACATAAAACTGGAATAGTGCAAATGAGGCTTAATGCAATTAAACTGCTCAAAGTTGTTTCCCCCAAGGATGTGATTATATCCAATTTACATTTAGCAAAACTTTAAAAGCTTCCAGTAAACCTCAAAATATTGGTATATCTATCTATGTGATTAAAGCATTCAGGGTTGTATCAGGACAGGAAGCACTCTAGATCTGTGACTGACTTAATTTTCATAAAAGACAACAGAGATTTTATTTTTAAAATGTACAGATCTGGTCAGGAATAAAGTTATTTTATTTTAATCTTAATTACTAATCCATCTTTTAATTGAAATTACCAAAAGCCATTGTTGAACAGACTTGAGGCTCAATAGAACAGCTGCTCTACATGTATACATTCCCAGTGAAGTCAATGACAATTTATCACCTGAACTAACTACTAGGTGAGGTTCTTTAAATTGTTGGGATTTTTTTTGGTGGAGTGGTGTTTTTTACTTTGTTTTTTAAACAGAAAAAAACTGGCTTTTCACTCCAAAACACTGTTTGCTCTCTCAAACTTTACTTTTTTTCATAAAAATGGAAAAAAAACTGAAATTGAAAGCATAAATATTTATCTCCCTCCCTCCCCCATTTCCTCTTACCCCTTTACTAGTGTCTAAACAGCTGCATTGCCTTTGGCAGTGCCTGTAGCTCTATTTCTTGTAAACCTACAACAGTGGATTACCAGGTCACACAAGGAAATTCTGGTAAATTGACAAGGAAAACAAAAGAAAATAAATTTAAACTAGTCTCTGGGCCAGAAGTGAGGAATACGGGTTTATTTGTTTTCTTTCTTTTTTTTTTTTTTTTGAAAGTGCAGGATTTTTTGTTTTATTTTTGAATGTGCATCTTACAAGACCAAACGGCTTCGACTCACTAGATTTTAAAGAGAACTGAAATCTTCCAAGAAAGTGTAAACATAAGAATTCCCCCCAAACAGCTCTAGTAAACACACGCAATGTCTCTTCCGGACGAAAAATGGATCCGCTGGAAAGGTAAAGACGCTTCCTCACACTTTTCTCCTGACACTGGCTGGTTACCATAAAAAGGATATAATTTCGTACTGTTAAAGCTGAAGAAAAAACGACTAGGATGGTTCACTTAAAAAAAAAAAAACAACCCAAAAACAAACAAAAAAAGACAGAAAAAAACTGGCCCGAGAGAAAGCGTGATGGGAGGAACCGACCCTCACAGTTTCTGGTCCGGCCTTTGAAACTTCACTCCTGATATTCAACAAGAGACAGACAAGAAACTCCGGCTGACGGGACCGTGGGAAGTAAAGCGGGGCCGCTGGCTGTCGTGTCCTCCGCCGCCTGAGCTGAGCGGCCCCGGGAGAGGCGGCCCGGGCCTCCTCCAGCTTCCTCCCGGGGCCGGCAGGCGGCTGG
>NW_017729000.1:31936613-31967953 GCF_001723915.1 Gavialis gangeticus
TTTTTTTTTTTTGGTGGGGGGGGATGTTTTATCTCAGATTTTATTTGAAGGTACAACCAGCCAACTAGCAGCCATACAAGTCTGTTTTCATGGGTAATGTAATTTCACTTAGTGCTTACTGAAAGAGCTGGTTAGGATATGATAAATGGTTCATAAATTGAAGAAATTAAAGTTGAAATTGAAAAACTGTTTGTTTTGCTTTGGTTGGTTAGTTGGTTGGTTTTTTCCTCACAATTTCCAACTAGCTCTACATTTAAGGTAGAGTTTTTGGACGTAGTTCTACAATGGGACTTATCCAGGATTTGACTGATTGAATAGCCATTTCAGGTAGAAAGATCCTTAATTTAAATCCTCAAAACCCCTGTTTTACAGCCTCCTACCTGTGCAGACACCTAGGCTCTGTGTAGACATTCATAAAGTCCTACGTGGAATCAATCCAAGGTACACGGGTTTCTGTAAATGGTTTAGTTTAGATTGGTAGCAAACAAATCCACATTCGCCCTTTGGGGAGCAGGTGGGGGGACATCTTAGACCAGGTTCCGCCATTTTTAAACCAGTCTGTATGAGCTGAATTTCTGTTCTGTTATGGGTATAGACCAGTTTTGTATGCCAAACTTCTGTTCCGTTACAGGTATATACCGGTTTCTGATCATTTATACCTATAAAGTGTAATGTCTGTATCTGGTCCTAAAGTCCAACTTTAGGTACCTGAGGAATTTTAAAGTTTTGCTGGGGGAGGAGTCCAGAAGTTCTTCAGTCTTAACAGTGGTAAAATGCTAGGTAGATAGCTTGTGCCAAAGCCATGGACTAATCATTTTCGATCTCTCACGTGCACTGCCCAATTTGTTGAGGGGAGAGCAGGAGGGAGAGAGAGAGAAAGAGATGAGAGAGCATCACTTCTCAAGTTAATGGTAAGGAATTCAGTAGAGTTCAGGGAATGTGCAGGGTCTTGGTTTTACACACTGTTCAGGCGAAGGCTTTAGATTAAGCTTATACAACAACATGGACTAGAACCCTGATCTCATACCTCCCTGGGCAGTGTACCAAGCACCAGCTTGGACAAATCATTTTTTCCCCCACACTCTTTTGACCTAGTAAAAGTTGATTAATTAAAGTGGAACCAGGAGAGATTGAGAATTCTCACCAGCACAACAGAACATGCTATTGATAATAGCACTCTTCTGGAAGATAAGAGCATGGGTTTTAGCTTTCCTCAGTCAGAAGAGGGAATTAACCCTAGGTCTTACAGGGTGCTTGTACACACAACAAACTTGGCCTTTACAGTGGCTTAACAGGAGGACACCACCACTGTAAAGGGACCAGGGTCCCCCGCAGTTCAGGGATTGTTCGGCCCGCCAGCAGCTCACCTCCTCGCCCCCTCCTGCCAGTGGGAGGGGGAAGTGTGGGGGAGAGGATCAGACCCCTCATTGGTTTTTTTTTTTTCTTTAATATTTTTCCTGGTGGAGCCTTCCTGGGGAGGTGGGTGAGCTGATGGGGGGCCATGACACACTGTGATGTCACATGATGTGATGGAAGTCCCTAAATTGAAATGTTAAGTTTTTAAACAACATAATTAAAAACCCACCACTTCAATTTCAAGAGAACTAAATCACTGTCATGTGTACAAGCAATATGACTGCTTTATTCCTGAGTCATTGGAATCATTGCACAGAATTGGGATAGAACCTCGATCTCCAGTTTTAGAAAAACTAACTCCTACTGAAATTTTTAAATTGCTTAAAAAAAAACAAAAACCCTCTATGACAGGGTTCAGGGCTGTGAATCCAGAGTAGATAGATACCTCCTTTCAATCCATATTAAGATGTAAATTCCAGATATAGGTATGACCATAGATGTACCTACCACAGTTTTTCCTCCTCGTTGTGTTGCTGTTGTGTAATGTGATCTGTGTACAATATATGTTCATTTTGTGCCTAACTTGGACAACTGAAGTAGGTGCTGCAGTGCTCAGCATTACAATGCCTAATTCTTATTTGTGGTTCTATCCCTTTATATCCTAGATCTGAAACAGAGAACTTCATCTGCCAGTATTCCAATCATGTTACAAGAGTGTATGACTAGATAAAGCTCATGTGAGTGTGCTTTAAAAGACGAATGAGTTCACTTAGCACAATGGCCATACCCTTTTATTTACAATATCATAAATCTTTTAAAATATTTATTTACAATATTTCAAGACAGTGCAGTTAAGGAATAGGCCTACACAACATATCATGCCTTAAACGTTTTGGAAATGGCAAGTTTGTCACCCATTTGGTTTAGAGATTTTAATCGGACATCAGGAAACTGCGGTACCACTGTAGTATTTTTTACTAGAGGGGTCAGGAAGCTAGGAGAAAAATTAAAATTACCTTGTTGTCTCACATACACATGCCCCTAAATAAGATGTGCACCTTGTTTCTGAAAGGCAGAATGAAGCTTCTGCAGCAGGAGCTTCTGCTAGGGAAAAGAGAAAGTGTCCATAGCCAGCAGCTAGGCCGTTTATGGCAAGGCTGTTTTACTCTGGCTTTCCCCAGAAGAGGCAAAAACTGCTATTGCCATATTTTCCTTGTTTATAATGTTCACCCCAGTTTCTTGCAGCTGCATGCCATGTGTGAGAAAACATGGTATTCAGAAATAGTGATAATAAATAGAATGTGTTATTATGCAAAGTACAGCAAAATGATATATTATAGCCATGACTCTTGTTCACAACAGAAAGTATGGATGAAATTGTTTGCTTTTGGACACTAATAGATATTTATATAGACAGGAAGATACAATATGTGCCATGCAGTCATTGCATTTGTACATCCAGCAAAATGCAACCAAAATTATATATGTGGTTATAAAAGCATTTTTGGGATATAACTAAAGTAATAATCAGTGTTAGGAGACCTTAATGACTTGTTGTAAGGCAAACTGGACAAGTATTGAAATATTGACTAAATTCTTGACCACAAAATATCTGCACACTGCAACAGTACAGAGAGAACATAAAGATAGCTGAGGATTTTCCCAGGCTAGGAACAATCTTTGCCACCATTTTGCCTCCCCATACAAGAGGGTATGACTTAAACATTATGTAACTAACATGACCCATGCTCCTCAACTGTTGCTCTTTAACACAGTTGGTAGGTGGGAACAAAAAAGAGCAACCTCATACCTTTGTCCTTAATTATATTTGTTACAGTTATGAGTGTATATGTTTAAATATAGCATATATCTTTTTAATTCCCCTGAAACAGTTAGCTCAAGGCAGCTTGTCTCTGATGGTATCAGCAAGGGAGTAAAGAAACAAATTCTAAATATGCTGTACTTCAGGAAATAATTTAGTAACAAGAGGCTTTGCACTAAAAAGGTTAAAAATACTTACCTGCCTGTAAGCAGTTGTGTTTGCTGGGAAATTAGTTTTTTCATAAAGATAAATATTCCATTTTTTTTGCCTGTTGAGCAACATTTTTTTGAAGAACTAGGAATTGTGTTACATTAAAAAAAACAGAATCGAACTAATACAACTAAGCAAATCATAGAAAGGGGAAAAGAAGAAAAAACTGAAAGAATTGCTCTGGTAGTACAAAATACTAGTTCTTAAGATGGATTTTTTTCATAGGAACTTAGGGCATTGTTACACAGTAATTTCAGGTGGCTACTGGAGCTCTTAACCCCCGGATTGGCTGCAGGTTAACACCTTTAAGTGGCTTAAAGTATTCATTATTTGGCTGAAAATTACACCAGTCCAGGGCAGGATTATATCTAGTCTGCTTAATTTTATTCCTGTTACACTAAGGTGCGGCCACTCCCTATTGCTATTCTACCCAAATTTAAGTCCTCCAGCACCCCAGGATTCAGTGGCCCCTTCTGGATCAGGGCGAGTGGGGGCACCTGGACACAGGCCAGGTATGGTGGATCTGCTCTGCTGCTCCCACCAGGCAGAGCCAGCGCCACACCCCTGGAACACCTAGCAGCCACAGTGCCTTCTAGCATAGGTATTAGAAGGCCAGGGCTAATGGAGCCTAGTCCCCCCAAACACAGAGCAGTGCTGGCAGTGCAGAGGGCCACAGGGCAACCCGGGTGTGGGCTCTGGGTGGCTACAGCAAGGGACGAGCACAGACACAGGCGTGCCACCTCAGCCTGCACAGAGCCAGGATTGCAGTCCAGCAACATGTGGAGCACTGCCCACCACAGCAGACAAGTCTGTGAAGGGGAAGGGGCATAGTCGTGGCCAGATCAAGACCCCCACAGTGATGGAGGGGGAGGGGCTGGGGGGTATGGGCCCCTGGGCAGGTCGTGGGATGGTCAGAGCCTGGGCAGCTTGTCCAGTGCTGCTGCATGTACCCCAGGGGAGGCATGGGGATCACATGGATTTGTGTGTGGGGCAGAGGAGGGCTGCCACTGTGGGCTGCTGCTCTGCACCCCACTGCTGCTGCCTCAGGAGCTGCACAACACCATGTGCCTCCTGCTGCCAGGGGATCAGGGGACACGGTGCAGCCTGGCAGCAGCAGGCACATGGCATCACGCAGCTCCCAAAGTAGTGCGGAGCCCCAGCCCATAGTGGTAGCCTTCCTCTACCCTGCTCACAAATCCAGGGGGCACATGCCTCCCTGGGGGTGTGTACAGTGGCAGAAGCTCTTTTATGCCCCTGGATGAGCTACCTAGGCTCTTACCTGCCATGACCTGCCCCAGGGCCCCATATACCCCAATCCCTGCCACTGCCCCGCCCCACTCCCTCCCTCATCATGGGGGCCTCAATCTAGCTCCCTCCATGCCCCTACCCTCTCCCCACACATGTTCCTCTCCACAGACATACCCTCTGGGCAGTGTGTGTGTGTACTCAGCCCCCACTCCCAAACAATATTTTCTCCTTCTGCCTATGCCTCTTGAACTGGCTCACTGCTCCAAATGCCCAGGCTGGACTCAGACCATGTTACCTGTGGAGGGAGGCAGGCTGGTGGTCACCCTTCCCATTGACCTACATTTGAACCTTTGCCCAGCTGCATGCTCCACTGCCGCATGCCCCTTGCCCAGTGCCTCCACCCCCAGGACATGGACACATGCACCAGCAGGGCCAGGTGGCTGGATCAGGGTGGAGTTCTGCAGCCCAAAGCCTGTGCCTGCTAGCCCCACACTCTGCTGGGCAGTGCAGGGTCCAGTTGCCAGCTCACCCCACCTGGCTCACCCAGCTGTGACTATGGTTGGTAGATGCTTGCAGCCCCTGAATCCTCCATAGCAGCTGGGCTACTCCAGGTGTGGAGCACAGAGCTCAGGGCTGCCCATCTGGAGAGCAGGCGGGAAAGCTGTGCCTCCCTAGGCTGGTGAGGGTGGGACATCCCATACCTGTACCTGCCACAGGCATGTTCCTGGACCGCTGGACCCAAGCAGACCAAGTGAGCTCAAAGGCTCCAGTTCTGGCCCAGCCCAGTGACAGCAGAAAGCTGCTCCTTCCCTTGGCTCCTTGTCCTGGTCCAGAAACATGTCTGGAGTGAGTACAGGGATGGGACTTGCTGCTCCTGCCAGGCTTGGGAGGTGACTGTGAGCAGCGCAACCTCCCTGCCTGCTCTGTGCAGATCCAGCCTGGATGGGCAGCACCAAGCCCTGTGCTCTCTGCCCAGACCTGCCAGACTGTTGGAGGGGGAGGGGTTAGGGGCTTCAGGCACCTGACAACCACAGCTGCTGCCAGGCAAGCTAGGCAGGGGGAACTGGAAGCCAGACCCTGCGCAGCCTGCCAGAGGGCAGGATCAGCTCTAGCCACCTGACCTGTCTGGGTCCTGGGGACCAGATCCTTTTTGTCCTCTAGAGCTCACCCACTGTGTCACTGCTGGCCAGCCAGGCACCACCAGAGCTCCACGGGGCCTGATCCTTTTTGCAACTCAGGCAGTGCCAGGCTGGACAGCAGACAGGGAGGTGATGTTGCAGGAGGGGGACAGCTATGGAGAAAAAAAGGATTGGGCCCCTCAGAGCTCAAGCAGTGAGCCAGTCTGGAAAGCAGCTGGAGGCACTATGGCTACTGGATGATTTAGAGCTGCAGTGTTTGCTCTGCCTGGTGTGAGCAGGGAACTGGTCCTGCCTCTAGCTCCTAGTTCTGCCTCTGCTCACTGAGCCTCTAGTGGCAAGTCACAGTTGTATAGGTGAAGGACAGTCAAAGATTGCTTTTCACCTTAAGGTGTGACTGCTCCATTAAGCCAAACAACACTGAACTTAAATGGTGTGCCACCTGAAAACAAAATACTAAAGAGTTATTCATTATGAGCTTGCACTGCCATGATACCTCATTTGCCAAAAGAAGTTATGTCAGGTCAGTTATTTCATCTTAGAATCATAGAATCTTAGAAAATTAGGGTTGGAAGGGACCTCAGGAGGTCATCTCTTCTGTCCTCCTGCTCAAACTATTCCCAAATAGCTGGGTCTTAAAAACCTCCAAGGGTGGAGATTCCACAAACCCTCTGGGTATCCTGTTCCAGTGTTTTACTACACTCACAAGGAGAAACTTTTTCCTCATCTCTAACCTAAACTTCCCTTGCTGCAACTTAAGACCATTGCTCCTTCTTCTGTCATCTGCTACCACCGAGAACACTTTAGCTCCATCCTCGTTGGAACCACCCTTTAGGTAGTTGAAGGCTGCTGTTAAATCCTCTCTCCAAACTAAATAAACCCAGTTCCCTCAGCCTCTCTTCATAAATCATGATCCCCAGCCCCCTAACCATTTTCATTGTTCTCCACTGGAGTGTCCTCAATTTGTCTACATTCTTTCTGTAGTGAGGAGTCCAAAACTGGACACAGTACTCCAGATGTGGCTTCACCAGTGCCAGACAAAGGGGAAGAATCACTTCCATTGATCTAATGACAATGCTCCTACTAATGCAGCCAGTATGCTGTTAGACTTTTTCTCAACAAAGGCACACCGTTGACTCATATTCAGCTCATTGTCCACTGTAACCCCTAAGACCTTTTCTGTGGAGCTGCTGCTTAACCAGCTGGTCCCTAGCCTGTGCATGAAATCACTCCATCCTAAGTGTGGAACTTTGCACTTGTCCTTATTGAACTGCATGAGATTTGTTCTGGTCCAATTCTCCAATTTGTTGAGGCCTCTCTGAATCCTAGCCCTCCCCCCAGCTTGGTGTCATCTTCACCAAGGGAGTTGACCTTGTCTATGAAGACAAGTAAAAAAAGACATTGAATGCTTCAGCCTTTTTCTATACCATCTTTCACTAGGTTGCCCCCTTATTCAGTAAGGGACCCAGACTTTCCCTGGTCGTCTTCTTGTTGCTGGAATACTTGTAGAAACCCTTCTTGTCACCTTTCACATTCCTTGCTAGCTGCGTCTCCAGTTGTGTTTTGGCCTTTCTGGTTTCATCCCTTCATGCCTGAACAATACTTTTATACTCCTCCATAGTTGTTTGTCCAAATGTCCATGTCTTGTAAGCTTACTTTCTTGTGCGTATTATTGTATATAGTTTTGTTCTATAGCAGAAAGAGGAACAAAGATAAGTCATTCTTGAAAATTACATTTGCAAGGGTTCAAACAGTTCATCAATGAGCACAACAATAGAGGCCTGTGGAACATGTAACAGCTGTGAGTTTTACAGGACATCTTTCAATCTATTGTACCTGCCTCTCATCTCACATACATGCTATTATCCTTGATTATCATGATTATGTTCATTTTTTGTATCATTTGAAATAGAGTGGTGTTGCATTCTCAGGCAGCATGAGTGATAGGAATTAATCTTTATGAATCATTTTTGGAGAATCTCATACTAATACATCTGTTATAATTTGTTGATCAGTTTCTGTTGTGTCAGAATGCTAGGAGCTGGACAAAAATTTTAATGGCTCTGTTTTATCATAGATGTAGTCTCACATAACCAAAGAGCTCATAACCTTTGTTCCTTTTGGCATGCAGAACTATTTGAAATAGCTCCAATCATTTAATAAAATAATTATTGAACAAAACCCTTAAGCTTGGCTAATATGGAGCATTTTATAAAACTCATTATTAAAGCCATCTGCCCCAGTGGCTTACCAGCTTGGTAACTTTATATGACTTCAGTACTTTCATAAAATGGTACTTATCCTATTCCCAAAGAGCACAATTAACTTCAGACGAAAGAAGAGCTTCCAAGAGGATCAGAGATAATGGATATTCCATGATAAGGCCCATAGTTCATGCTTGCACAAGAATAGTATTAGAAATGTCAACCCCCTTGCTCATTTCTCAAAAATCTGTAAATTTAGCACCTGAGTTTTATTTTAAATTCTGCAATTCTAGAGGGCTGTTGTTCTGCCTAAGACACTTGGATCACTGCCTGTCAGCTTTAATGCGCCATTAAACAATACTGCCATTGTACCTGTATTTGACATTGCTAAAATGTTGGTTATATGCAGCTTTTCCCAGTTTGCTTTTTATTTTTTCAGTGGAAGAATAGTGTGACTTCTGATTTATCTGTTAGTTGACTTTGTAAACTGAGTTTATGAGCCTTTTTTGGTAGCTACTTAAAGCATAATTAAGTTTCTAATAGAATTTTATTGTAAACTACAAAAGATAGAGAAAAAGTTAGGTGAGAATTTAGTTTAGTAAAAGAGAGATGTTGTTAGCTCAATATATATTTTCTTAAGGCCTTTATCCTTTAGAGATGAATGATGTATATCTGCATGTGATACTGGAATTGAAAGAAGAGGATGCCTTCTTAAGAAATCTGCAGCATAATAAAATGTCAGTGAAGCAAATGTATGTATTGTCCAGCCTATGAAATATAGATTTTGTTTGTTTGTTTGTTTCAGTAGTAGAGGTAAAATTGCAGTAGAGTAGTAGAGGGGAGGAAAAAGGAAATAGGGTAGAATTGGAGGGCAGGGAAATAATTTCCCAGCTTTTAGTAGGGTTAAAAAAATAAAAAAGAGACAGTTGGCAAAATTTAAATAGATCCTTCAGGGTTAAATCTGAACATACCGGAGGGAGGAAGGAATCCTCCCAGGCATAGCATTGCACAGTTGGCTCTACCTCTTCTTTTCGGAGAATGCACCATATTGGTCACAGCCAGAGTCAGCACAATGGATTTCACAGACCAGTGGGCTGGTGCACTATGGCAAATCCCATCCTCAGAAAAAAATAATTGAATATATTTTTTTCATCTATACAAACATCTACTGGTTGATTCAATACATATAAAACACATTTTAGTCTGGTCCAAGGGTTTCCAGGGGCCTGGAACTTCTCAAGATAAGATATATTTATAGAGAGAGCCAGATTGTGTCCATAGCACAAGACCATGTTCCAGGGATTGGACAGTCACAATAGGAACTATTGAAGGTTTAGTTTTCTACTTCTCCAGCCTGCTGCCTTCCATAGTATGCTATGGGGTTGATAGCTTTTGCATTCATGGGATTTATTTGCTGTCTCTCTGCTGCATAGAAAAGAGTAGGATACAGTAGGAAGAATTAACTAAAGACCAAACACCTACAGCCAAACACCTAGGAAAGGGAAATATCTGAAAGAAAGGTATCTAAACCTGTAGATAGCTGATATCTTAATGATAAAAGTTGGTTATAAAAAATCAAGATATTTTAATTTAAAAAGGACAATTTTTTTTAACAAAAATCTCATCCCATTTTTTGTTCAGCTAGGAAATCAGTTTAAAATGAATTGTCAAAATCTTGGCTTTAAAAGGGACAAGTATTTGGAGAAAAAAAATTGTGAAATATTTTCTCATTCTCTGACTAGTTTGACCGATGACTTCTGCACTCAAATCAATGTCAATCAACTTGTGTATCTAGCAGATATGTTTTGCTAAATTACAGACCAGAGTGCTCAGCATTTTACAAGGTCAAGGGCTTGAAAATTATGGGATGGTTTTAGTTCATCCCTAGTGAAAATGGAAAGTTAGTGCAACAATATTGTAACTCTTGGGAAGGACCTAGTTCAAATAGGCACTAAAATTTTGTCAGCATAGAAAGCCACTTGATACCAAATGACGGGGTTTTTTCCAATATTGGTAATATTAAAAAATATACTTTCTTTTCTCTTTAATGAAAACACAAAAATTACACTGGCAAGTAACAGACGCTATTTTTGACGTTTAATACTTTACACTGCATATAGACAAAAGTCATAATCTTTTACAATAATAATATATACAAGAAGAGTTCGTCCTTTTATTTATCACTTTATGCCATTGATCACATTTTCATAAATACAGCACGCTTTTATTTTGAAATTGCATCATCTAATCAAATTTTACCACTCCTGTATGATTTAAAGTTTAATCTTGGATCTCAACTGTTCAGTTTCATTTTGGGTATTCAGTTCCATCTCTCAACATCAGCTAGAACTGTACATTAGGGCTTATTTATTCAGAGCCAGTTGATGTTGTAATTTCAGTATCACTGTCATATTACATTGCCACTAATGTCACATATTTGATAAAGCAAGAACAGAGCCAAGAGATAGTTGCATTCTTATTAATTAGAGATGTGATAAATTGATTAGCTTGTTTGGTAAGTAATCCTTGACATTTAGGGGAATACAAATGCAGAATTCTTGATTTACAATTCATGTTATCTGGATTCACATAGTTTATATTGAGTTTAAACATAGTAAGTGTTTCCTTTCTTATTTCTCTTTTCAAGCATGTGTACCTGTGTGCGTGTGCGTGTGTGTGTGTGTGCGCATGTGTGCATTCACACTCACCCCCTCCACCTCCCCCACCCCCCTGCAGGCATATATATAATTCTGTCTTTATGATTATTCCACATCTGATATATGGAGAATCCCATACTGTTTATACATTTTATCTCAGATTCTGTTTGGCTAAACTCTGGTTGTGTTAACAATGATTAAGCAGTTTTTTTGTGTGTGTTCAACTATATTTCAGCAGAGTTCCTTTCATTCTTAACCAATTTTGATTTTTCACTTTTTTCTATTTCTTTCTTTTTTCTTCATTTTTCTGGAGTGTTGCTTCTTTATGTGAAAGAGACTAACTTGTGAAAAATTTAGGGAGAGGGCAAAAAGTCATACATTTTCTTAATTTATACTTTGTAGCCCATTTCACTGAACCACTAGCTCATATTTTAGGGAAAATCTCTGATTTTATCCACAGATTGGTTAAACATACAATGTTCTTTGTCCCACATTTCTTAAATGAACCTTCAAAATACTCCAACAGATTTGGAATAAGGTAGAAGCTCATACCAAAAAAAGAATATTGTGAGATGCTGGTGTTCCTGTAAAACAAGTCTTGCCCCTTATTTTTCACATATTGACTTTTTCTTTCTTTGAAATGTAAGTACTTGCCCTAAGCCCACCAAAATATTCTGCATGCCTGGAAGGAGGTGCATTCGGTATAAACTTTTAGAGGGCTAGTTCTATTCCATTAATATCTATTCATTTTGAAAGTGAGTTTCTCCACATGTATAGAAGGCAGTCTAATGGCTGGCAATAGTTTTACAAATGTATATGTTTTGCAGGTTTAAAACAGCAGGTTGGTCCACCACTAAAACATATAGATCACACTAACATACATCACACAAAGCTGTTTGTCAAAAGAAATTATTCCATTACCCCTCTGCCCCCTTGCCTTCCTTTCCCTCCCCTTCCCTCCCGAAAGAAAAAAAAACAAACTAACTCTTAACTCCTTTATCTTAGGCTAGAAATATAAAGACTAAATCATTTACACTTTTTTTTGTTGTGTACACAAAAAACTCTATGATAACCATGCTGTTATCTATAGACACACCCTGTCCCTGGATGCAGTCAGATGCACCTTTGAGACAGACTTTTGGGATGTTCTCACCCCTTCAGAAGTGCTTTTCATCCCCAAACCCTTGTCTGCTGTTTGACCACTAATAACTGACTGAGATGCTCCAGAGGGGATTTTGCCAGCTTGAAGAGTCATACTCTTGCCCAGTCATGGGCTCAGAAATGATAAATTCCCCCCTTGGAAGAGGCCTGCTTGTCTGGTCAAATGCTCCAAAGTCACCCTTACTATTGACAATAGTAGATAACAAAGTATTTATTATAAAAACAAGATAAAAAATAAGAAATCTGTAATCACATTTTGTGCTACAGAGATATGAGAATAAATGCACACACAATATATCTGAACAATAATCTGACTTTATCTTGGATCTTAAATTTAAGAATGCAGCTCCTACTCAGGTCAACAGGTCAGAAAACAGTAGGGGTGTGTGAAACAGGTCATATTCGATTTGGGTTTAGATTCAACCCGAATCAGAGACAGTGATTCGATTAGTTGGTTAGGCTCACTGTCCCTAATTCTATCTCACTGAATCTGAAGATTCAATGCTGATTTAGAGAATCAACGATTCGGCTGTAGACACAACTTTAAATGTTTTTTCTACGTACCTTGAGGTACTGGGCATGGCTTATGAGCGCTGCAATGGTAGGGCGGATTGAACATCCCATAGCAGCGCGGCGAGGCCCCCACATGCTCTGTGGTGATCAGAAATACTTCTGGTCCACTCTGAGTCCACCGGGGAGCTCACTTGGGAGCCCCCCATGCCTCCCCCCAGCTCAGTGATTGGCTGCGGGCGGACCCTGGGTACCCCCCCCCCAGACCCAGGAGGCACCAGTTGCTGAGCTGGGGGGCGCAAGGGGGCCCCTCAGCATGCTCCACAGCAGACCTTGAAGCGGACTAAAAGTGATTCTGCTCCATTTCTGGGTTTGCTGCCGAGAGTGCTGGGGACCCTCCTTGTGCTTCTATAGGACGCTCCATCTGCCCCACCAGTGTTGACGAGCCACGTGGTACCTTGAGGTATGTAGAAAAAAAATTAAAACTGTGTCTATGTCCAAATCACCGAATCTCTCCAAAACGATTTTGAGGGTTCTGATTCATTTGGAGAGCTTAATGGGTCTCCTGATTTGATTTGGATTTGGAGATTTGGCCACTAAATCGGGCTGAATCTCCACGAAATCGAATCAGTGACCGAAGCTTCACACAGCCCTAGAAAACAGCTCCTGCATCTGACCTTTGTGTCAGGGCTCCTTGCAACCTCTCCTGCTACACTGTTTCACTTAGCCCACTGGCTGAGAGCCTAAACTTATTATCATTCCCATATGCCTGGGAACAAGCTAAAGACAACCACTTGCTCTCATGGCAAGGCTAAAATGTAGTTTCTTATCTGGCCATTTACATATAGTAGCCATTAGATTATTTGGGATCCTGTACTAAGCATATCACTTCCTGCCCCCCAAGGGTGTATTTGTTTAGTAGACCAGAAATCTTTTCTGATCTAATTATGACCAGGAGAATATTTACAATCTTTCAGACATAGTCAAGGATCTCTCTCTCTCTCTCTCTCTCTCTCTCTCTCTTTCCCTGTCTCTTGCTTTCCTACTGAGAGAAATTACCTTCAATGCCTAGCCAGATGTTTTTTTTAGCTACAGGACTCTCATTTTAAAATGTAAATCTGTCATTATCTGAAAGGGCCTAACTCAGGTTCCTCAGTCTGCAGGGATCTATTCAATTGGCCATTAAATATATCTAATGCATATTCTATTTCTCAATGATTATTTCTCTCTAGTATGAATAGGGAAAGAACACTTAAGTGAATCATTGCCCTACTAAACAGTTTTGCCCAAACTTCAAAAATATATGAAAATTACATTACAATTATACAGACATAATAATGATAATGTTAAATACAACTTGTAACTACATATATGCAGAAACTACACGTTATATTAGTAAATGAGACACAAGAAAACATACATGACATTCCACAAACACCTCAGAATATTGTAGTTTGGTGACATATACAAGAGAAAGTCCTGATTCAT
Source organism: Gavialis gangeticus (assembly GCF_001723915.1). Lineage (NCBI taxonomy): Eukaryota > Metazoa > Chordata > Crocodylia > Gavialidae > Gavialis > Gavialis gangeticus. The sequence continues at coordinate 31,950,406 of NW_017729000.1, forward strand.
GTTGTATCATAAACCTGTGCTTCAGGCTCCTGGCAAATTTATAGTTCCTGCTGCAGATAGGTGTGTCTGAAATAGGAATAATGGCTCACTTCCTAAATGTGCTTCTGCATAAAGTTTGGTACATATTTGGCACAAGGGGGCATCTTTAGGTTTTAGAATAAAAGTTCCTAATCATTAATAAAATTTTAATCACGTCTTCAGAGATGATAAACTTGATGACATGGATCAACAAGTAATACTTAGTTTATCCCTGATTATTTCATTCGAAATTATTCCTTTCTTGGCTGTTATCTTGATCTGTCCTTTTTTGGGGTGGTGGGGAACAGGGGGAGAGAGAACTGTTGGTGCATAATGCAGATCTGCTCATCCATTTTTTTCACTGGTTCATGTCTCCATTTTCCACAGCTATCACTTGAAGCAGCTCCATTTAATGCTTTAAGTCCGGCGTGGGCAATTATTTTGGCTGGAGGCCTGCTTAACGAGTTTTTGTGAGCTGTCAAGGGCCACAAAGGTAGCCCCATCCCATGACAGGTGCCCCACCTGTTTGCCATATTGGGGTTGGAAGTCCTGTCCCTAAAACCTGACCTTTGCCACTGTAAGTCCCTCCTCTGGAAGTACTTGGGGGGGGCAGGAGAAGGGGTTGCCATCTTGGAACCAGAAAAAATATATATACTAAAAATCAAACATCTACTATGGCATATTATAATTTAATTTCAAAAATATTTTTGTCGTGATTTATATGTGTTTACATAGTGGTGATTTCATAATAGCTCAAAATAAAGTCTTACTTTTGCATAGTGTGTGTGTGGGAGTAGGGGGGTGTATATGGGGGATATGGGATGTGTGTATTGTGTAGTTAGTGGGTGTGGGGGTGTGGTGGGGCATGGGGGTGTGGAGGGCATGTTTGTTGGGGGTATGGGTATGGTGGTGAGTGTGTGATGTATGGTAGGGTCTGTGGTTGGGATGTGTGTGTGTGGGTGGGTGGCTTGGGTGTCTGCGTATGGGGGTTCTCCTCCATGCAGCTTCCCCCATCCTGCTGTTTGTGACATGGCTGAGCCCAGCCCCTCCACAAGTTGTGGGGAGGGAGGAAATCAGCACTGTCTGCCTGGCTCACAGCACACCGCAAAGCAGCAAGAAAGTAGATGCTGTCAGCAGGCAGCAAGGGAAGTCTGGTTGCTCTGGAGGAGGAGGGGTGGGGAACCAAGCCTGGTGCCACCCATTCCCTTGGCCTCTGTTCCACACCTGGAACTGCAGCTGTGCCAGTGCTGGCACCTCCTGCTGCTGTTACTGCTGCTGCTGCTCCTGCTCCACCTGCTTATCTCATGGTGCCATGAGACAGGCTTCCCACCCCACACACCCTTTTTGTTTGCAGCTGCAGGCAGAGCCCCCAACTCTCCACAATGCTGCTGCATCCCCTCCCTATCGGCTGCCCAGAGCACTTCAGCAGCAGGAGGAAGATCCGCTGTAGGCAGGGGGAGCCGAGCTGTTTCCCCACAGCTGCAGTAGCAGTGTCTCCACCCAGAAGCTGTTTGTGCTGGCCAGGCTGGATCCAGTCAGCTGGTAGGCTGGATCCAGCCCACAAGCTGTATTTTGCCTACCCCTGCTTATATGGATTACTTTTAACATTATGCATATTTAATGCATACTTAATTGCAGTGCACTTCTTAAATTTAAATTAAAAAATTGGAATGAACATGAACTCCAAAAGACAGCCCAAATTTTATATATAAAACAAATAAACACCTTTTATTCCTTATCAATAGAGGTACTTTCACCCATGTCATCCAAAACTACCATTTTGCCACATGTATAAGATTATGAAAAAGCACATTTTCTTTAATTCTATACTATCACATGGCCAAATGATACTGGTTTATTGATGCTCAACTTTAAGAGCTACTTATGGAGGTAGTAATTGATGAGTTTCATATTAGTACTCAGTGCCTTTTCCAGTTCTGTCATGTTATTCCTTGGGCTGCTATGGTGACATGTATCACTCAGATGTATGTGGCAAGTCTGAGGGATTTACATTGAAAAGTATGGGTGCTAGCACAGACCTTTGGGGGACTCTATTCCTCAGAGTTTGTGCTCTGCTTATTTTTTTCCTTGGCTGGTAGTGAGTTTGAATGATCTACTGGAGAACATGTTCATACTGAAAGCATATAGCATGCAGTCATGTATAATTGAGGCTTTGGTGTCATACATTATCATAGGTGACTGTAAGGTCAATAAAGATCATGCCTGTTTTTTGCCTATTTTCTGTGTAATATGTAAGTAATGTGACATGGTCAGCAGTATACTGCTTTTTCTGAAAGCCAGCCTGTTCTTTTGGGAGCTGAGGGTCAATGATGTTCTCTGTTGTATTCAGAATTATGCATTCTTCCACCTGGACAATTGTCAAGTCACGAGCACGCTGAATATCAGAGTAGGAAACTATATCCTTCCCTATGAGCATACCCCAGCCTACCTAGGAATCACATTAGACCACTCCTTTACCTATAAACATCACATTCAGAAGGTCAGCAGTAAAGCCTCTGCACAGGTGAGAGATTTTGTGTATATTACTTTTGGCCATATCTTTTTTTTTTTTTTTCAATTGGCATCACATATCAACTTCCAAGTCCATGAGCCACTGTCTGGTATTATCATTCAGCCTTAAGATGTTTAGCCAGTATGACATGGGGTGCAAGCTTTAAAGTGCTCAAAACCACTGCTCTTGCAATGGTATACACCCCAACAGAATATTATACTCCTGTGTGGTACAGAAGTTGTCACTCTAAAAAGCTCAACACGGCACTTAAGAGTGCATTAAAACTCATAATAGGCTGCACAACTTATACACATGCAGATGTACTTTCTGTACTCTTAGTCATTAGACCAAGTGATATAAGAAAACAGATCCTAACATCATTACTGGCAAGAGATGATGAAAAATCACTTACTTCATCAACTGTTAACTGAAGATGGAGGTTTAAAAGGCTTAAAAAGTCATAAACTGTTTGCACACAAAGCTCACAAGTTCCTGGAAGAGATTGGGGATGCCAAACCAAAACTATAGGCAGCAACAGAGTGAGCTGACCACTGGGAAAGGTCAGGCCTATTCCTACTGCATTGTAGACCACCACCAAACGAGTCCCCCATTAGGTATGATCTTAACAAAGAAGCATGGGTCAAGCTAAAGAGATTGAGATTTGGATAAAGATGCTTCAAAACAGCACTTCACAAGATTAATTTCTTGGACAGCCCCCTGGGTGAATACAATGTCCAACAAACAGCACAGCACTTAATCAAAAGCTGCAATCTTTCCGACTGCTCTGACAGGGTAGATGGAATCCATACACTGAATAATAATACCAGACAGTGGCTCATGGACTTGGAAGTTGATATCTGATGCCATATGAAAGAAAAAGACAACATGGCCAAATCTTTTCCATCTCAGATACATATTTTGCCTGATACTAAAGTGTCTGAGCTCTTCACAGAACCCTTGATAATCAGATAAGTACTGTGATAAACTGAAGTGCAGGGAGACTCAAGGCCAGCTTATAAGGGCACTTAAAGATACAGGTAGAGATGCTTAGTGGGATTTTCAAAGGTGCCAATGCACTACAATCAGTGAAAGTGATGTGCTTTAGAAAGTGTTGTGCCTTTGAAATCCCACAGTAAAAGGCTATTTGTATCCTTAGGTTCATAAATAACTTTAAAAACCTGGCCCTAACTGCCTTCCCTTAGGCCTTGAAGGAAGTCTGTAGTTGAAAAAGTAGTTGAAGTAAATTTTCTTGTGTCTCTAGGGCCTTCATCACGGAGGCAACTGGAACATTCCATATTTATTATGGACTTTATCCTGAAATGATTACTTGTATTGATTTATTCCTATGATGATTAGGAATGTGCTAGTTTCTATTATACATAGTTTGTAACTATATACTAGAATTTAAAAAAATGCCCCTTTCTTGTGGATATTCAGTTGACTAATTACACAAATTGGGTTGTTTCCCAAGTCACTTTACTACCTAACAAAAGTTGGATGCTGCAGGCAAGATTATCAGCATGAGAATAAATGAGTTAGCAAGCAGTAATAAACCCTGAAAACAACTATGCTAAATGTTTTATGCATCATTTATGTATGTGCCACTGCAGAAGGTGGAAGCTGTTGTTTTGGTTCTGAATACTAAAGGCAAGAGGAACTATCTGCAGTTCTGTAATTTAGTGGGTTTTGATATCTTTTTACTGTGCGGTTTTTGTGTAGGAGTAGCTATACAAGCAGCAAAAGTATCATAACAGACAAAGAAGAGGTATTGGCATAACAACATTTTCATGACAATTGGGAGGTTGTTTAACACAGGAGAAAAAATGAATGAATTCTGGTAGAAGGTACGTAGTGAGAATACCATTGATATTATTTATCATCTCTTTCTCTCTTTCCTGCCTAACCCTCCATTTTTCCCCTTCAATTTTCAACTGGAGACTGGACAGGCACCTGGCTGGGATCACATGATTCCAGATCTGGTGATCCTTTTCTTGCCTGCCAGGGGCGGGAGGTCAGACTAGATAGCCCACTGAGGTGCCTTCTGACCCTGTAATCTATCAATCTATGAAAACTAGTACGGCAATTTGGAGGAAAAAACTCCAAATAGTTATTGAAGGTTTGCACTATTACTCTTGCTCTGAGCCCACAAAAGGCCAAGAAGTGACAGTTGCTACCTTTACTATATTTATGCCATTTACTAACGTACTAGATTCACAGTTTCATAGATGTTAGGGGCTGGAAGGGACCTCTCATCAGGTCCAGCCCCCCTGTGCTTAGGCAGGAAAGACTGTTGGGGTCAACAAGGTGAGGGTCTAGACGTTTTTTGAAGATAGCCAGAGTACGTGATTGTGCCACTTCTGCGGGGGAGTCTATTCCAGATCCTGGACTCTGGAGCTATAACAAAGTTTTTCCTTATGTCTAATCTAAAGTGGTCTTCTAGAAATATATGGCCATTAGTCCTAGTCTTCCCCTGGGGGGCCATGGTGAACAAATGTTCTCCCAGTCCCTGAAATACACCATTTATATATTGATAGGCTGCCATCAAGTCCCCTCTGAGTCTTCTCTTCTCCAGGCTGAATAGATCCATGTCTCTGAGCCTCTCATTGTATGGCCTGCTCTCCATACCTCTTACCGTATGCATAGCCCTCCTTTGGACTATCCCAAGCTTCTCCACATCCTTCCTGAGGTGCGGCACATAGAGCTGGATGCAGTACTGCAGCTGCGGCCTCACCAAGGATGAGTAGAGCGGAAGGATGACATCTTTAGTCTTGTTTGAGACGCATTGGTAGATGAACTCCAGTGTTTTGTTTGCTTTGCTGGCATTGCATGGGTGGCTATCAAGACTCCAAGCAAGACTAAATTAAAATACCCAGAAATATAAAGAGAATGGTTCCAATTTCCTCCCAAACCCACCTCCAAAACCTGATGTGATATTTCCCAGAAAAGTCCATAATTAACTTTACTAATTCAGAATACTGACCCAGTGACAGTTTTGTTTTTTATCCCCCTGAGCACTGCCTTAGGAAAACTATGGTCTCACCTATATGGTCTTCCTCTTTTGTAGATGTGATGGAAAAAGCCCTGGTCATATGCAATTATATTATCTTCTTTTGCTCTTTGGGGGTCAAACCCTGCCTCTGTCTAAGCAATGCAGTAGAAGGCTGACAAGATCAAGGACAGTGCAAATACACTGCATAATCCCTATCAAGTTTTCCTATGTCTTGCCTAAAAGCAGAATCCAGGAGTATAGCAAAGGAACAAGCCATAAATGGAAGATGAAAAATGTGGTGCCCCACACGGAGTAAGGATTCCTGCAGCTGTGAGGCTGAAGTAGTAGCTGTCAGGTGACTTTGCTTGGATTGTCCTTCGGGGATTAAGAAAAGAAAAAGAGAAGAAAGATTGATTCTTTATTTGGTTTGAGTTAGTAGATCTTTCCTTTCCATTTCCCCTTTTCTTCATTGTCGATTGCTGGTGTGATTCCAGTCCTCCATCCTATCTGAACTTCCTTTAGCTACCACTGTGCTTTAGCTTCAGCCCCATGGACTTCTGCAGCATCTGGCTGATCAGCTACTTGTGATACAATCTGTTATGCCTTGGTGGATAAGTAATCTACTTATTTGATGCTCTTTCACTACCTTCTGATTACTGGAGGCAATCTTATTGATTTTTCAGTGTCTTATAATAATGTTTAAAATGATCCACTACCAGATATCTTGGAGATGTGTTTCTAAAGCTGTCACCTCTCCAAGATCCTGTAGAACGGGCAGGCAAAATACAGCCCACGGGCTGGATCTGGCCCACCAGGCAATTTCATCCAGCCCACAGATGTCCACCAACTAATTGTATCCCACCCAGCCTGCATACTTTGCTCCCACCCTTGTGGGCAGAAGGGCTCAGCCCATCCAGCATGTAGCTTCTGGGTAGGGCTGCTGCTGCCACTTCTATAGCTGTTGGAAGATGTGCTCAGCTTCTCCAGCATCCCAGTCACCCCGGGCACCAGGTAAGGAAGTGGCAGGGCAGGGAGACCTGCAGCTGGATGGGAGCATGGAGTATGGGGCTGGCAGCAGTGCAGAGCCTGCACCGAGGTGGGTAGCAGGAGCATCGAGCTTTGGTGGGCAAGGTGTGGATATGAGAGAGGATGGAGGGTGTGAGGATTCCTCCCTCCTCCCCATGGCATATAGCTCCTACTGCTGGCAGCAGCAGCAGGTGGGGGCATTCAAGGTGCTCATGCCCAGTGCAGGCACTGTTGCCCATCATCACACAGCTCCAGCCAGCGCTGCACATGGCAGCAAGGAGTACAGGCCAGACAGCCTGCCACTATCATGTGGGGCTCTTCATGGCACACATGCAGCTCCAAGCTGCTGTGGGAAACTTCATGCATGCTGGCTGCCTTCACTGCTCCCTGCCATGCAGGTCCTGGGACTACACCGTAAGTGGAGGGGAGCCCCAACTCCTGCTTTCCCAAGGAGTTCTAGGACTTGCACAGTAGGGAGCAATGCAGGCAACCAGCTTCATCTCGTGAGGCTTCCCCCATGGCACAAAGCTTCTTCATGTACACTGTGCAGAACCCTGCATGATAGAGGTGGGCTGTTCAGGCTTCACTCCTTGCTGCCATGTGCAGTTCTGGCCAGAGCTAGGTGCCACTGGGTGGCAGCACCTGCACTGGGCACAAGCACCCTGAGCACCTGCCACCTGCTGCTGCTGCCACCGCTGGTGGCAGTAGGAGCTCTACACCATGACGGGAGTGTGGGGGGGACCCCACAGCCCCTCACCCCCCTCACACCCCACAAGACCCACACCCCCACAGTCTGCCCCCACGGCCCCCATGTATAGACCCCAACATACCCCCCACACACCCACATAAACCCCAAACACACATTCCCATACCCCACCATGCACCCCCACACCCAACCACACCCCACAAGGCTAAGACTTTATTTTGAGTGATTATGCAATCACCTCTATATACACTACACAAACATAAATCATGACAAAAAAAATTGTAATAAAATTAAAATATGTTATAGTAAGTGTTTGACTTTAGCATATGATTTGGGTTTTCTTCTGGTTCCAAGATGGCAACCCTCCCCTCTCAAAAGAAGTACTTCTAGGGAGCAAAGGATGGATTTCTGGTGGCAAAGGTCAGGGGTTAGCAGTGGGACTTCCCACTGCTAACCCCAAGAAGGCAACCAGGGGGTAGGGCACCTGTCAAGGGGTGGGGCTACCCTTGTGGCCCTCCACAGCTCACCAAAACAAATTAAGCAGCCCTCCAGCTGAAATAATTGCCCATCCCTGTGGTAGTACTTCCGTCTGTGGTGGCCATTCAATATTATAGCTCATAATATAAACTATGATTAGCAATTTTCTCCTAGAAATTAGCAAGATGATTATAAAAAGCCCCAATTGTCTCTCTGAGGATCTTTGCCATTAGACTACTCAACCACCATACAAAGTCATAGAAATTTTGGTCTCAGACTCCAGGAAGATTAATCATTTGCCACAGTATTACTCTAGGTTTTCTATTAGCCAAGTATTGTTCTTTCTCATTATTCTCCATATATTTATCTCTCCATTGGTAGTTATGACTGATTTTTATATTTAACAATAATTGTCCTGGGGCTGGAATTATTTTATAGTTGCCTACATACTGCAAGAATTAATGGGGTTTATTCAGGCATCTTTTGTGCAGGATGCCAGGGTTCTGTGGAAAGGCCACAAGGAGCCTTTCTGTTCCTCATATATCTGTATGGAATAATATACCTTCATACCTCATTAATCAATGTGTTAAATATGCCCTCCACACAGAAAATGTAAGTCTTCTGCAACCTTAGGGTACAGAGGTTGACTATCACAAACTGTGGTTCCACATTGAATCCCTGGCAATATGGAAGCCATGACACAATTTCTGATCACAAGTGTTAGAGAATTCTAACACTTCCAGGGTTGTATGTCATTTCAAAGTATACATGATAATCTGGGGTAAGGGCACATAGGGCATGACTACACATGCATTAACGTGCCATTTCTAATGTGCTTTAAATTTAGTACCTCTAATGTGAGGTACTAAATTAATGCGCGTTAGGGTGTTTTAACGCACAGTACCACATTTGCACTTTTTAGAGATGCTTAATGCACAGTAAACTATTTTACTGCGCATTAGCATAATGTCATTATATATGTGATGCTTTAATGCACAGTAAAATAGTCTATTGCACATTAAAGCACACATGTAGATGTGCCCGCATAGATCTATTTTCAAATTCTCTGAAGGCATGGAGTTACCAGGGAAAGGATAGTAGAAGCTACACTTCAGTGTATTGTCAGCAACCGAGTTATTTGTATAGGCTCTGAGCAACTTAGTCCTAAAGAAGTATATCACTGGTAAGGCACTTCTCTAACTGTTTGCCTTTTCAGCTTAGGTATGTGCTAAATGCCTGGATGTGGTTGTAGCCCTAGAAATAAGAAAATGGGAGGGGGCATGAAAACATCAGACTATATACATACACTTCAAAGCTAAGGTCATCCATTTTGGTGACAGTGAGAGTACAGTATCACATCACTCTCTTTGAAGGGTGAAAAGATTCTTCATAAAATACATCTTCAGTTGTTTTGGTACTGGTTACTAGCTAAGTTCTCTGATACGGCCTTTTTTAATGTTATGAGCATGTTACAAACTTCTTTGTTGTACTTGAAGGCCAGATAATTAGTGAGTAATGCAATATATATTTACACAAACACTGTTTGGTAAATTATATAGGCTGGGGTTGGTTCCTAGAATCTTCTGAAAAGCACTGAGAAAATAAGTTAGATGACGATCTGACTGTGCCATCCCTTTGCAAGACAGATTTCACAACATGTGTAAGAATGTATAAGAAAAGTTAAATTAAATTTAAACCTTTCACCCAGCTGTCAAATTTTACAGATATATTCTTTAATGGAATGAAGCCTTTGACTGTCCATAGTCATGCTTAATTGCTAATTGTCACAAACCTGCTTTCCTCTTGAGAAATTCATTCCCCAGTAGTGTCTTCCAGTTCTCCACGCATAATCTATGGCCATAATTTTGAAACTATTTGGTTATTAGCAATGTAAGTCCATATTTAAGTAGCCAAGTATAAATTATTTGCATTCAAAAGTACATATAAAAATGGCTTATACCTATCCAATTCAGGGCTAAAATCAATACTTCCAATGCCATAAGTCAAACCAACTGATGTAACTTACATTTTGGATAGTAATTGTTGAAGTAGTTAGAAAAATCTTCACCAAAATAATTGAGTAAATGTGAATCGAGAATAAATTCAGGGAAATTGCAATCTGCTCACAGACATTCTGTGAGCAGAATAAGAGGCTAAATTTGTTGAGTAAATTATTCACTGCAAATTATTTGCTTAGTTCTAATGATGGGATTATCATCCAATTTAGCATTTTGAGTTAATGTCAGGACAGCATCATTTGATTACTTCGTATTTCCCTCCACCTGGATATATTAGACTGGAAAATGCCATTCATTTATATAAGGAATCAGGTGGGTCAATACTGTTAGTTCTAGATTAAGTAATTAAAATCCTCCCAAGCCCCCTTTTGAGGACTATAATTCCAAGCACCCTAATGTCCAAAAAACAATTTATGACATATTCTTCGATATTATCAGTGGTACTACAGAAAACATAATCAAATCATAAATCTACTATAACTAAACATATTTTTTTCCAAATTAGTCTTGGACCTATTGTACAGACTGCAGTGTAATGGAGGAGGTAGCTAAATTTGCCTTAAATGAGTGCATTTCACATACTGTAAGCAGTTTAATCATGGAAGCACAATGCTCTGTATCCAGGAATAAAGTTAATAGTGTAAATAGTCCATGTGGAGAACTTATGCCATGCCTAGACTGCATTCAATATATGAATGGACTCTTTTAGAGTTACCTTGTTTAGTTTCTGCTTTTGATTACAGTCCCAGTGTAGACATGCACCCAGTGGTAGGTTGACTGTGCCTCACGGTCATTCTTCCAAAGCTATTCATTAAAAAAAGATTTTCTCATTTATCAAAAGGCATTTTAAATGCTCAAATACCAAAACTATTTGAAATTCATAAGTTTGGTTTTGTGTCAGTAGCACAATACAATTTCCATATATTTCAACAGGAGCACTAGCAATACTTTCCTGTACACTAACTACAAGTAGAACTATTTCACAAAACAACCTTGTAAAAGAAAACTTACTTCTGGTAGAGAATTGTCATTGCAGGTTTCAGCCAAGAATGGCCTAGTGATAAAACTTTGAAAAAAATTAACACATAACTAAAAAGCTAACAAAAACCTAGTTACAAATGCATTAGCAAGTACTGCTTTAAAAAAAAAAGAATTGTTTCTAGTGTTCAAAAATGATGTATTATCATAAGGATTCTTGTAATAAGCCAAGAACAGATTTGCCATAACCAACAGCTCACATCTTCAGTGTAAAAACTCTAGTTTTCATAATTCAAGTTTATTTCCAAGTCAATGATATCTTTAATGTGTGTTGTTATAATCTGACAAATTAATAATTATTTTAAACAAATAAAAATAAAATCAGTAGGACATTAAAACTCATATTTATTCTGCTATCTCCTATAGCCCAAACCACCACAGAGTAAGTTTTGAAACCATCATCTTTGTAACCATTTCGAAGCATTCACTGATGCCCGTCAGGCACAAAATGATCCTTACAAAATGTGATGATCTATACCATTTATATTGTTTGACACAAAAATGTCACTCGAGATGGAATGGATAGATGAATGTTGAGGGTGGGACTTAAATATCTTTCAGAAGGGAAACATCAGTTGGGATAAAGAGGTCTGACACAGTTAGATGGAAAGTAAGGATGATTGAAAAGATGATCGTGATGAAATGGAACTAAATCTTTCTGTAAATTAAACAATACTTTGCAGTTATAGCCCAACATATTATATTGTACTGTACGTGCTGCAATACTAGAGACAATTACTGTGGAATATATAGATTTTTTTAAGTAAGAGACGGCTTTGCACCTTCTTGCTCTTTGCATGGGAAGAAAAGCAGGATTATTGCACAGCAACATAAGTTCAATTTTTGTGTTTAGAAATCTTAAGGTCCTTCTGTACATGTTCACTTACTATACAGGGTAAAACTTCAGGATAACAAAATAGGCAAGGTTTTGGAAAATGATTAATTTATCTAAAGCAAAGACTTTGGTGAGGCCCTCTACAGGCATATGAAATGATAAACAATGCCTGCCTTTGGCCTCACACCTGCTCTTAGCAGTCTAGCTCTCTTGTTATTGTAGGAGTGCTTTCCCCTGCACCCCGTGTTCTACTAGTCACTTTTTAGGTTGCACCTATATGTGCAGCACTCTACAGCTACACAGTGCAAGATCAAGTCCCTGGAGGGAATACCTTTAATGCATCTTCATAAGTCATCTCAAGTTTTCTCTGACTCGGCTACTCATTAAACTTCATCACATTAATATTAATGTGGAAGTCTCTAAATTATCATTTTTTTGCACGGTGCAAGGGTAGACAGCTAATACTTAGAAGAAATATTTAGTTTACTTCAGCAATATTCTTTGCTGAAGAAAGTCACCTGGCAGATCCTGCAACTGCCCCCTAAAAATACTTGTGATGTATTGTGAATTAGTCATTACTGAAGCAGACTGAATATTTCATTCAGCTGTCTAATGAAAATAAATATCAGCTGTCTTCATGAAAATGCTCAATGACTGGGTATCTGACTAATTAGGAGTATTGCTATAATTTTGTGAGTCCACAGTGGTGGGGAGATGAGACTAACAGAGAGAGCACCAGACCGATCACATGGCTGGTAACTTTATTGTTCTGAACAACAAACCAAAACTGAATGTAAAATATGGTACCTAAGAAGGCACACCCCCTAACCACATTTAAAGAAACAATACCATGGCTGTTTGTAGACAGGTTAACCATTTTCTAAACTAGGGATTTCCAACCTTTATAGGCTGAGGACTGGGAAGCTGCGGATCGGAAGTGACCACAGACGAGCAACCTGCGGATCGGAACTGACCGTGGACTGGCAAGCCGTAGTCCAGCAGTAACCAGCATACTGTGGGCAGGTAGCCAACTCTTTTTTATACTAAGTATAAAAAAAGGGTTGGCTGCCACTCCATGCTATGCTGGTCGCTTCCAGTCCGTGGTTTGCCAGTTCACAGTCACTTCTGGTCTGGCAGCCAGCCTTCCTGCGGATCAGCACCCAACCCTTCTTTGCCTGGCACCGGGCCAGGGCTTGGGGGTTGGGAACCCCTGTTCTAAACCATGTTAAGTGAGTTGCATCACAGTTCAAATCAAATTTCAATTCCAATTAAGGGTTAATAGATGATCAAGGGAGTTTGCCTGCTTCTTCACAGACCACTAGCTCATGTGATTGCAGGAATACTGTTAGTCAGGGTACTGATATTTAGTCCAGCTGAGGTGGCATTGGCATATTTGACTTTGTAAAAGTGTTACTTTGTGTTGCTAAGTGTTCTGCCTGCACAGAAGAGATCTTAACTCAAATAACTTCCTAATTTCTTTAAAAGAAGCTATAACCATCCTTCTTGTTTACTTAGACTTAGCCAATCGCAGTGCCACCCTAAGCACCAGATGTAGCACATAGGGCCCAGGCCTACAGAACTCCCCACAGACCAGTGCAATGCCCCATGAGCCAGACCAGATCATGGGCCAGATCTGGATACTCCTGCCTTAGTAGTTCTTCAGAAATGTTGGCATTGTCCTCTTAATCTTTTCACGATGAATTAATATACAGTAAAACACTTCTCAGACTTCTCTCTCTGTTGTCTTACAAATCCCAAATATTCCTATTTTTGTTATGTGCTCCTGACCTCTGTAAACCTCTTGTACTAGAACAACCAGAAGTGCCTGTAGTATTTCACTTTTGACAACTCATTATACACAGTTTAACTTCCTTTGTTCTGAGTTTTATGTGTGTTAATGAAACCCAGAATTTTGTTAAAGTGCTAACTGTAAATAGCAGATTTGATGAGCAATTGAAAATTTATTCACAGAAGGAAGTACTTTATTTGAGGACATAATATAAAAGAATGCACAGTGATGGTATTACTATTTGTATTAGTCAAAAAAACAAACATAAAAGGCATATGCCTCATATAACAAATGGTTTGTGAAAGGCTTCCTAATTTGGTACCACTGGATGACCACTGGTTGAAATCACTAACCTCTGAGCCTTAGAAGAAAAAGAAAGAAAAATACTAAAGCAGTTAATGTTTGTGATGAGGTTTCATGTCTATTGTCCTTATCCCCAACAAATGTTTCTTAAACAAGAAAATAGTGTGCTATGTGCCAATATTAGCCCCAAAAAACAAAGTATTGAACAATTCAGCGTAATTGGTGTGTCTGTGCCTGGGGAAAGTTAGTAATTGGCTTTCCTTTCTCTTTTATTTTGTGCATCTTTACAGTTCTAAAGCAGTGAACAATACTGGTATTATTAAAGTAAACTAGATCTATGGTACGCTTCCTTGCCTATCTCACCTTTAATGGTCTGGCCTCTTATAAGTAGGGACCACTGCAATTTGGGCTTTGGGGAATTTCAAGGGGAACTTGAAATTTAGCGTTTCTTCCAAAGCTCTGGAAAACTACAGTTTGGCTGGTAATGGCTTCAACCTGCAGGGAAGAAAGAAGCTAGGGGAACACTTTAAAAAAAAAAAATCTTACCTGAAGCATGGAGAAGAAAGGCATCAGAACTCCATATTTTACTTTCCAGTTTTGGTTTCTGTTCAGAACAACATTACTAGCCACGTGACCTCTGCTAGTTTCATCTTCCCACCACTGTGGTGCCACAAAATATAGTATTACTCATAATTAGTCAGTTGCCCAGTCATTGAGCATTTTCATACAGATTCACGTTTGCATGTTCTTTGTTTTTTAAAGAATAAATATTCCAGAACACTGTTTTAACAGATCTATAAACCAATGAACCTGTTTTTTTGAATTGTGAAAGGACTTCGACTGCACTCTGGTCAGAAGCAACCACACCATACTTAAACCTGAAACTAACATGAATGACAATTCTGTCATCCTCATCTGAAATGTGCTTAGACTTGTATTGTAGTTGAATTTAGCCTCATATTGAAGTGAATTAGACAAAGTTGCTTGAGTTATGAAATCCTTAAAATACAGCTGAAGTATTGCATTTAAAAAATTGCAGCAAAGATTGTAATTCTAGCCTTTTCTAACTCTAACTTGACTTCACAACCTTAAGGCTTCTTAGCACATTTTTTCACACAATTGTTTTTTGTCATAGCAAGTTTTGTATCTAGGAAATAAATCCATAGAGAAAAGTTGCCATACCCATTGGTAATTTCAATCTACCATAGACTTGGTCATTACTGATCTAAATGGAAATAACTAGGGAAATAACATTCTTTTAAATTCATATGTAGAATGAGCTGCTAAGCCTCATAATGATTATTGAAGAATGGCCACAAGTTAGGGGCCTTAAGGTAACTCTAACCTATACCAAGAGGCTGTACCTGGCAGCCTCCTAAAAAGAGGCAAAAGCTACATTCCTTAGTCCCACTGCTGGTACTGAGGGGAAAACTACCCTCACACTGAATTATTGATGTGCCTCTTTACTAAACCAAATGGTTGCCACTGTCTATACCTGAAAAATCAAAGCCAGTAGAGAAATAACCAGGTTTGGAGTTCTATTGTACTGGTTGCTGTATAAACACATGATAAAACATATGTCTGCCCTCAAGGAGTTTTGTCTTAATTTCAGCATGTCCAATATTAAGCCATCTGGTAAAAGCATTTTTAATATAAAAGATTTACTCTTTGTCCTGCCTCATTTAAGTTTTCCAAACTATACATTTCGTCTTCAAAAAAGCCATAAACATTTTGATTGGTGAAGGCTGTCTTTTGGTTATGGTGGAAATTCAAGATATTTATTTGGCATTTACACTGTAAAATACAAGGGAACTAGATAATAGAATCCTAGAATCTGGAGGTCATCTAGTCCACCTCCATGCCTGGATCGCCCCTATCCAAATCCTTGTCTAACCTATTATTAAAAGTACAGATTCAACCCTGCCACACAACTGCAAAGTACTCTAGCGCTATAATCTGCCACAGGCAAAGAAGGTGGACAACAGTGTCCAGTGTCCTTCTGCTGCAAGGATGGTTAAAATATATTTGAGAGATCCAGGGAAGAGGGCCACACCCCCTGCTACAGGGGAGGTGAACCTCCCCTCCTTCCCCCACTCCATACCAATCTGATCACAGGGTAAAATTCCTTCCTGATAGTAAAAATGGCAGTTGTTTTGCCCTTCTGCTCAGGGTCAGACCCCTCCAGCCAGGAGTCCCCAGATTTTAGTCTCAGGAAGTCAGAATCCCCAGAACTGGCTGCAGCCAACACCAAGTGCTGTTGATGAATATGGAAGAAAAAAAACAAACAACCCCTTCTTCACATGTGTAGCAACAAGATGGGAACAAAAATTTTTCTTCTTGGCTCCATGTGGCAACTAGCAAATCCCAGAAGCATGGGTGATACCCATAACATAGCATAGGCATAGCTAACCCTAACCAATGCTTACCCGACCTCTTCTTGAACATCTCCAGAGATGGAGATGGCGGTTTCCCTAGGTGGTCTATTCCACTTTCTTTCTGTTCTAACAGTGAAGAAGTTTTTCCTGTTATCCAGTCTAAACATACTTAAGCCATTGTTCTACATCCTACTTTGTAGTGAGAGAGAAAAGGTGCTCTTCTTTAAGGCAGCCCTTCAGATATTTGAAGACTGCTACTAAACTGAACATCCTTATTTCCTTCAATCTCTCATTGTATGACTTCAATTCCAAGCCCTTTATCATTTTTGTCATCTGCCTCTGGACCCTCTCTACTCTAATTTCTCCATGTCCTTGTTAAAATGTGGAGCCCAAAACTACACACAACTCTAAATGAGGTCTACCCAGTGCCAAGTATGGGGGCACTGTCACCTCATACTTCTTGCACCTAATGTTCTATTGACAGAGCTGAAAATCGTATTTGCCTTTGTGCAACTGCATCACACTGAAGACTCACACTGAGTTTGTGATCCTCCAGGACTCCTAGATTCTTCTACACAGTGCTTCTGTTAGCCAGTTGTTGCCCAATTTTTCTTTGTGTTGTTCATTATTCTTTTCAAGGTTTAACCTCTTGCATTTCTCAGCATTAAACTTCTGTTAGTTCCAGCTCAGCTTTCCAATCTGTCAAGATCCTTTTGAATTGTGCTCCTGTACGCCATTGCTTTTACAATCCATCCCACTTTGTCATCGGTAAGTTTGCTGAATAAACTCTCTATTCCAGCAGCCAAATCATTAATAAACATGCTGAACAGTCCTGGGTCCAGGACAGATCCCTGTGGGACACCATTCAAAAATTTCTGCCATGCCTACATGGATTTGTGCTATTGAGCTATTTAATCAGTTGTTTATCCACCTTACAGTCATTCTATCTAGCCCTCCTTTGTCTAATTAGTTCAAAGGAAGGTCAAATAGGACATTGTAAAAGCCTTGCTGAAGTCCAAATATGCTATGCACCACTGCATTACCTTCATCTACCCAACTAGTTATCTTGTTGAAGAAGGAAATCAAGTTGCATTTGGCACCGTTTGTTCAAATCCATGCTGGCTGTTTATAATCAACCTCTCTTTCTCAGATGCTAACAGACTTCCTTATAGTTTCATAGTTTCTAGAGTTGGAAGGGACCTGAGTAGATCATAGAGTCCGACCCCCTGCCATAGCAGGAAAGAGTACTGGGGTCAAACGACCCCAGCAAGGTGTACATCTAACCTCCTCTTAAAGACTCCCAGGGTAGGAGCCAGCACCACTTCACTTGAAAGTTGGTTCCAGATCCTAGCCGCCCTGACCGTGAAGTAGCGCCTCCTGATATCTAGCCTAAATCTACCCTCTGCCAGCTTGTGACCGTTATTCCTGGTCACTCCTGGCAGTGCTCGGGGGAACAGGGACT
>NW_017729000.1:31968395-31975975 GCF_001723915.1 Gavialis gangeticus
AGAAACTGTTAAATATGTTGGCTTTGTCATCTGGTGTGACGACCAAATTTCCTAATGTGTCCTGCAGGGGCCCCACATTACCCGGAATATGATACACTTTTGTAACAGTCTTTAGTCTTTGGTTAGCAGGTCAAATCCAACATAACTAAGCAAAAAATATCATCACTGTGATACTATTTTGAGGCCTATATTAATTAAGATGTTGATCTTTCCTAAAATCCTAGTCAGCAGCTATCCCTTACATTACAGTAGAATTGAATGGACTAAATTTTTGTTGCCCATAGAAGGGGACCTATCAGGTCAGGATTGAGAAACACCATTAAAAATACCCCTGGAATTCTCTCATTTTGCTCCCTACAGTTATTCTGAAGATAGGAAAAGGAATTTAGTACATAAGGGTGAATCACCTAGCATTAATATCCATATATATTAATTCAGAATCTCAGAACCCAGATCTCTTCCTTTGTTATATACCCACTGATCAAGATCCAGCTAGAAAGTAGTTAGGTTTTATGTCCCCATTACTCCTATCAGAAACCTGTTGAGGAACCTTACTGCTCTGATGGTTAAAAACCTAATTTCAGCCTACATGTATGCATTTACAGTTTATACCCATCTGTTCTTATGCCAACATTGGCCTTTTGTTTTTTTCCTCTCTATAGAAAAGTACTTAAAGAGAAAAGTCTTACTTTTTCTCACAGCTGCACAAGCAATCATTGGATCTGAGATATTTTCAGTGACAGTAGTTCCTGGATAGTCAAAATAACTATCCATTTATACTGTAACCCTGGAGGTCAGCCCCATTGTATAATTTGCGATGGGAGAATCCTATTTATTGACAAATACTATTACCTGCCTAGCCACATTCTTCTGAATATGTTGTACCAGCCATACAGAAAAGTGGAGAGGCAAAGGTGCAGCATAATTAGTACATTATATCAGTACATAATTAGTGCCATTATATTCTGCCTGAGAGGCTTATCAGTAAACAGTGCTTTTCATCATTCTTTCCTTTGCTGTTCAGAGTTTTGCTTTTAGTTCTTCCCCTTCTCAGTCAGAAACAGCTGTTTACTGGAGCCCTTTTGTCCTCTTTTTGTCTGAAGGTTGAGGAAGAGCTGACACAAAACCCCCCCCAAAAAACCCAAAAGCGCCCCCTGTCTTCCCAGTGTACAAAATTTTAGGAGTCTTAACTCCTAAGGGGCTTCCCAAGGGATGCTATCCACTGACTCCATTTCTAGTAGTTGTTAATCAGAGACTTTGATCCTCTGGAATAAATATTTGCACTGGAAACATGATACATTGAGGCTCTTCCAGACAAGTTCATTGATAACTCACAGTTTCCTCCCTAATACTGGAAGAAAAAAATGTCTCTTCCCCACATGGATCCTAAATAACTTGGGTACCCACTGTGATATTTTTTTGGGGTATCTATGAATCCTTTTTGTATGTTAATGGTTATAAATGAAAACTATAAAAGAAAAATGTGCCAAATAGAAAAATAAACCCAAATAGATGTAGATGTGTTTGAGCTAATATAGGGCATGATCCAAAGCCACATGATGTCAGTAGCAGTCTTTTTACTAATATCAAAGAGCTATGTATCATACCTTATGTAAAGCATGCAATAGTGGAGGGGGAGACAAATTTTAAAAGAAACAAAACAACAGAAGTATAAATACTGTACTGTACATATTTACATTTTTACCATATTCTGAATTAGGAACAGTTTAGGACTCTGTCAGTTACAAAGCATTCAAATCTAGAGCTTAGATTGCTTCTCAGATGAGGGATAGTTTTATCAGTATAAAACAGGTCTATGTCAAATTAAATTTTAGCCTTCCATGGTAGCTCTGGGACAAAGATTAAATGTTTTCTATTATAAATGGAATTTTGGCCCCAGTTTGCTAAATTTAAGAGCTCTGAAAGGAAGCATGCATTTTAGAAATGACCTTTCCTGGTTTAATTACCAACTTCTGAATATGATTATGTTTCATATGCCATTCCCCAGCATTAATTCCCTGTACAACATGGTTGGATGCATGTGTACTTGTCAGTCGTATTTTGTAAGAATTAATTAATAGGAGATACATATATGAATTTAACATTTTTGCAACTCTTTCCTATCCTTGTTTCATTTCTGTAAAGCTATTCTTATCTTAATATTTCATATACTTATATAGTTTTCCTCTATCCAAACTAAATATGCCCTGTGTATATTACTACATATGAAAATATATGAAAAGATGTAGAATTAACACATTTTCCTATTAGTAGCATTACACAAGAGGATTTAAAAATTATTTTTCAAGATAAGTTGGGTTCAGATTAAATGTCAAATATAATTCGGTATAAGAAGTTTGAAATATAAGATTGTCCTTAGAGAAATTCTAACTGCTCAGGTCTCCTTGCCAAATTGTTATTTGCGTAATAGTGAGCTATAAAGGTGATAGATCACTATATGGCAGAATGCCAGACCATAAACTGCATGGTAACACTACTAAAAACTTCAATCTGAAACACATTCATCTTAGTAAGGAGGTTGAGTCTTCTATAAAATATGAAGTGTATTGACATTTTTTAGTTCTTCAGCAAATATGAGCAAATAGAGAGAGAGGGTACTGAAATCTATTTATGGTTTAGCTGTGGTAGACACAAATGCAAAATGAATGTTGACATATTTGTTTAACATCCCTGAACAGATTAAACTGCTTTAGAAGTTCTTCAGTAATCAGTCCAGAAAATATAAACTAACATTCATATCCCTGGGTAGATTAAATTGTTTCAAAAGTTCTTCATTAATCAGCCAAGAAAAAATACATTAAAAAGTAACAGCAGGTTCTGTGAAAATATTCTAAATTTACCTCCTGATAAAATTAAACAACTTCACCACCTAGTGTCTTTCTTCTTATACATACACAATTGAGACACCACCTTTGAATTTCCTTGAGGGAAGGGGTAATGACAACCTCAATCTGAGGAGGAAGCTACTTGTGAACATGTTAAAAAAATAGCTGACTTGCATGCATAAAGCTTTGTTTCTTCCCTTCACTTCTCTTCCCTTCCCTTCCCTTCCTTATATAGCCAGATGGCTGCATTGGCTGCATGCTATGCATCACAAAGAACTTGAGATACACAACAGTATTAGTTTCTACAGTTTACCTAAAGTAAGGGGGATATTTTCAAATGCCACCATCAGAGTAGGTGTCAAGAATGGATAGAGGAATCTCTCTTTGTGTATGTTTCCAATTTCACACTAACACCAATGCTATACCAAGGCACATTTAAAGTATTAGACCCTAACTAGCCCAAAAAAGGAGATTTAGGTCATTACTATAACATGCCATGTCCTCCAATGTTGAGAAATAAAGACCACAATAAGATGATTAGATGTTTCCTGGCTTTTGAATATGCAAAAGAATGTGGGCATAGTGTGTATATAAAGTATGGAAAAAAAATGCGCTGCCAGTAAGTCATTGTCAGTTTCAAAATATTTTTGCACTACTAAAACTGCATGCTCATGCTATGATTTAAGCAAATAAAAATGTTGGTTGATGTGATGAAACAGATTTTGAATAATAAAAAAATACAAAAATACTTTTTATTTAGTCTAATTCAGAAGGTTTCTTTTAATTGTAATAACAATGCAGATATAATACTATGTTTCGTTCTGTACACAATGACTATTGTAAGAGCTCACCGTATTTTTCAAATGTCAAAAATGTAAATATTACAGTATTCTAGTGACAGAGGGAAATATTGTTATTCTAGAGATGCAGAGGGAAGCTGAACTGCTGAAATGTTAAGTGACATGTTCAAGGTTGTAGTGATCATTGGGTTCAATAAACACTGGCATACATGAATGAGAAAAAATAGACAATAAACTAAAATAAACTTTGGTTGTGAAGCAGTAGGTTGACCTCTGCAACCCTTTTTCTTTTTAACTAACTGCTGTTCTGTAAGAGAGAGACCATCTCCCAACTTCCTTGGTCTTCTTAGTTAGGGCACATCTCTAAATTATAGCTTTCCCCCTGGTGGCCATGTGGCCTCTACCCTCTGCAGCACCTCAGTTCTTTTCCTCCCACATGGCGTGCCTTGATGGAATAAATATAACAGTGAAGTTTAGCACAACCCAAAGTTTTTTAATCCCGATGTTGTGGTTTAGCTGCAACTCCATCCTTTCCAATCAAAATAATCACCATATGAGTCTGAGTCCTTTCCATGCTTAGTTACTAACTAAAAATGTTTTTAAATCCAAGTTACAAACCTTATATTATTGGTGGCTCAAAAAATGTCTGATTATTTTTAGCTTCATTTTATGGGAACTTTAAAAGGCTGAATGTTTTAGCATGAAAGTAGCCTTTGCCATCCTTTGAAGGGACGAACACACAGCATTCCATATTGCAGTAAAGAAAACTGGCTGTTTTTTTAATCACATATCCCAACCCAATTCCTCAAAAATATAATACCCCAATTTTACTTTGGCACATAACCAGATGTGAAGTGGAGGCAGCTGCCATGTGCAAGCTTCCCCTCCCCACCGCATTTGGCCGGGCACCCCCATGGGATGGGGAAGCTCCCACGTGGCAGGTGCCACCACTCCACATCTGGCCATGTACATGTCACCCCCTGCTCGATGTCAAGCCTGCTTAAATACCCCTGGAGGGTACATGTACCCTTGGTTGACAACCCCTGATCTAGATCTTTAATAGTCTTTATACAGCAGTTGCCTTTGGTCAATGAGTGCAATAAAAATGTTTACCTTTCTATCATTTTTAACCTAGAAATATGTTTACAACTTACAGCTCAGACTTAGACCTCAAACTATCAAGCAAATCTTTGTTACAAAAAGAATTTCCCAACATGATCCAAAGCTAGAAATTCTACTACAAAACTTTTTCTGACACTACCAGCTAGTGACAGCACTGCCCCAGAGGTGGCCATGAGGTCCCCTGGTGGCCCCATGGTCTCTGCCCAACTCTGACCCCTCAGGGTACCCTTCCTTTCCTACCATCTTCTATGCCTTGATGAAATAATTTGGTTATGAAAAGGAAGGTTGCCCCAGGGTTCCAGAGTGAGCCTTCTATTCTTTATCTTGTGTGTCCCTCCAGCACACTGCTGCTTTCAGCCTTATCTCTCAAGCATTAAATGGGGTCTTACTGGCCCTGTCCATGCCCCTAGAGGAACTAGTTGCCTTAAATGTTAGATATGGCTTCTTTCCACCCCTATAGTCATGTCCATGCTTTGCAGATGTTACCATTAACATTAGTAATTAGTGTACTGGGGCAACATTAGTAATTAGTGTACTGGGGCAACTCACCCCTAGAATGATGCCAGGACTCCACACCCTTGTTGGGTGTTCACCCTTCCAGTCTCTGCCCCTTTTCTTTAGCTGGGTTCCTTAGACTAGACCTACTGCATTGCACCTACAGTCTAGGTCACCTGTGTTCAAGAAAGATGAATTCAAACTGCAACAGGTGCAAAACAGGGCTGCTAGGAGAATCAGGGAGACTGAGATTTACCATCTGAAAGAGGAGACTAAAAGAGCATGGTCTCTCTAGCCCAGTAAATCTAGGGCTGTGCAAAGCTTCGGATTGCGATTCATATTTGGACATGATTTAGATGATTCAGAGGCTGAATCTATGAATCTGAATTGAATCACTAGAAGCTTTAGGCTTTCTGAATCAATTCAGAGCTTCTAAATCAATTCCGAAAAGATTCGTGATTTGGCCATAAGGTATAATGAGGAATCAATGAAATATAGTTATAACTTTGTTGTTTTTTGTTTGATTTGGATGAAACATACAGGGATGGTAGCTGTTGCTGAGGGCATGGAGTCTACCAAATGTCAAGGTGATAGGTGTGGGGGTTACTGGGAAACTGCACCTCAAATCCTGAAAGCAAAACTCATGTCACGTGTGTGTTAAGCCACAGTGAGGTGAAAATTGCAGGGATGGTAGCTCTTTCTGTGGCCACAAAGCATGCCAAGTTTCAAAGAGATAAGTACAGGGGAAACTGCACCTCAAACATCTGACCAGCAAAACTCATGACATAGGAGACACAGTGTGTGCGTGTTAAGGGGTGAAAACTGCAGGGGTAGTAGCCCCTGCTGCAGCCACAACACCTGCCACCTTCGAATCATCAAATCTTTTCCGAATCGATTCAGCCAAATTGAATCGGAAAAGTGATTCAGATCTCCAAATCGAATTGGCCAAATCCGAATTTGCTGAATCCCAATTGAATACTTGCCTATTCACACGGGCCTAGTAAAAACAACACTGGTTGGGCTATGTTTTTGGATTCTTGTTTTTAGTTTTTGGTTTTTTGTTTCTTTTTTTTAAATAAATACATCAACGGCAGAAAGTGCAGGGCGGGAGAAGAGATTTTCAAACAAAAAAATATTGGCACAAAAACAAATGGATATAGAGGTGCACAGCCCAACCAGGGGAGACGCCTTGTTGGACCTGGTGCTGGCCACAGTCAATGACCTGGTGAGGGGGCTGCGGGTGCTCAACCACTTGGGCGACAGTGATCATCACCTGCTGGAATTCACCATCCAGATCAAGGTGGTAAAGACCTGCAGCAAGGCAACAGCCCTAGATTTCAGGAGGGCAGACTTCAGTGAGCTAAGGAGATTAGTCGGGGAGGCACTGAGGTCCCAGAGGGGAGGGAAGTCAGGTGTCCAAAAGGAGTGGTCGCTCCTTAAGGAGACGATCCTCCAAGCTCAAAGGAAGGTAATCCCAACACAGATCAAAGGGAGCAGGAGGGCACCAAAAGCATCCAGGAATGTCTCCTAGCTAAAAGGGAGGTATACACCCAATGGAAGGGAGGGGCCATCACCAGGGAGGACTATACTGCAGTTGCTCAGGGATGCACAGAGGCGGTCAGGAAGGCCAAGGCAGAGATGGAACTGGGACTAGCTTCCCAGATCAAAGACAACAAGAAGTCCTTTTTTAAATACATAGGAGGCAAAAAGAAGGTTCCAGGTAATGTGGAGTCCCTGCAAGATATGCTAGGAAATCTAGTCGTCACACCAGACGACAAAGCTAACCTATTTAACAACTTCTTCGCCTCCATTTTCCTGAGCAGGAACCAGATCAACCCCCCCCACCAGGCCCCCCTCAGACCCCAGGGGAGGCACACCTAAGCAAGGGTCAGTGAGGATCTAGTCAGGGAACTTCTGGAGGGACTGGATGTATTTAAATCAACCAGTTCAGACAATCTCCACCCCAGAGTGCTGAGGGAATTAGCTGAGGTCATTGCAGGACCCCTGGCACGGCTTTACAAGCGCTCGTGGTGCTCTGGTGTGGTGCCAGAGGACTGGAAGAGAGCCAACATGGTTCCCATCTTCAAAAAAGGGAGGAAGGTGAACCCGGGAAACTATAGGCCAGTTAGTCTTAACCTAAATCCTAGGTAAGCTTTTTGAGAGAATTATCCTGGCACATGTCCACGAGGAGACAGCAGGGGAGGTTATGCTTAGGGGCAACCAACACAGGTTCATTAGAGGCAGGTCCTGTCAGGCCAACCTGGTGGGCTTCTATGACCAGGTCACCAAATCCTTAGATGCAGGGGTAGCAGGGGAC
>NW_017729000.1:31976360-31983474 GCF_001723915.1 Gavialis gangeticus
AACACCTTGCTGGGGTCATTTGACCCCAGTACTCTTTCCTGCCGTGGCATGGGATCTGACTTGATGATCTGCTCAGGTCCCTTCCGACCCTACAAACTATGAAACTATAAGATTAATTGTGAATATTATTTTTCTGGATAATCATAGTTGTGGGCTTTCTGTTGGAGTGCAAAAAACCTAACTTGTCTGAAGATACAGATGCATTAGATTATATGGTTGCCTACAACAGCATGGGGCTAGATCTAACGGTTCCTTAACCATGTGCTGCATCAAGAAGCTTGAGTAAGGTGCAGATAATGTGACTTCTTTGACCAGAAAAAAAGTCTTCATTATGTAAGGCACAAAGAATTGAACTCCAACCCAAAAAGATCCCTAAACTCATCCTCCTGAGATATAGGCCACTGAGCTACAACCATCTCTGATGATCCTATGCCAACAGTTCCTAATTTTTCTAGGATCACATGCTCACTTCTGTTGTAAGGCCAGCTTTTTCAACTTAATTTCCATGGCTATCCCCAAAACCCTGTTTTGAACATGCTGCCCTTCCCATAAGCATGCTATCATATGGTGAATCAGAGAACTCACTTTTTCACTATTTCCTGTCACATGTCTGCAGACAAATTCTAAGTTCTACTTGAGGACTGCAGAAATCAGTTTCTGTTTTTGTCTTGTACTCAGACAAGAGATCATTGTGTGGTTTTTGTTTACATTTATTTTAAATAAAATGTCTTGCACTCAAAAATAAATAAATCTTGTTGTATGTAACTGATAGAGCAGATAGTATTATTAAATATCAACTAATTATTAAAACATGTTCCTTGATTA
Organism: Gavialis gangeticus; assembly: GCF_001723915.1. Classification (NCBI taxonomy): domain Eukaryota; kingdom Metazoa; phylum Chordata; order Crocodylia; family Gavialidae; genus Gavialis; species Gavialis gangeticus. Next base: position 31,977,186 of record NW_017729000.1, read on the forward strand.
TTCATTGTGTAACAGTTGGGTGTCAGTGTCCATTATATAGCTATTCAGCATTGAAAATATGTTCTCAATAATCATTTCTAATCTGTTAGCACAGAACACCTGTCTCATTAGATCTAAATTAACTGCAAGTTTGTGAGCTTTTGTTAAAAAAAAATTGTTTTATTTTTTCCCCTTTTGAAATGTGGTAAATCTAGTAACTAGAAGTTCTGCATACTGCCTCTAATAAGCCAGGCACATAGCCTACTTAACCACATCTTTCTAATTGTGATAGTTTTCAAATAAAAGCTTTCACTAAAGGAAACGGTAATCAAGTCCAAATCCCAGCATCTCTAATGTATGCTGTTCCAGTAGGAGTTCTTTTATTTGGATTCCTAATTAAAAACCTTTTAGCGAAAGGCAGCTTGAGTCTGAAGCTGTCAGTCCTACCCTTGTCCTTGATGCTTACCAGAAAAGAGAGGAGGGGAGGATTTTACTTTTAAAGAAGCTCCAGTTTCTTGAGACATTTGTATTCAAGCATTACTCGTTTTCTCATGGGAGCACAGCTCTACTCTTCAAATGAAAAAAAGAAATAATAAAACACATCAGGAACAGTGGACCTCAGACCTGGTGTTTCTCTCCTTGTCTTGGAATGTTATTTCCATATAGAAAGCTACTCTAATGGGACACTTGTAAATGGCAGGGAATTTAGCCCTTGTGGAGTCTTCTCCAGAAATTGGATTTTTGCTTAAGCAAACAGCAAACCATGCAGCAGGGAAAAAAGCTATTTATTTGGCTGCCTGTTGAAGAGCCTTACAAAAATACAATTCAGTGTACTATGATCAGTCAAGTCCATCTAGTATGCACCAAAAAAAAAGGAATCCAGTTACTTCAGCTAAATATTGAACTAGCCCTTGAAAGTACATCAAAAGTTAGTATAGAAAAGTCCTCAATTTAAAATACTTTCTTTCATTTAAAAGAGAACGTGGAAACTAACTTCTGTTATTAAAATGAAAATTTTGATACTTTCCACCACCAGTTTTTATAAGCTTTTTCTTACCAATGTATTGAGTAAATTAGAGTTAAAAAATTCTAACAAACAAAAAATGTGTTGTTCCTTCCCTCTTCCCGCTAGGAGTTGACTTTTCCAACATAGCAAATTATGTGTGATTGGTTTGAAATGGGCATTTTCACATACATGAGAAATCCTTTCATTGCTTTTCTTTTTTACATGCCTAAAAATAATTTATTTTTACTTCAAGTAACTGTGTTGACTAATTAATAGACCTAGGAAAAAAAAATTGTAGGGAAAAAAAGAAGGATATTTCCTTTCCCCCTTTCTGCCCCCTAAAAATTCAACAGGTTTCAACAACAAATAGACACCAAGAGGTCTCAAAGATGGGCCATTTTATGACACAATTTGAAGCCTATAATCCATGTAATTGTGGATATTTAACACCTCTGAAAATCAAACCAGTTTCTCCGGGTATTTAAATATGGTTTATTTTCAGATCATGCAGATAAAACCCTTAGATCCTCTAAGCAGATATTGTGGTTGGCCTCTGTGGAACATCTTTCAAATTATTTTTATATGAGAAAGTATATGGTTAGATTGAAATACAAATCTTAATTGCATTTTATTGTCCTGACTATATGTCCCTGTGAGATGAAATACTAGCTTCATTAAAGTAAGTGGGACCACTGACTTCAGAAAAGCCAGGATTTCACCCGTGATCTTAGAAAGATCATACTTTATATTAAAGTCCATTGGTTTTAATTCAATAGGTATAATCATTTTACTGTGAAGGAAAGAAATATCCTAATGACACTTTGATGCAAATAGCATGGGTTTTCACAAATACTATACTTTTCCTTCTTCCTTTTGGGTGTGTCTTGAGTTACATCTGTGTTGGAGATGTTTGCAAAGACCATGTTTCATACAGTGTTTGGCAGTTATATTAACAAAAGATGGTGGTTAATATTAAATTTAACAAAAGATTAAAATTAACAAAAGATGGTGAGTAATATGACAGTTAAGGGCATACATTAATATAGCATTTCCTTGAGACTATTTTTCAACTTGTTCACACACAAAGTAAACCAGCTGCTATGAAAAGTATATTTCAATCAGTTTTGTCTTAGCTTTATTATTTTTATAACATGTTTTGGACAGCAAACTGAAAAATTATTTATTCTGACATTTCTACTCAGACATCTGCCTCTCAGAAATGGATATACAGGTGTGGATTTCTTTTCCTGCACCATTGCAAGTTGATTAGACAATATGGAAAATGCATCATGTCTGGAGGTCTGCCTTTCCCCCTCCAGTCCTTTGATCATATATCAATTGAGCTTCATGTGTAGATGGGTGTCACTCTTGTCTATCCAAACCTGATGTGGGCCACTGGCTATATAAACCTAATTACATACCAACACCCAATTCCCCTTCCCTTCTTTTACCAGAGGATGGAGAAATCTAAATAAATAAGGTCTCCTCTGTGTACAGATTCAAATCAGCAGTCTTTGTTCCAGTTCTTATCAAGGAGCCTATGGAGAGGAGAAATTAAATAGGCTAGGAAAAAGCTTTTCAACCTAGGAAAAAAAGACTGAAGGGAGGTGGGGGGATAGGAAAGAAGTCTATAAAATCATGAATGGCATGGAGAAAGTCCTTATTATGTACTATATTAGACTGCTATACTAGAATATGAGAATGAGGGGACATGATTAAATTACGAAGTAGCTGGCTGAAAACAAAGAAAAGAAAGGTCTTTTTTACACAAGATGTACTTAACTTATGAAATTCATTGCCAGGGGTTACTGTAAAGGTTGATAATTTAATGAGGTTTGAAAAAGTGTCAGACAGATTCACAGAGGAGAGTTCCATCAGTGATTATTAAGTATGATAGTTTGGGGTACAGCTTGAAAATTAGGACTTCCTGGGCCTCTGAGGCTAGAAACTGAAAAGAGTGAGAGGCAGAAGCTGTGTATCAGTTTTGTATATTCTACTTAAATTTTATTCACCGTAGCAACCGTTCTTTGGCTCTGTGAGAGACAGGATATTGAGCTAGAAGGACTTATGGTCTGGCCCAGTATGGTATTATACTTTTATGTTCAGAATAAAGCTAGAGTATAAAAACTGTCTCCAGTATTTCACACACTTTATACATTTCCTGTGTTACCTGGAATAATCTGTGTGTTAGAAGAACATTTAAGATTTCAAAATCAAATGCTTGGAGGTAAGCGTATGGATATTTGAGCAATATACTGTGGGATAAAATTTACTGTACATTAGCTGAACTTTGGCAATTGCTAAGGTAACTTAGCCCTCAATGAAAGATTTAATTGTTCTTTTAAATATATATCAAAACCTGTGATTTGGAATGTGCAGAAATGCCTCTGGGCTTTTCTCCCTTTGTCTCTGTCAGTAGTGGAGGCCAAGTCCCAAGTTCCTAAACTATTAGTTTCTGAGATATCTAGCAAATACATAATTGAACAGCTATGTGCCAGAAATGATCAGTACAGAGTTGTATGTATGCCATTGCTGGTACATCTGGAAAATGCACAGCATGCCATTTCTATTATTTATCTTGTGTTCTGAGTAGAAAGTGCCCGCAGCCTAATTAAGGACCTACCTAGGCCATAATAAACTCTGTGGCTGCTAGGTCTCAGAAGATATATAAACTTACATGGAGCAGACACTGCAGGCTTTAATTCTTCAATAAAACGTGCATAATGCAACCACAGCCACCCTTGCTGTAGTGACCACCAGAGCCACCAAAGCAGATATGGAGGTACAAAGGCAATATGACCTGGGGGATTCACAAGGATGCTTGTCATCATTCCTAAGAATAGGAGGGTCCAGAGCTAATTTTTAATTGTAGCAATGTATATCCAGAGTATCTCCATTTACTTCAGTGGGCATTAAGGAGAGCTATTTTAAAATTACACTGGTACAGCAGAATTTGACGTGAAGCATTTATGGTCTTGGGCTTTGCATAGCTCAGAAAGACATAGACAGTGGTCACGTCTACATAAGATGCTGACTGCGCAGTAGCCCATCGCTATTGTTCAGTAGCGTCACGCGGCAGAAAGCATGATGTGACACTACTGCAATGTAGTCTCGATCCACTGCGCAGGCAGCATCATGAAAAAGACATTTGGTGGTGCTACTTCCCAGTAAGTTGTTACTGTGCAGTCATTTACTACGTGTTTATAATGATTGCGCATTAACGGCTGTGCATTCAGTGTCTTGTGTAGATGCAGTCAGTGACTCTTAGACTAAGTTCTTAAGACACTTATGTAATATTTTGGGGCTACATGTTAGATGATATTCCATGGTCCACAGAATTGGCAATTATTCAGTATTTTAGCTTTGAAAACAGCTTTCCTTAAACAGATCTTCAAAAAGGGGGATAAAAAGAAAAAGGTACAATGGCAGAGAATGCCTATGCCTCCTCACGTTGAATATGTAGATATTCTGACATATACATAGATGACATTTCATAGTGAAATTCTGCTGTCTGGCATTAATTATTTTTCCTCTTTGGTAAATCATATCTAACAACAGATTCCTTATCTTTTTAGCTGAACCTAATTCATTTAATTTAAAAGCCCATTTATCCTCAGTACTCTGTGCAACTTTGCTTCCAGTTTTAAAATAATGGCTATTTTATTTGATTTTACATTGTGGTTTTTAATCTTTAAAGTCTAAACTTGTTCTATTTGATATTGTAATTTGTAGGTAGTCTTCCAATTTATTAAAAAAAATAATTGTCAGATGCTATATGTATAATGCCAGTTTCAAAAACATTATGACAAATGTATAATTTATTTTTCATTGTTTTATATTAAGCACTCCTTGTGGATATACATTGTGTATTTCAAGATAGATTAGCAAGTGAGAACAGTGACAAAAATCTCATTTCATTTCTAAGTGTCCTCTTTGTATCAGTTGTATTCCACCCATACACATTGTTACAGTGGTAAAATTCATGACAATCTTTATGCTGTACTTTGAATTTAAGACAGAAAACATTTTAATGGGGGCATGAAAAGGAGGGAAACTGAGATCGGGGGAGAATTCCAAAAGACAATTTCCTAGTGTGGTCTTTAAGGGCTGATTCAATTAGGGCTAAGTGAATATTCACAATGAGGAAAACTGGCGTTCATAGTTTTAACTAGGAGGCAGGTGATGATTAATTCTTTGGCATCTTTCTGTGCAGCCCGATATAGAGTTGACTCAAGTGCATTATAGAACACTAAATGGTTCTGTGAATTATGCTTCCTCTCCATTATGAAGTGAAAAAAAATGATGTTAACTAAACGCCAGAGTGAAAGTCATGGTATTTGGGTGTTCTCTAAGCATTCAGTTCATGATAATTCAAGAATCATTCACAGCCTAGGGTTGAACATGTCCATTAAATTGTGCTTCTGAAGCCTCTAAGTAGTGTGTAATTCCTAGATGATATTTTCCAATTACCCATAATATGAAGGATGTGAAACCCTTTCCTTTGTCACTTTTTTAGTTTTGTGGAGGCTTGGTATGCTTTCCATCAATTAAAATGTTCATGTGATGTACAATAACTATGTTGCTCTCTTTCACTGTCTCCTGGTACATTTGTTTGCATCTGAGTGCTTTTCCTTGTCCTGTTCCCTTCTATTCAGGTAAAAATGAAGGATTATCACAGCAAGACCTATTGGCAAGCACACAAACAAACTGATTTGCCTTAGGGGACCTGCTGTATACCCTGTGGTTACATTTAGTCTGTATAGTCTGAATAGGGTGATGTAGCATTACTGCTGCAGCCGTATGCATTTCATGTTGAGGACTGGTGACTTTATGTTTTCAGAACAAAGGTACAGAAGGCACAGGATAGCTAATTAATTGTGGATACTAAAAGAGATACTAAAAAGAGCAGTCCATTCATACATGTTAATTCAATGAGAGCACATCAGATAGGAAGTGGCAGAGTAGCTTTGCTTACACTAGACAACTGAGTACTTCCAATATGAAGCAAAGAGATTGCATGAAATATTAAATTGCAGCCATTTTGTGTCTAGAATGTTTCATCTGGTTCAAGGGCTGAACATTTGCAACTTATCAACTCTTAAGCGAGACTTGCCAAAAAATGGGCTTAATTTGGCAAAATGATAATGTGGAGTGCCAATTTATTGCACCTTAATGAGACATAGCAGTTCTGAGAACTTCTGAAGATCAGGCCCAACATAACTAAATCAGGAGAGACCTAAAAAAAAAACTGGCACAAGAAAATTAAGTAAATAACAGCATTTATAGTGCTGGTCAGAAAGAGAC
>NW_017729000.1:31988474-31993824 GCF_001723915.1 Gavialis gangeticus
ATCAGGAGAGACCTAAAAAAAAAACTGGCACAAGAAAATTAAGTAAATAACAGCATTTATAGTGCTGGTCAGAAAGAGACTAAGGTCAGAGCCAATAAAAGTTACACTGATTCAGTGCACGTTTTTAGAAGCTCCATTGCCAGGACCCTGGTAAGAAACCAATGTTGCTATTCCAAACATAACAGATGAGGAAGTTGGCAATGGAAATTTGTACTCCAGTGTGCATCTTCTACCCTTTCCTACACAGTATCGGGTAGCAATTTTTCATATCCCTGAGCCAGCTGAGATAAAGCCAGCCCTCCATCTCAACTCACTACAGTGTAGGAGTGCACAAAAGGTGTTATTTTCTAGACCTTAACTGAGTGACACAACCAGCAGAAAACTGATCTATTTAATATTTAAACTGAACTATTTCTGATAAATTCTTTCTTTCTACATTTTTGGGCTTCAACAACAATTGTCAAATGTCCGTCTTACATTTTTATAAGATGTTATTGAAAAGACACAGGTTGTTAGTGGTGAATTGCTAACAACCTACTTCATTGCTAGTGTACTTATATACAATCTATTTAAAAGAATATTAAATAAAAACACCCTAAAAAACACTTAAACCAATTGACTATAAAGCTTGAAATCAAAGCACCCAATGTTAACCAAGATGTTCAAAAGAAGCATAACTGATGATTCCTGATTCATTAAACTCTTAAGCAATAAATAAAAGTAAACTGACAAAAATATATTAAGCACATTCAGTTAATGAAATGCATAATGGCAAGCACCATTATATAGAACCAGGCAAAAGAGTTCAACTAATTCATGGTAAGGTATTGATAATCATTTTGTCACTGATGTCTCCTGAAATAGAATCAATCTCTTAAAGAATAGTTCTTTTTCTGAAACATAGACCATAGACCTCATTCTGTAAACACTTCCATGTATGCAAAACTTGAATAACCACTATGTACATTTTTTTTCAGGACCAGGTCATTCTAGAATCTATTGATTCTCTACTTAAATGTATTAGATACTATAGTAAAAAATACAGCATCTGTGTTTTTTATGTTGATTTACATATACACACAAACATACACACATACACATATATAAAGTGCTTTGAAACCTTAAAATTACACACATTTATTGTTACTGATGATGTTAAAATGAATAATGTTAAACGTTGAAAACTATTGACTAAATCCTAAATACAGTGCAACCATAGGGATTTAAGCATCCAATTTTCAGAGATGATGTGTCAGCTGCCATTGCTCAAATGAAGTACCCAGAGATCAAAATGTTTGTAGAGTAGAGCAGAAGAGGAATGGATTAGGATAGGATAGGATAGTAATTTTTAAACTCTAAGGTTTGACTAGGTTAAACTGCATGCACATTTAATATTTTATATGAAAATAATAATTTAACTGTATGATTCCAATTAATATTTCCAGGAAGGACTGAAATGCTTCCAGCACTTGCAGAAAGATTTCCAAAATGCTAATACTAGAAGAATTTTACTAACTATAATTTAAAGAAAGAATACATATGAATTCTCAATGGCACTGAAGAAGTACCAGCAAAGAAACAGCAAATATATGCATTCTGTGGTTTAGGGGAACAGCAGTGCAATTACTGTATAACCCTGCACTTACCAACCATTTTAACCTCAATTTAATGTGCCTAGCAATTCTCCCAGAATGACCTTGATAGTATTGAATGTTTTGCATTTTTAAACAGGCTTGAACAAATAAAAAGAAATGCAATCCCAATTAATGGGCTATTACATCCCAACATAATTTTATGTTTTACAAGTAGTATTTATAGAAAATGTCCATCTATTTACAATATCATAAAAAATACTCCCTTAGTCAGACTAGTGACCTTTTTTGTACTGCACCAAGCTTCTAAACAGTTATTAGGATGTACATGGAATAGTGCTATTTAAAGACTTGCAAAACCCCCTTGACACAAATTGTACCCTCCAGCTAAAACCTGACATGGTGCAAGTAATACGTACAGCACACTGCATGGTGTGCAGTTGCAGATTGCTGTTTTGAGGTTCCTTAGCAGGATCTACATCCCCAGAATATGAGCTGAACTTTCTGTGGAGTAGAACTTTTGAACAAAACTTCAAATGCTCTGCAGTGCTACTAGTGCAATGGAGAAGATGATCTCAAAGTCCACTGTTAAAACTTCCCTCAAGGACATTTCCATTACAACTTTGTATATTGGGCAGTTAAAATATCCCAGCTATTGATTTTGTCTCAGAAGTCCCCTCTCCCCTTTCATATTGTTCAACGTTTTGACAGAATTTCAAAAACCACAAACTGTGGCTGCTGGAGATTCCACCCAGGATTTTATGCTTCTCATTTGATTTCTTTAGGCCACATCCTTCCTGTGTCCTTGTCAACACTACAAGGAGAAGAGCCGTCTTAGAAGATTTGCTAAAAGGCAGAAGCAATTTCACAGCAATCTAAAAAAAATCTGACCTTTACACATACAGAAAATCTCTCTTAAGTAAATAACCTTTTTAGCTGTAAAATTTTGCCGAGACATTCATTTATCAAAAACATAGATAAAAATCACAGCGTGTTTATCTCTTTTTTTTTTCACCATTTAAAAATTGCATTAAAAGGAATCAGCCACCAATGCATGTGGACCAGAGAAAAAAGCCTCTGGCAAATTAGACTATTTAATTTTAAGATAAAATTGTCACTTTAGAGTTTCTGATGGTGGAAGCTGAGCAATTAATTATTACCATCCGCATTTTTTGTCCTTATCCCCATTATCAATTTCATGGACACTGTGTAATGAAGTTCATTTAGCCTCAGCTGCACTTCCAGGATATGGTAGTTCAAAATTAATAGAATTTATGAAGAGGATAATGAAGGAGCACTGTAATTATTTATGTTTAAGGGAAACCATGATCTACTTGATCTTTATGAAAGATACATTGGTGGGTATCTTAATTGCTAGACACTCGGATATCACAGTGATTATGCAACAGCAAAATTTAGACAAATATTTCTCACATTTTCCTTATTGATTTCAAATTAGACTTTCAAAGAGGAAGAACTCTCTCCAGATTAGAGATGACCATATTTTCTGCTGAGGGGGGATTTTTGGATCCTGAGCAGGGCTGCTTCTTCATTTTTCATCCCTGCCCAGTCCAGGGTATTTTTTGTACCACCTTCCTCACCCATGATATTTAAGTTCAGAAGCACACTGATATCTGCAGAGCACATAAACACACAAGAAAATCTTTGTGTGTAAGGAAATCCTTAAGTACATCTCTGAACAGCAAGACATGTAAGTATATGTTTAACTTTGACCATGGATTTATGTCCCATTAAAGAACAATGAAAATTAACTGCATCTTTATTTGAGCACATGCTTGATAGACTTCAACACAGACTTCTTCTTTTTTTTTTTTTTTTGTGATGTCAGGCCTAGGAAGAAAACACATTTCATTTACATGCATGTGGATTGACCTAACATGCAATTACCAAGAATATTTAACACATAATAGAAAAGTCTAATTGTCTAGCTAGTTTACACTTGTAAGGATCTCTTGGCCTGTAAGGATTTTGTGGGAAAAGAAAGAGTTTGTGCATTGCTCTAAGGTTTGCTCCATTTTTTGTTTCATGAAAAAAGGTTTAGGGCTTAGAAATTTTCAGTTACGTATCTGGGATAAGGGTCAGGTTGATTGCTTTACATTACTGTGCTAACATTCTGCATGTGGCCCTTTTGCCTAATGAAATGCAATGACAAAAGGATCTTTAGATACATGAGGCTTACAATAGTATTATTTTTATAAATTTAGAATTATCATTAGTCATCAGGGGATGATTTGTATTCTGGGTGCAGTGTGACTATGGAGAAGTCCTAGCATTCAAACTATGAATTAGATGTGCAAGGACTAATTTAGTAAGGCTAGATTCATGCCTACTTCTATATTTGTATGATTCTTTTTCATATCCATTTACCATGCCCCCTATTTGTGTGTGCACACAAGATAAGTACCTTTGCAAATGCCAAAATAGGTGTTCAAGTGTATCAGCAAAAGCAGATGGGAACTTCAGACCTCAGCCTGAGAATCAGGCTTTCATAATGTAATGTTAGATAGTACAGAGATAGAAGCTATCAAAAACACTTAGATAACTGTTATTATTTTAAATTGTTCCATACAGTTCTTCATTCCAGGACTGCTATTCTCTGCATTTGTTGTTGAGATAAATAATTTAAAGAGGGAAGACCCCTGCTATAATGAAATGTTACATAACTTCCTCCTCAGTCAATCAGAAATGCCACACTGCTCTAAATGCTGTTTAAAAAAATAACATCCAAAAACAGCTTGTTTAGCAAGTGTAGGGGTACTTTGGAATCTACAATGACTGTTTTCGTATTACTGAGTACTGTTTGTCCTTAAATACTACAAATGGAGAATTGCTGTCACTCTGAAATGGGAGACACTGTAAAAAAGAGCGGAGAGTGGGTGATTGTTCCTTGTTTTATAACATTACATTTAACTCCTTTCATTCCACATTGTGGCAACCCAGCTGCTGAAAATCATCGACAGATTTATACTGTTAGCAATTAACTGTTGATTTTGTTTATTTTGGGGGAAACAAGAAAGGTTACAATTGAGCCATATGATAGAGAATTGTAAGAAACTAATAGCCATGCTGTCACACTTTGGGGCACAGAATTTTGTGCCCTTTTCTGATCCTTTGTAGAATCATTAAGACTTAACTTGTCCCCACACAAATCTTTCTAGCAGGATTTGTGGATTCTTAAATTCAGGGAACAGTAGTCTATTGTACATCTGAATGAAAGAGTAACAAACAGTCTTTTGTGTAGACCCAGTCATTGTGTTCTGTTACTTGCTTATTCTTTGAACGTATTTTTACAAATACCCTACTGAAATAAACAAGACCCGAACAAATGAGGCTGGGCTGTTGTAACCCATTGACCTACTCCTGCTATGTTTCTCTTTCATCAAACAGGACAGGTATTTATTTATGCCTCATTGATTAGCAGTCAACCTTGTGAATCAGAAAGACGCTTTACTATTTTGGTAATGTGTCTTTGACTGTATAAAATACTTTTACTTGATAAGGTTAAAAATCAATACCGTGTGAATTATGCACTTCCAATTATGGTAAAACATAAGCAGTAGATAAAGCCTTTCTCCCTTTAAATGAAAGAACAGCAGAAAAATATTTTGGACACATTCAACATTACTCTTTAGTTCCCTCACTTCCCCAGATCACAAAAAGCATATTAAATAATGGCACTGGCATGGGGGAGGGGGCGAGGACGGACGGACGGACACACACACACACACACACACACA
>NW_017729000.1:31993835-31997265 GCF_001723915.1 Gavialis gangeticus
CTCTCTCTCTCTCTCTCTCTCTCTTCATGATTTCTCCTGACCTTAGTTCATTTTACATACCAGTTTCTTGCATTTCTCAACATCACCCTGGAACTTTCTTGGGTGTTAACCTCTTGTTTCTTTCTCTGCCAGGTGACTCTTTTTCTGGCAATGTTTTTCCTTTCCTTATACCTTGGGTAATATATGTTCCCTGTTTCTTAGACCCCTCATACCAGGATGATCTCTCATATTCTCTCTCTCCATTCTAAGCTCTCTGCTTTCCCACCCATTCCCACCTTCCACTGATGTCCCTTTTCTTTCTATCATTATTGTTTGAAAGTCAGGGAGATAAGCTGTTAAAACAATAGTAAGAGCATAATGGGTGCTGTCAGCCAGTTCTTTAATGTATAGATAATTGGTGGCAGAGCTGATCAAATAATGGATTTTTTGTTTTGGAGCCTGGACTAAAAAAACCAGGGGGAAAAAGGGTGTGCCACTAAGGGAAACTTAGATGACCTAGTTAATTTTGAAAATGTCAAAATGCCGTTGTATGCTAAAACAAAATACTTTCTCCTTTCTTGGTAGACACTATCTGCAAAATGTGATCAGATTTCACAAAACTCCATTTTTGGTACCAATTTGTTATTCATCAAAGGTGGTCATCCAACTCTACTTGAGGTTCTGGCTGTTTTCAGAGTCTGGCAAGGACTCCATAAGACCCTCATGTTTTTCCTGTTGGTTTTCCAGTTTTCCTTGAAATCAGCAAGTCTTTGACAGCATGGAATTTGTTGTTGATTGTTGTTATTTGTGACTATTTTCCTTTTCTAATTGTATTACTTTCTACCTGAAAGTATAGAATAAAATCAAAGGAGACTGTAAAGGGGTTTAAAGAAAAATAGTCAGGGTAGCCAAAACAGTGGCCTGCATTGAGAGGACCCCTTCAAACACAGTAGCTATGAAGGAGGGTCCTCTCTGGCTTTTATTTCCAGTTCAGAAATGAAGAATGAACTGTATTTTCCTGAATTATAAATAAAGAGACTAAGTGTAGATGAGATAATCGATCAGGTGACTTACCTTGTTGTTGTTTTATACCTTGACCCCATGTGCTTCGTAACTTTGGGTAAAAAAGCAAATGACATTCTGTTTTGAAGAAGCTATTTTTAACTCATTTAATCAGTTTGGTAAAAGGCTCCAGAGGAAACCCTTTTAAGTTCTAGCCCCAGGTGGACATGATTGTAACTATGAAGCAGAAACCCAAGTTCTGATCTGACAGTGAGTTACTGCAAAATATCATCCCATGACTGGTATTTTGGTGCTGCCTGCTGAGACCATAGGCAAGGGAAGTGGTACAGCTTTGTGTTTAGGAGGGCATTTGAACCTAGGACGGCAGTAAGAGGGAATCCCCAGGAGGACAACTAAAGAGCAACCTGACAGCCCACCTTGCCAGGTTGCCTTAAACCGGGTGTGTCTATACGTGCATTTATGCCATCTTAAATTTACAGCACAGTAAGTGGGAATAGGTCAGTGTCTACATGTGCAGTCATTAAAATGCATTAATGCCATGTGTGGACTGACTTGAGACTAAAGTTAATCCCAAATCAGTCCACACACACCGTGTTACTGCTCAGTAAGGCATCTACATGTGCATTATTGTGCAGTAACTAATTGGGCATAAATTTGATATCAGCATGATGCAGACATCAAATTTACACTCAAATTGGTGTAAATTGCCATATTTACTGTGTAGTATGAGCATGCATGTGTAGACGTGCACTCGTACTGCACAGTAGTTTTGGTTACTGTGCAGTAAATTCACGCATATAGATGCACCCACTGAGATCCCATTTGGGGAGCTGCCATTTAGCCTTTAGTTGATATGCTCTTTTTCTTGTTTCAGATATAGTCTTATGTGATAATCTTGACTGATTTTAAAGGCCTGTGAAGCTACACATGCAGTAATCTCTACAAAGATTGGGATTTATTCTTCTGTATTAAAGAAGCATTACAGTTTTATATTTCCTTCAAAGAAAAAATATTCCATTTGCCTTTAATGAAATTTAGATTTCTTTAATTTCTCTCTCTCCCATACCCCCTTTCTCTGTGAGAAGTTTTAGCTTGTGGTTGCACACACTTTGGGAGAAAATTGATTTGGTTGTGAACATCCAGGTTGGATTATCACCAGCATTAAAATGTGTTTTGTCCCATTTTTCTTCTCCTTCTCTTTTCTTGTGAGTTTTCTTTTCCTTGTTTTTTCTTTTCACACTTCGTATCTTCCCACTCACTCTTTAAAGTCATGTTATGACCAAATAATTAAGTAAAACAAACCTACTACCTCCCCACTAGGAGACAGGGTAAGGATGAATGCTGGAAGAAGTAAGCAGGAGATATTCTGGTAATGTTCTTCCATCCTAAGAAACTCACTGGTTTAGTTTCAGCCAGCTTATTAGTACCAAAAATAAAAATAAAATAAAACCTTGCAAATGGGGCTGAAAATGTATTCATGTTCACTGGCCTATCATAGAAACGTCTAGGACCGATAGGAGAACTACTGGTGTTTCTTCAGGAAATGGATCTAAACCATATGTACAGTGAATAAAATGAGAATAATAATGAAAGACAAAAGAGAATGTAGAAATGCAAGGAAAGGAAAAAATAAAATAGAATAAGTTCAGCCTTAATAAATGTGTTTTCTTTACAACTAATTTGCATGTTTTTGTAGAACTTTCGAGGGACCCTATTTTTGTATTTGGAATAAAGAAGTAGGCCTCTGAGTACTTGAATTATACGAATGCTGTCACAAACTCTGAATTCTTCACCTAAATTAGAGAGGTAAATCAGAGAAAATAAATTTCACTGGCAGGTGCATAAAGTTTCAATGTTGGTGGAGACCTGGTAGCATCCTGTTTTACCACTAAGTTATCCTTTAAGAATTGTACACAGACTCCAGCTTGACAAGCTGTGTTTCACCTAACATAAGAGAATAAGAAGTACCATACTGGATCAGATCAATGGTTCATCTAGCTCAGTAACCTGTCTGACAGTGGCAGGAGTGGATGCTTTAAAAGGAGAGCATTTGACTTTGTATGTCTAGATTGATCTATTGCCTGTTTGTTACCCTACTTGGCATCGACCATCCTTAGTTTTGAGATGCCAGAGGATATATCTCTGACTATTCTGTTTAATAGCTATTAACAGATCTGTCATCTGTGAATTTGTTGAGTCTCTTTTTAGACCTATGCTATCTGCTTCTACCTGTGGCAATAAATTCACAAGTTAATTACATGCTGCATAAAAGCTTTTTTCTTTTGTTAGTTTTAAACCTATCACCTACTAGTTTCAGGTGGTGCCTTCTAGTTCTAATTTTCTGGAACTCATTGCGTAACAGTCCCCTATTTACTTTGTTCACACCTTAATTCATAGTATCATAGTACTTAGGGTCAGAAGGGACCTA
>NW_017729000.1:31997276-32002920 GCF_001723915.1 Gavialis gangeticus
ACAGATCATCAGGTCCGACCCCCTGCCCCGGGCAGGAACGGAACCTTAATTATTTTATAGACTTCTATTATGCTCAGCCTTCTCCTTTCCAAATGAAAAGTCCTAGACTTTTTAGTCTCTCCTGGTATGTCAGAGTCTACATAACTATGCTTCTTCTGGTTGCCATTCCCTGTCCCCATTCTAATTCTACTATATCATTTTTGAAATAGAGACTGGGACTGCACACAGTATTCAAGATGTGGATACACTGTGGATTTGTATAGTGACATGATTATATTTTCCATTATGTTTTCAGTTCCCATCTTAACAACACCCAACATTTTGCTGGCATTTTTGGTTGCTTTTAGAGAACTATCTACAATGACTGGAAGGTATTTTTCCTGAGTTGTAACAGCTCATTCAGAATGCAGTATTGTGTACATACAGTTTGAGGTTATTTCTCCCTGTATGATTACCTTGCACTTGGCAACATCGAAGTTAATCTGCCATGTTTTTTCCCCACTCACTTAGCTTTGTAAGATCTTTTTTGCAGCTCCTCAATATGAGCTTGGGATTTGAATACCTGGAATAATTTAGTATCATCTGCAAATTTGGCGATTTCACTGTGTATCCCTATTTCCAGGTCATTAATGAAAATACTGCACAAAATAAAGCCCAGCACATATCCCCATGGAACCCCACATTTTTAGGATTTGGGGGGGGGGGGGGCATAAAATTGACCATTTAATCCTACTCTTTGTTATTCTATCCTATGAATCCTACCAAACCCTACCCTACCCTACTCTATTAACCGGCTCTCAGTCCACAGAAAAACCTTCCCTCCAATTCTGTGGCAATTCATTTTTAAAAAGCCTTTGGTAAGGGACCTTGTTAAAAGTTTTCTGAAAGTCCATATATATTATACATTCTACCAGCTTGCCAGGGATGAGAGTGAGACTCACTGATCTATAGTTCCCAGGATCATTTCTGGAACTTTTTTTAAAGATGGTGTTCTGGCGTAGATGACATTTTTAATAATAGGTTACATAAGCTTTTCTAAAAGATGTGTCTTGTGGCCATTGGAAGAGTCAAATACTCACTAGGAAGCTCTCCCTAAAATATTCCTTTAAATACAAAATATGAAATTCCAAACTGTGCAGAGTGCTATAGTAATAAAGAAGCAACATGGGCAGAGATTTAACTTACAGGTTCCTCCTAAAAGTCTAAGGTTTGATCTGGACTCTTAAAGCAGTCAGATTATATCCATGCCATTTCATAAATTGTGATTGTCTTTGTTCTTTGATATGTGCCCATTCATTCACTCTTCCCATGAATCCTTTTCAGGGGGAATTTCACTCTGAATTTGTGAACAGCTTTCAAATAAGTTTGTCTACAGCCCTCCTTGCCTATATCAACACTAACACATTATAGTTTTAAAACAATAACAAATTTTGTATTGCCTAACATACTTATGATCAGTGTAAAATCATCATCCTAACTATTGCTAGAATCATGTCTCATGGATGAACAAGGAGTATACTGAAACTTATCTGTATCCAATTGTAGAATTTGGATTTCCTTTTTTCCATATTAAATGCCATAGAAAATAATTGTCTATCTTTTCTCACTTGGGCAATATTTAGACTTACAGTTGTGACTTCAGAATTTACAGAAAGCTGAAATGTAAAGTGTATTAGGACCATTTTCCCCTCCCTTCAACAGTTAGCCTCCTGCTACTCAGGAAACCTGGTTTTACAAATAAGTTACACATATGAGAGCTTTTATCTAAAATCTGTAGCATAAACAAGAACAGGATAATGGGTGATAGATTTATTGGCACCAACTATTGATTTTCTTGTTGCATTGATACAAGAAATGTGTCTATTACAAATTAGCAATAATATAATCTTTATAACCCACTGCTATTATACATGCACAAAATTTCATTAAAAGAGGAGCTTTGTGTGGGCAAAGGGGTTGGAATAAAGAAACACTGGTTCAATTAATCTGCTTATATTCATCCTGGATCTTTATCCTAACAAATGTTCTGGGAAGCTTCCTCCAGGTTTCTAATCAACTAATTACAAAATGTGTTGACAGAATATTGTACAATAATGTAACGGGTTACATGACTTTCCCATAACCCCTTCCCCTGTTCACATAAACACAGATCTCTACCTCAGCTAAAGCTGATGAGAACGAAAAAAAAAAGTAATAATCCACCCATCAAATGACAATTTGTTCAAAGAGCTGTGAATTCATCATTGGAGCAATAACAAATGACTGTAAAAATACCATATGACTCCTCTTCCTGCTGCCCTTGGTGGGAGCAAAATTGATGCAGAAGGATTGGGCTTCAAACCAAGAAAGTAAATAAACTCCACAAGCAGTGAAAATCGGATTTGAAAAAAAATACTTTCAGAGGGCTTCTAGCATTAGAAGAATGCAGCAAGATTGTTTGGAAGGGAGAAAGAAGACAGCCCACATATGAAAATAAAAATAGAAAATAGTGGGAAAACAAAGTAAGGCAAAAACGCAAGAGTTGGAAGGAGTAATTTTCTGTTCTGTTAGAACACTGCCTAGCCTGTGTAAGTACATTGACTTTAATGGCATTAAAATGGAATTAGACTGCTATGGCAGAAACAAACAAACATGTAGTTCCCTAGGAAAGGAATATCCTAAAGAGCACAAACATTGCTGTCTGTATGGGGAAAGTTCCAAACTCTTTTGGTTGGGGTCAACAATATCCTTTTTAAAATTTGTTATCACTGAAGAACTAGGTGTAGGTTCATTTCCTTCTTTTCAAAGAACTTTATCACCCATCCATAGAAATCAGTAAAAAGAATCCCACCAAGTTCAGCAGCCACTAGATCAGATCCAAAGAGAGGAGCAGGTGGGACCCAGATATTTCTTCAACTGTCATCAGGTGAGCAGAATAGTTCTCCACACTGCTGAAAATCTGATATTGTCTCCCCCATTCTCTAAAGTGAATTGAATTTTTAGGATCAGCTGAGCCCTAAATTCTGTATGTCTCACTATTCATTTGGGCAGCAACTGCACAATCTGGCCTCTCAACATGTCCAACATGCCCACACATGCACATATATGCATAATCAGCCAAAACTCTCACAATGCTTTCTACCTTCTTTCATATCTCAGTTATATTTAATATTTACATACCAGGTACAGTGGACTACATTCATGTTGATTTTTCAGTGTCTTACAATGGTATAAAATCTGGGTAGGGGACCCTTGGATCTGAAACTCCAATAGGGTCCAGATTGATTAGGTTGACGCTACATAGACTGAAGTCCAGCAGATGCCACTGGCTGGAAGAAACCTAGAAACTTCCAACTATCCCTTTTGATTCAAGAAAACAAAGTCAGATCAATATATGATGGAGTTTCTAGAAATCTCCGAGGCTTACTAATTTATGGACTTGTTTGTAGTGTGGTTACTTGTTAGTATTATTCACTAGCGTACAAACTAGTTGATAAAAGCCAGAGTTGCTTTTCACTGCTTTAGAAATTTCAGTCAAATTGGCAGAAAATACAGCACTTGGAACAGTTAGATAGAGTATATGCAAGAGATCCATTAGAATTGAATGGATGTATCAGCAAAATACATTATTTCAGACTAACATATCTAGATACCTCTAATATTTGTGTATGTGGGAGAGTCTCTGGAGTGTTGCTGGAGACATTGAAAGCTGAATCTCAAAGAATACAGGAGTATATTGTTGTTGAACACTCAAATTGTACTGGTACCTACAGTCTAGCTCGGTTGATTTTTCCATTGTGGTAGGCCCTACGCAAACACAGGGTATGAACAAGCATTTGTGAGACCCGTCCTAGGTTTAGGAAGCTTAGGCTTGGTTGGTGGAGAGTGAAAAATTAGCCCCATGGGCCGTGTCCACACATGCAATCACATGCACTTACAGCAGCTCAAATAGAAGCGGTGCATATTTGAGCCGGGGCTTTTTGCCTCAGCGCATATGCCTGGACATGCACTTAGCTATGGGGCAAATTGTGCCAGTTGGGGCAAAATAACCCTGCCTGCCTCCTTCTGGATCTGCAGCCAGGGGAAGCTAGAGACTGGGGCCAGCACCTGTGCTGTCCTCAGCAGTATAAACAGCTGCCCTGTCTTGGCCTCATCAGTACAAAAAGCTGCCCTGTCAAGTAGCTCAGGGCTACTCACTCTCAGGAGCTTCTGGAGCCCAGCCAATTGGTACCCTTGTGCCAGCTGGACTGCTGAAGCAGCTTTGAAAGTTCCCTACACCCTTTACTCACTGCAGCAGTCTGGCAGTGGAGGCTGCTGCCTGGATGTGACCTGTTGTGCACCTGCAAGACCCGAATGGGGACTGCACAGCCAGTAGAGGCATCTGCCTGTCTGGGCCAGCTGCCAGTGGACTGTGGCTGCAAAGTTGGCCTTTTTTGCAGCACTACTGCCATGTGTGCCCCCTGCCCGGCCATCTGGGCAGCTATTGCCCAGAAGATGTTCTGGGTGTGGTGGCCTGCTTTGAACTGTCAAAGCATATTCTCCTGGTCCCAATTGGCCAGGAGGTCAGCCACCTTCAGTTGGGTTGAAGGTGCCAGCTCTGAGCAGGCAGGGTCCTGCCACTGGCCTCCCTAGCAGGAATCCTGGTGTCCCCTACTGGAAAACTGAAAAAACCCTGATAAAAAATCCCCAAGTCACTCTGTAAAATACCCCAAAGTCCATGTTCCTCCACAATTAAAACAAAAGACCACTATAAAGAGAGAGAGACAGAGAGACAGAGACAACAATCAGTTGGGCACTGTTTTATTAATATATCTACAGTGTTAAAGCAATTTGGAAGCCTACCAGTGTCTCTATCATCATAATAAAGTCATTTCTAAATACCTATATGTTTTGCTGACCGCAACAGGGGCTATAGCCCCCCCACAGGGGTTACAGCCCCCCCCAACAGGGGCCACAGCCTCCCCCACAGGAGCTACAGCCCCCCAGGGGTAGCAGCCCCCCACAGAGGCCAAATGGTCCCCACAGAGGCTACCACCTCCCTTCGCAGGACCCACATACCCCACCCCCACTTGCTCCCCCAGCTCCCTGGATTGCTGCCTCACTTGGACCCATCCCCTGTTTGCACCGCCAGCCCCCAATAGCTGCCCCCCAGCCTCCAGCACTTAAAAAAAAGGAGAAAAACATCTACTCAGCACAGGAGCAGGTGCTGTGGGGTCTCTGGGGCCTCCCAGGTGGGAGATGGGGCCAGCCAGGCAGGGGTGGATCATTGGGGCTGGGGGAGCAGGTGTGGCCAATGCGGGACCCCTCCCATGGTCCCCTTCCCGCCTTCTCCAGCCCTCACAGCCCTTAATTACTTGCAGTGGAGCCTGGGTCCAGCTCCCTGTGCCTGGCATACTGCCTGCCCTGCATGGATAGGCAGCGTGCTTCAGCACCAAGGTGAGGGCCAACCATAGAGACACTCTGGCTGCTACTAGAATGTCTCTGTGGAGGACCCAGCCTCCAGTTTCCTCAGGACAGAGTCCGGGACCATGCTCTGCCTCACTTTTTTGTCTTCAGGTTTTTTTGCCCCCTGGATACCCACACTGCAAATTTACAGCACAGGGAACATTTTTTCGTTCCTGCGCATGCCTCTTGCAGCATCTCAAAGGAGTTTGAGATGCTGCAA
>NW_017729000.1:32007920-32016902 GCF_001723915.1 Gavialis gangeticus
GAGTGGTTCATCATCAGAGCGAGGGCCAACCACAGAGATGCTCTGGCAGCCATCCTCCGGTTGCCTCAGGGCACAGTCCTGCTTTTTTTTTTTGCTCCATTTTTTTTTGACCCCTGGATCCAGGGATCTAATTATGTCCCCACGCTGCAAACTTGCGGGGGGAACCTTTTCCCGTTCCCACACGTGCCTCTTGCAGTGTCTCAAAGCAGTTGGAGATGCTGCAAGAGGCATGTGTAGGCTCATCTGGACGCGCCTATTAGGGTCAGGGCAGTTAAAACAGCATAGTCACAGAGCTGTAGGGAGTGCCTGAACTTTCCAAATCCTGTGGCTGTGCTAGGAATGCATGCAAGCATGTTAGATTGGATTAACACATTTTAGGTCCGGTTAGCCCATGCCAATCTAAAGTTAGTTCTCACTTGATTTTTAGGGTACTCCAATTTTAGCGTGACCTAAGCCCTGCGAATGCTTGATCATCCAGGCATTTAGATCACCCTAAGCGTGGTTAGGGTGATCTAAATGTAGTGGTTGTAGTCACCTATAAAAAATGTCTAGCCCTACTTGAAATGTTTACAGTGTAAAGGGTACAACAAATGGAGCATTCTTTCTCTGGCTTCTCAGCACTTTACAAAGATGGGTAAGCAGTGTTATCAACATTTTCAAGAGAAGAGAACTAAAGCACAAAGAATGTCATGTCAAGGGTTATACTGTGAATCCAAGGCATAGACAGAAGCAGGACTGAGCTCTGTCAGTTCTCAGACTGGCACTTTACTACTGGAATAGACAGTTTAAATGAAAAAAAAAAAAGTCACCTGAAGTTGCAATTCAGAAACAAAGTGTACCAGATTAGAACAGAATTGTAACTCTCACTGTGAAGTTGCTGATATTTATAAATATAACCTGACCCTTAACCTTACTTGCATGCAATTTTCTGTCTACGAATATTATCATCACCTTCCCATTATAATGTTCTTCCCAGTGCTTAAATTATCACCCTTGTGTTTAAGCAGTTGACTTCATACCCTTTGATCTCATACTCTTTGATCCACTAATTGTCTCATCTATCTTCAGTTTCTGCTTTGCCTCTTTTGAATCCAGTATGTCACTTTTCCCGGTTGACCCCTTAGTACTTTTCATGCTGTCCACCTTTCCCCAGATTCTCTTTTCTGAATCGCTTTCAATACAGAGTGTATTGGCCCAGTTCCGTGTTATAATCCATTGTATTCATTCTTCATTTCACAAGGTATGACAAATGCTTCTCGACATGCACCTTTTATATCAGTTTCTAATTCAAGCATGTGTTTGAGCAATCCCTTATTATTAGCAAAAGCTTGATATATCTGGCTCAAATGTGATTGATTCAGAACACATCATCTTCAAGGGAACATCTGTTTATGCCTAACAATTTCATTAGTGTGTAATGTTCTAGATGCAAAGGGGAGTTGATACCCAAGGTGTCCATCATGTAATCAGAAAATGACTAGTGCACAATAGAAACCTTCGTTGGAGGCAAGATATGTAAACCTTCTGATAAATGACAGCTTAAGTTAAAACAGCAGCACAATATATAGGGTTTTAACCATGACTTCCATTAAGTTTAATTAGTCATGACGCTGAGTCCCTGTTCACTGTTAACTCTGTAATGGCTTGCTTGTTTTGTGCCATATATATCTGTGTGTGTGTGTGTGTGTGTGTATACACACACATATATACTCTACATTAATTTATATATAATTTATGTAGAGTAAATTCCTCCCATTTTGGAATGAACTTACATATTTAAACCACCAGAATGTGTTATAACCATACCAGCCCAGGTTACTGTAGCTTTATGGGTAAAATAAGGATCTGAGTTCAGAGTTGGTTCTGATTTTTCTTTGTTTATTACCTGAATGCAAGGTGGAAACTGATTATTTCATGCCACTTTAGTTTGTGTGAACAGGAAGCTCTTTACTTTCCCTAGAGATTGGATGTGCAAACTTGTATTGTTTACCAAGGGTTGATAATGCAGTGGTATATGAAAACAGTTATTGCCCTAAGAGTTTTCAGTCTAACACTGTACTAATTGACACCAACAGTTTAAAATTTCCTCTAGGGAAGGAGGCTTTAGGTAAGCATGTCTTTTATACCAGAGCTCTCCTTTGGTGAGAGAGCGTTAGGGAGCCATTTCCGTCTCCTTCACTTATAAGGCTAAGCTTAGTCCTGATACAATTTTGAACTGCCTACTGGCATCTCTTAGATCAGGGGCATCAGACTCAAGGCCTGAGGCTGGATTTAGGCTGCAGGTCTCCTCCAGCACCAGACTGATGGAGCCAGCAGCAGCTGTTGTGGATCTGGACCTGGGGGTGAGTGGCAGCATGGATCCAGAACTGGGTGCAGGTGGGGAATTGAGGAGAAACTGGGCAGCAATGCAGGGAGTGGACATCAATATAGGTCTGGAAGCGGGCATCAGCATAGATCTGGAGATGAGTGGTAGTGTTGGTGTAGGAATGAGCAGCTGTGTCAGTGGGGTTCCAGGCAGCAGCACAGATCTAAGGGTGGGTAGCACCAGTTTCAAATCAAGTGGCAGTGTGGGTTCAGGAGTGGGCAGCAGTGCAGACAAGAGAGCTGGTGACAGCATGGGTGGAGGAATGGTAGACAGTACCAGTGTGGGAGCAGATAGTAGCATGCATCTGGAGTGGGCAGCAGCATGGACCCAGGAGCAGGCAGCAGTAGAGCATGTGAGGGCCATATCTGCACAATCCTTGCTTGCCCCCCTGCCATTGATGGCAGTGTCATTCAGAATCCAGAGCCCCTGAATTCTTGTGGCATGGCACACCAGTGGCCATGGCCCCCAACTTCCAGCAGCTGGTTAGACTACTCGTGGGCTAGATCAAACAGTTCTGCAGGCTGTATGTTTGACACCCTGTTTTAGATCTTCTCTGATAGGAGATCCCCTGCTGGTGAAAGGTAGATGCACAAACACAGAGCTAGTATGCTTGCTTCTACCAGTTTCTGTAGGTAGGAGGACTTTTCTGCATGATGCTTGAGATCATATTACAGCCCCTTTACATCAAAGATGTCATGAAATCACTTGGAAATATGACCCACTATATTTTCAGTCCAAAATCCACCTTCTTTCTTTGTCCCTCACTTGTTCCCACTATTGGAAAAATTTGGGGCCTGAGAGCAAGCAGCCAACTTTCACCCTGTTACTCTATTTTACATTGTATTAAACATTGCAAACTTTGCCTTCATATAGCAGTAACAAAAATATTACTTACTCACTTTTGTGGTGCATTTCTGTCACCTGAGGGTCTTCAAATGCTTTACAAAGGAGGGCAAGTATTATCATTTTATTTTGCAGATAGTCAAAGTGACCCACAGAGAAACTAAGTATGCCACCTACAGCAACACAGTGGATGAGTGGAATAGCATGGAAGAGAACACAATCTCATTACTCCCATTCCATTGCTCCAGCCATGCTCCACATATCAATGAACAAAGTACTCCATTCATTCATCAGTGGACTATGCTGGGAGGATTTTTGCCCCCCAATTTCACCATCTTCTCTAAAGTTGCAAATGTTGATGTGTGGATCCACTGGTGACTTTCTTTTTTCCTATCTGTGTTTCCACTGAAACTTAAAATAGCTAGAATACTTTTTTTTTAATCCTCTGTGTGGGGATTTCAGTGACATTCTAGTGCAGCTACAGGCTCTCTCTTTTTTTTTTAGGATCAGTGACTAGTTCAGATTAACAGGAGAACATTTAACAGTGAAGAGCATTCTCATAATCTCTGCTTTCCAGGTAATGCAGGTCATCTTTATAACCTGATTATTTGAATAATAGAATTATAAAGAAGCAGAGCTAGAAGGGACCTCTGGAGGTCATCTAATCTAACTTGAAGCCAGATGCAGGATCATCCCTATCCAAACCATCCAATAGATATCCTTGTCTAAGATTTTATTAAAACTACCCAGTCAACCCTGTCATACAACCATGAGGCATAGCACTGTAATGTGCCACAGGTAAAGTAAGGGGACAACAGTAGTCAATGTCCTACTGCTGCAAGGATTGTTAAAATACTTTTGAGAGATCCAAGGAAGAGAGTAACATCCCCGCTACACCGGAAGATAAAAACCACCACAGTCCATACCAGTCTGATTATAAGATAAAATTCCTTCCTGATCTCAAATGTGGTGACCCAATGTAGAAGCACTAGCAAGCTCCAATCAAAATCCCCAGCCTTGGCTGTAGACAAGACCCAGTGCTTCTGAGGAAGGCAAAAAACAAAGCTCTCATGCATGTAGTTGCAGGAAGGGAACAAAAAAAATCTTTCCTGACCCCATGTGGCAACCAGAAGAATAGGCAAAGTCCAGAAGCAAAGGCACTACCTGTAGTGTAGCCTACGCATAGCTATTCCTAGATCATCCCTGACCAATGCTTATACAATCTGTTCTTGAACACCTCCAAAGAAGGAAATGCCACAGCTTCCCTAGGCAGTTCATCCCACTTTCTCACTGCTCTAACAGTGAAGTTTTTCCTGTTATCTGTTTTAAATGTACTTTGCTGCAACCTCAGCCATTGTTCTGCATTCTGCCCTTTGCAGCAAGAGATAAAAGGTGTTCTGTCTCTTTTTCATGGTTGCCTTTCATATATTTGAAGATTACTATCATGCACCCTCTTATGCCCCTTTTTTGAAAAACTGAACATCCCTATTTCCTTCAACCTCTCCTCTTATGGGCCTTCAAAGCCCTTTATCATTTTTGTCCCCTTATTGAACTGTCTCTAATTTCTCCACCTCCTTTTTAAAATGTGAAGCCTACAAAAGTACAAACTTCTCTAAATGAGGCCTAACCAGTACTGAACAAAGAGGCACTATCACCTCCTTTGTCTTGCACCTAATGCTCCTATGATGCAGCCCAAAACTGCATTTGCCTTTTATACAACTGCATCACACTGCAGATTCATGTTGAGTCTGTGTTTTAGAAAAAGAAACAGCTCCTTTTCCATAGTGTTGCCATCCTGCCACTTGGTCAGCGGGGCAAGATGTGTGGACTTACCTAGGGATCATGTGCCTAGTCACCTATGGACCAATTATTTAGAGGTAGTGAAAATTTACATCTCTAATTTTAATGGTAAATTCCAGTATTGCCAACATTTAGAGAGTAAAACTCTGAACTTCCTCCCTGACCTAACTCTATGGACATCATGGGATTGGGTAAAAATCCAGAAAGTTTTAAAAATTAATATTATAGTTGAGTTTTTTCCTTCTGTTGCTGGAGTACTCGAGATTATGCTTTCAAACTTTTCTCTGGGACCGTTAAAGCCAGAAACTGTTTTCTAAGTATGGAAGACAATTTCTCTGTTTTGCTAGAACTTTAGTAGCTGGGACTTCAAGAAACACAAAATATTTTGAGACCTTTAATCCTATGTCCAGTAATTATTGAATCAATAGTTTTTTCCTCTCAATCATAAATAGTCGTAATTAAAAGGAGATACTTTCTTGACTTAACCCTTTCTGTGCTCACCCCTTTTGCTCCTTCGAATCTCAAGCTCTATTTATTTTCTTAAAATTGTTTTCCTTTGCTCTTTTACTGACAATGCTTTCATATTTGCTTTACGTTGTGTTCTCTTATGTTTCATCTACCTTTTAAAAAAATGGATTTATTACTTCTTTTTGCCCTATAATTGAAATAGGATTTTTTCACTCTCTTTGTTCCTTTTCTTTTGAAACCATTTTCTCAACCTTTCCAAAGATAAAAATAAAACCTATTTAAGTTTGGGTAAAATTGGAATGAACAGATTGAAAATAAGGCAACACGTAGGTGTTATAAATATTGCTGAATTACGTTTCTAAGTCAGGTGAGTACCACAGCTAAACTTTTCATGGCTGGTGGTGAAGAGAGAAATCATGTGTTTATAGGTATGTACGTAGGTGGGTGTCAATGCTTGTATGCAGCCACTATAATAAATGCTCCTAAACTCAGAGTTCAGCTGTGGCAAACAAATGCTTGTTCCCTGCTGTTTTCCTAATAGCTTTTATTAGTGGTCAGTGATGCCTGTGGTTGCCTTCTTTTTCCACCACAAAAATTGTTCTCATCTTCTCAACAAGGACCATATAAGAACAGTTCATTTGCCATAATCCTATTGAGTTGTAAAGCAGAGCAATTTTTTGGATAATGATATCGTTCATGGTAGGTTCAAATTTTTAATCCAAGTCTTGAGGTCTATGATTTTTCATACAGTTTTGTCTGCTACTTATATGCTGTTTTGATAATTCACTCTGATTTTTTTTCTTCATATTTTCAGGAATTAGAGCTATCCCTCAGTCCCCTTTAAGCCAGAAGGTTTTTTAATAGCAACAAACTAAGAGGAAAATTAGTGGCTGTTATCTTTACCAGCCTCCTGGTTTACATCACCTCTCCTTTTTAAATTATACACCAGAAAGCACAT
The DNA here is from genome assembly GCF_001723915.1 of Gavialis gangeticus. Lineage (NCBI taxonomy): Eukaryota > Metazoa > Chordata > Crocodylia > Gavialidae > Gavialis > Gavialis gangeticus. The sequence goes on from NW_017729000.1 coordinate 32,014,355, forward strand.
GCCATGATCACTAGTTCTTCTGGGGGTGTCTACATGAGATGCTACATCACTGTAGCAACGAGCTATGATGATGTAGCTCATCATTATGGCAACATAGCATCGGCAGGCATGAGCCTCCTTGCTACTCTGCAGTAAGGTCAGAAACAACCCATGCATAATAACCAGTAGTGGTGGTTACTGCACAGTCATTTAGTACTTACTAAAGCAAGTGCTAAATGACTGCACAATAATAACTGTGCAGTCGGGTGCACGTGTAGACAACCCTCTATAACTTACCTTTTAATCCTTCCCCTCCAAATTTCTATGAGCTTATTTGTTATATATCCCTGATTACCAAAAAATATGAGCATGGGCTGATCCAGGATTTCCTAAAGCGGGGTGCAACACATTACCCTTTGGAGTATAGAAAGATGGGGGTGAGGTGTGGCTGGAGTCCCCAGGCTGGCAGGGGAAACCAGGGCAGGGAGCAGCACTGGAAGGAAGAATGTGCACATTGCTGCCACTGTCCCCAATCCAGACAGGGTCCCCACACAGCTGCTCCCTGAAGCACAGGGTAAGTGGGGTGGATCCCCTGGGTTTGCTGGGGATAACAGTGCTTGGCAGGTTCCTCCTCCTGCTCCATCTCCATGCTGGGGGGGCACTTGTGGGGGTAGGGAGCAGGTGCTGGAAGGAGGAACTTGCATACTACTGCCACTATCTCCTGCGAAGCCCAGCATCTCACACAACTGGAGAAGTGCAGAAGCAGCTCTGGGGTTCCCCTTGTACCTAGATTAGCTGGGGATGGGCAGTGGCGGCAGAAGAGCAATGTGTTTACACCGTCCTGAATCTGCTCCAAATGTAAGCATGTCACGGCTTTCACTGTGGCTGATCTCACAATCACTTTGTTAGGCAAGGAAATCCATTAGCCCCATTTTACAGAAGTCCGTGATGGGACAGACCCTTGAACCCATGTTTACCAAGTCCTAAGCTAGTACCCTGTCTGCTGAATTATCTTTCCCTGTATTCATCTCAGAAGCACTATCATAACCACCTTGTAATGACCAAAAGACATGTTTCCAAAAACATCTGCAATGCAGAGGTTATATTGTCGAGAACAAGTTAAGTAGGGGTAGGCAAATATTTGGTTTGGCAGGCCACTTAATGGGTTTTGGTGACCTGTCAAGAGTCACACCTCTCTCTTTCTCCCTCTCTCTCTTTCTTTCCCTCTCCATCTCCTTGTCCCTCCCTTCCTGGGCTGCAACCCGCATGGAAGCCTGAACACACCCACAGCTTTAGCTTGCTCCCCACACTGCTGGAGTCCACCTGCCAGCAGCTTTAGATTGCCCCACCCACCTCTCCCAGCCCAGGCATGGTAGCTGCCAGCCATTTCCATAGCTTCCCAAATGCAGCTGGAAGCCTCTGGGCTGGGGCTCTGGGTATGAGTGGTTGGGAACAGAGCATGCTACAGCTGTGGACTGTGAGCAGCATAGAAGACTGAACCCACCCGCAGCTGTAGCATGCTCTGCCATCCCTTCCCCAAGACCTGGAGCTGCTCACCCAGAAGCTGCTGGCCATGTTTGGACAGCTGTGGATGCAGCCAGCAGCTGCTGGGGCCAGACTTGGGGGTAACAGAGGGGCATGCTACAGTTGCGGGCAAGGTCGTGCTTTCACTTCTATGTTCCTATCTGGCCCAGAGACAGAGAGATAGAAAGAGAGAGAGAGAGCTCACCTGGCATGCCAGAAGCACCCCTGGCTCACTGGCACCACTTGGCTACTGGAGCCAGAGCTGCTGCCTACCCATGGGCCAGATCCATTCAGTTGGTGGGTGCCTGCCTGTGGGCTGGATCCAATCAGTTGGTTGGGTGGATTTAGCCCACCTCTGTGTTAAAGTCAAGTTTTGTACATATGTGACAAGTATAGGCAAAATACTTTTGTAATAGCAAGCTCAACTGAACAGTAATGTGTGCTTTTAGAAAAGCTGCGTAAAGGTTTGAACTGACTTTTGTTAGAGGCTTATTTCTTTATTATTTTACACTCTGATTTTTAGGGCTAAATACTGCCATCATGAAAGTACCCCCTGACACTGATGAGAGCTGTGCATGTAAACCCATGTGTAGATGTGTCTTGAGTCTGTTGCTCTTACTACAAAGAGGGTCAAGATTGATCTGTTTCTCTTTCATTGTATGTGCCATTTGATGGCACTATGGTTTCTTCTATTTCCTAGTTAACTACTGGTAAACACATTCAGTCAAATATCAGAGCAACCAGTTGGCTGTTTTGGCTGTTTCTATCATCCATCTCTTTTAAATGTCAGATAAACCTTAGCACATTTTTTCAGTGTGCTGAAGGTCTGTCTTTCTAACCGGTGGGTGAATATAGCTACTGGGGACAATTTTGTTTGTTTTGTGTTTTAAAGCCTTCCTCAGAAGCATTGAATGTTGGCTGCAACCAAGGCTGGGGATTTTGACTGACTAGGGAATGCCAACACTCCTGAGGTCCTGGCTAGGGGATCTTGCCCCTCCCCTTAGGATCAGACTGATTGCCTTATTTGGAATCAGGAAGAAATTTT
>NW_017729000.1:32021902-32036303 GCF_001723915.1 Gavialis gangeticus
AAATATCAGAGCAACCAGTTGGCTGTTTTGGCTGTTTCTATCATCCATCTCTTTTAAATGTCAGATAAACCTTAGCACATTTTTTCAGTGTGCTGAAGGTCTGTCTTTCTAACCGGTGGGTGAATATAGCTACTGGGGACAATTTTGTTTGTTTGCTTAACTGCAACCAAATGTTGCCTTCACTCTGCTGTTGACATTTGACACAAAACTGTTGTGGCTTAATTTAGTTGTGACCTTAAGCACCTTAAATAGGAGAAAGGGTACTTAGAAGATGGCTGGAGGTGGTTTTAACTCAAATCATTTTGCCAAGCTACTTTATGTCAAAAGGAGTAAATATGGGCAGAATCCTTACCAGCTTTATGGATTTTCTAATTTTCTGCATTTATTATGCTTACCTCCTCTTTGGTGACAAAGGAGATTAACACTAGCCATGGGCACTCCACGGATTTATCTTTGAACCTCTTTCATCACCATAAAAGAAGGCATGGTAACATGCCTCCCTAAAGTGATTCACCAAGAATTATTTCAGGCTATTATAGCTGTTCACTGAATTTCTGTTGGGTGACAACATTCACGATAATTACACGCCATCAACATTCTAATGAACTACAAAATACATAATGCTTGGACATGAGGCATGGTAACTTAGAAACGTGTCACTAGCAGCTTCACTGCAACTAACATACAAAAATGTAGGCATCATTAACAACATCCAGAAAGATGGATGAGACCCAATCTTGCTTGACCCAGTGCTTAATTTATTGACTGGCTTTAACAGTGATGCCCTTTTGCTGGATGTTAATAGTTTCAATGTTCCTTTCAGTAGTTTTTATAGACATTTGCTTTGTTGAACTCAAATGCAGAGGGCAGTTTGAAAACTTGCAAACTAAAAAGAAAACAACTAACTGAATGGGGCTATAAGGGTTATGTTTTTTTTTTATAAATGTACCATTGAACTAAGGTTCATTTCAAAAGAATTTCTTTAACTAGTATTTAATACCTAGCTGAAATCTATGCAATTATTTTTGGTCATCTATAACTTCTATTGAGACTTTTATTATATTGAAATGAAATTTCAGAATGCAAATAGCAAAAGAAAAATGTTACTTCACTTAATTATGTCTATTGACATGTTCTGTGTGACTTTTAACAGCTTCATGTGGATATTATATTTGTTTTAGCCTATTACATTAACATTTATTCCAGGCTTTGAAAACCTAAATATTTAACCTTATTTTTATAATAATTTTTTGTGTTTTCAATTTTTTTTAATTTGAAAAAAAAGACAATGAGGTTTTGTATTTCCCTTTAGGGGAGAGTCAGTCAAATCATGTCTCTAAAAGAGAGAAATACAACTGGTAAAAAAGTTTAAGATACTTGTAACTTCATAATTATATTCTTAGTTGAGTTCAGGATTACAGAGAAGGCTATATGTATAGCAGAGAAGTAAGAAATGTTAGCTTTTCATCTACCTTCTCTTGTATATTTTTTGTAAGGACTCATCTTCACTGAGTTTATCTGGATTTTTATCTGAAGATTTTGGAATTTCTGGTTCCTGAGTTCTTTTTATTTCACCTTCCTCTTTCAAATTGCTTCCTTAAGCTGCATCTATACTTGGTGCTCATTCTGACTGTGAGTAAGCACCTTACCCACCTACCTGGTGTACCTGAGTAGTACAAAATAATAGGTTTGGATTCACAACTAAAGAATCTACCTACTAGATTATAGATAAAATCCTACAAGAATAGCTCACAGTGCAGTCAAACCAACTTCTAAACATTTTTAATTAAATTGGATGGAAATAGTATCATGTACTATAATTTAAACCTAGTCTACACCCAAACATCTCTCCATTTAAGTCCAATTCTAAGCCATTTTTCTTCTTGATGAATAACAAGAGAATGCATACGTGTGTTTGTGGGTGTGCTTATGTAAATAAGATGCACATATACCTTATAATAGAAATTACAGTAGGTCAGTTCTTCATGTTTAGATTTCTGAATAGCTAGACAGCAACAAATAACAGGTGTAATTACAATCTGCTTAACTACATGCAATAGAGTCAAGGCTGGTTGTAATACATGTCATACATATATTCCTTATAATAAACATGCTTGCTAGTATATTATGTCATACTGATAGAAGAAAGGTACAGGCATGTATCTGATCTGATCTGATCTGATCTGTCTGAATATTCTCTCTAGGTATAAATGGTTTAGTAGGCTTGTAACAGTCTTCTCACTGTAGGATTTCTCCACTGATGCTCTTAAACTGAATGTGGTTTTGAAATATCACTTGTTCTTTTCAACCTTATGATAATCCAGTCTTTTTAATCATCAATTCAGAATGCAGTTCATTGCACTGATAGTGCAAAGAAATTAGGGTATTTGCATTGCTATAGGCACATCTACACAAGATGCTATGGTGCAGTAGCAACAGGCTACTGCACCATAGCTCATTGATACTGCACAGTAGCATTGGTGGGCACTACCTGTGTGGCAATGAAACTGCTCAGTAGCAATGAGCTACTGCATAGTAGCTTATTGCTACTATGTAGTAGCATTGGGGGGAAAAATGTGTGGTGATTGTACTGCACAGTGATTGCGTAAGTTTACTGTACTATACAGTATTTCCATAAGCAAGTACTAAATGACTGCACAGTAACAACTGCGCAGTCCATCGCATGTGTAGACATGGTCTATGTTTGTCTAATGGTCAGGCACAAACAAGCCTAAGCTGAAAGAGCATTCTGGGTTTTTGATGTGGAAAATGTCTTACGCCAGTGAAGTGAAACTGCATTTTAAAAATGTCTTGAGTTTGTTCTCTAACCAAACTTGTGTCCCTCACAATGAGCATTTTTTAAAAGAATCAAAAAGCGTTATTGAGGAAACTGGGAAGGACCAAGAAAAGCCTTCTCTGACTTGCACCGTTTCATTATCACTGTACATTTTCATGAGATTTAATGAGTTAGTTGGTTTAGTAACCAGGCTGCATGAAAATAGCCTTTATTGAGGTGATTTAACTGAAATCAGAACAGAAAAGTGAATGAAAAAATGTTAAATTTTACTATATTCTTAATTTCAAGATTTGAATTAGGTCTATGAGAGTTTTGAGTTCTTATATTATATGAATGATTATATTATACTAGCCAATTACCCATCAAGAATGATGGAAGTGGGGCGGGGATGGAGCACTGCCGCCCACCACCCTGTGCTGCTGCCATCACCACCTCCCAGCAGTAGGGGCTGGAGAGAACTTCCTCCTGTCCTCTCCACCCCTCCTTCAGTATGACCTAGTCCCCTCCCCACCGACCCTGCTCCTCAGAGGCAGTGGAGCACCACAGGATGGAGCTGGGGGGTGAGGAGAGGCCAGCGCCAGTGGCCCGCCATCATGGTAGTGCTCTGCACTCTGATTGGTTGTTTCCCTAACCAATCAGAGTGCTCCAAGAGTGTTATGGACAGACAGACAGATGGGCTAAGCTCTTTATTATATAAGAACGATCCAGTTTGCTCATTCCTGGTAGACACACTGCCCCAGATTGAAATTTCTTTAGGTAGCAGTATTGAACAAAAGAAATGTACTTAGAATGTGCTTTCAGCCCAGAAATTTCACAGCAGTATTGGTAAACTGAGATGTCTGAGAGCTATTTAAGATGCTCCTACTTTTTCTTTAGATACTTTGCAAGCTTGGAACATGGTCAACTTTTTCCAGTTCATATCATGCAGCCCTTTGCTTAACTAGATCCCCTTTGTTCCCTTGCATTATTTAGGAACTTGGTAGGGTATGCATAAATGAAAGAAAGCTGGCTATGTAATTCATGGTCACTTTATGCAATAAACAAATATATATATATATTTGATCTGTTTAGCCTTCAGAAATATTCAAGACAAGATATAAAAGGCTGTTTTAAATGAATATATATATTGCTTCTAAAATATTCTAAGAAAACCTTCCGTCAGTCCTGGAGAGTGATGTGTATTTGTGGACTCAAACAGGTGGGACTCACATCCTATTGGGATATGGTGACTTGGTAGTTCTTAAAGGTAGGAGCAAAAGCATGGACATTTCAGATATGTTTTCAGATTAAGAGCCTGAACTCCAAAATTTTAGAGGGTTAGTCATCTTCAGTAGAAATTTGATGTGGACTTTGAATTATATTTGCACCTGAGAATTGAAATAATTGATACACAAAGAACAGATGGGAAACAGATGGAGTGCAAAAAAATGAAAGAAAAAAAGAAAGAAAGAAAGGAAGAAAGTAGTGGGGAGTGAGAACTAAAATGCACAGTCAGGTTGACCCCTTTTTTCTTTTCTTTCCCCCTAAAACAAAGTTAAGTTTAAATTGTCAAATCCTATTTTGTACTTTATTAAGCTGGGCAAAATGGTGCTGTGCACAGGCATGTAGCTAAATCTGTAAAGTGATTTTTCATCTCCAACTGAGGTGTACTCATCACCGTCACATTGACTGGCATCAGTATGCCAATTTACAGCCAAAGGCAATGCTTGTCTAACTGTGAATTTGATTGCCCACTCTTTGATCAATGTTATATCCAACAACCATTCTATCCAAAAAGATATGGAACAACTTCATTGTGCTTGAGAGGTAAAACTGAAAAGATGAACTATGTGCCAGCTCAAGTGACACTTGTGAAGTGCCACTTACTGTGGTGATGGGCAGGCAGTACAATGGGAGAAGGGTTTAATCTTTTTAGGAAATAGAAGTTATCATAGGAAAAAAGGCAGAGTGTAATGAACAAGGTAAACAACAACAGCAAATCTAGGTTAGATTACTGTCCCACAGAAATGTCAATTCCAACCATTTGTAAGCAGTTGGCATGGGAATTTCAAAAATGATGCCAGCCCACTAAAAGAATAATCAGTCAAATTGTGTATTGGTTTGAAAAAATAAGTAACTAACTAAACCTTCTGTGTTTCAATCAATATTCACTTCACTAGCTTGAAATAGGATTTGTGTTTTAGGAGAACCACTCATTTGCATATGGGAAACATCTGTCCCGAAATGTGTTGTTACAATTAGCATCCTTGCATTCCCATGGCTGGAAAGCCCTTCTTGGATTGAAATGGTGTCATTGAGCAGGCACTACAGATGTCTGAAGTTGTTTCCTGTCGCTCCATAGTAACAGAACAATGAAAAATACTTGTGCAACACCAAGTAGCATTTAGAGTGTGGGGAGAATAAGGATCCGGTGTGTTGGAAGAAGTAATACAAAAACTTTGAAACCTTAATTAACAGAAACTGCAAGCCTAGTTCCTCGTGAGCTGCAATGCAAATGTATCCCCCAAATGTCATTAATGACTTGCTTTTATCTTTGACAAAAACTCCTTTATAATCGTTAAAACACATGGGAAGCAACAGGGAAATCAAAAACACCATTACCCTCTAGTATAGTAGTAAAATGACACAGGTAAGAACAATAAATTTTTTCTCAGGCATTTCTGTATGATGCATACTAACTGTACAGTACTGTGAGCTTAAGAAAGGTGGGTGGTATATGGAATGGATATGCATTATATACCTCTCTCCCAAAGATTGACAGTAATTTTAAAAAAGGGTGGAGTAATTGTAGTTGAACCAGCAGGTGAAAGTGGTACACTGAAACTTAAATTCTCTTTGTTCAGCTAAAGTAATTTATTTTTTCATCCCATCCTAGGTTAATTATTTTGATTAAATAACTGGAATTTTTTTTATACAACCAGTGTTTATATAACAGTTTACATCAAGTAAGCCAATTTCCAGGTTTTTTGTGTATGATGGCAGAAAATGAAAAATACTGCTATTGAATTATAAGAACACATCTGCATAGGGAGTACAGCAGCATTTGAAGAACTTTGTTCAGATTTCTCCCTTCAGCAACAATCTCGTAACTGTAGAAAAACAGTACATTTTAATTGTTTCCACTGACCCTGTCATCACTAATTCTACAGCACATTTGCCATCATGCCTGGAGGTCAAAGGGAGGGCCTTTTTGTCACTTTTAGAATTAATTCATAAAGCTTGCCACATGTGCTATCAGATAATATTATGGAAGTGACTGACTTTAACTCAAATCAAATTCTCTTTCTGTGCTTTAACATTGCTAACTAGGTTTTCAACTTCACTCCAGTTTTAATTTCATCCAAAGGAAGTTGGATGGAATTAAGTTTTGGCATCGGACTAACCTTATTCATTAACTGCATCAGGGCAAACCAGAAAGGGACCCCATTTTGCTAGGTATTGAACAAATACAGAATAACAAACGCTTCTTTTCCTGAGGAGGTTACAATCTGTATAGATAAAATAGATAGTGGGTGCATCTTCACAAGATGCGAATTGTGCAGTAGTCTAATTATACCATGCAATAGTGTGCAGGGCAAAACCTGTGCTAATATGTTGCTGGGCAGTAGTCTTAGGCACATTAATGAATGTTTAGATGCACCCAGTGAGTATACAGAAAGGTATATAATACACAAAGGGCATGTCTACATGAGATGCTAACTGCACAGTAGAGCATCACAGCACAAACAGTGCTAATAGGCTACTGTACAGTGTTATTAGGCTACTATACCACAGCATCACTAAAAAGGCATGCACTGGCACTACTACGCAGTAACACTAGTTACTGCACCTTCATTTAGTACTTGATTAAACAAGTACTACATTTAATGCTCAGTAACTATGGTAAATTAATGAATGTGTCAATGTGCCCAAAGTGTGGTATCAGAAAACATCAACGCCCTGATTTTTTGGAGGGGGTAGTTCAAAAAGGATCAATTCAATATAAATAATCAAGTGAAGGAAAGAAGGTGGAGGGTAGTCATGGCAAGGAATGAGAGACACATGCAGAGGGAAGAAACTGAGCGAGGAGGCAGAAAAGAGCAGGAACAAACAGTCAGTTTTGACTGTCTGAAGAGATGGATAAAGAAAATCCAGTTAGGACTGTAAAAAGCTCTGTAAAAGTCCAAATCTCCATCTTTTGGCTGTTTGCTCTTACAGCTGGAGTCTCCAGGCCAATCCTTTCTGAAATATTTCTGCAAGACCTTGTGCTGGGGATAGAAAGAGGAAACACCACTTATGTCGACTGAGAGCTGAGTGAAATATTTAAGATACTTGGCTTGCCAGGAAGTGTAGATTTTGTTTAACCAAAGCCATTTGGAAGCCCATGTCAAATGTAGTGAATGTTTTCAGCCAGAGAGAAAGAGAGAGAGAGAGAGAGAGAGAAATTAGAAAAAATATCAGATGAGTCAAAATCTTTCTTTTCAACATTTTCAAAAGGGAATGATACAATTATCATTCAGTTTATTTTCAAAATTTGGAACATGAATAAAGAAGCAAATATTTTTAAATATTTATGTTATTTTTAAAGAGCCCAACCAATTACTTTTTTCTCTAATTCTTTGTGTACATGGGGGGCTTCCATGGGTCCTAGAGATTGCTTGAGTGAGCAACATTTTTATCCTCTGCTTCTATAGTTTGCCAGTTCCTGCTTTGTCTGCCTCTACCTAATATTTTAATATTTCTATACAATCATAGAAAAATGGCTATCACTATTACTCAGTGTCTACATGTGTGCTTTACTATGGAGTTGTCTAATTACCTCCAGAGTAAAATGTCACAATTTACATGTGTGCTGATATTAGGGCAGAGTAATGAACCCCACCATAATACAGTGCTGTCGGGGACAGTGCTATCTTACTGTAGAGTCATTTATTGCACTGCAACGCATGTCTGTACAGTGAACAGGACAGTCCCTGGCTGGCAGCAGGTTTGGGGGGTGAGGGAAGGAGGGGGCGGTCAGCCACGTGGCTCCACAGTTTTGGCACTCTCCTGCTCCAGCCAGCCCCTCTGCTGCCCAGTGCCTCTACCCAGAGTTTAGGCCTGACACCCTGGGCCTGCTGTCAGCCCAGGGTTGATCCACCATGGCTTAAAGTGCCACTCTCCCAGGCGCACATATAGACACTATGCCCTGGAGCAGCATATTTTGAAGCAAACTGCTCCAGAGTTTATCATGTCAAATTAATTGCACATGTAGCTGCACCTAGGAGGTCCTTTATGGCCTTTCTGTCCAATTCCATGCTCAAGGAAGAATTATCCCTTTCGTAACCATCCTAGACAAGTGTCCATCCAGTTTATTCCAAACAAAACCATACAAATAAGTCTCTTGTACAAGTACCAGGCCCAATGGCCAATGACATCAATAACACCCTAACGTGCCAAAAATAAAGCAGGGGGACGAGGGCACTGTCAATGTCTCTGCACTGCAAGAATAGGAAGTAGCTTGTTAAAATACACTCAAGAGATCCAAAGAAAAGTCCCATACTTTCAACTATAGAAGAAGGCAAACATCCCTGCAGTCCATGCCAGTCTGACTAGAGAAATTGGTCTTATACTGGGCAGAGGAGCAAGACCCTCTAGCCAGGAACCAGAGCATCAGCACATACCACTCAAAATCCACGCCTTGGCTACAGCCAACACCAGCGCTTCTGAGAAAGGTGGGAAAAGATACCCTGACACCTGTAACATCTGGAAGGGAAAAATCCTTTTCATTTCCAGCAAAAGAAAGAAACATGGGAAAACAAAATGCACTGCAACCTGGGAACTGAAAACACAACTCCATAAGTCACACACCACAACTAGAGAGCCAGAACTCCCCTTTTGATCATCCTACCCCCTCCATAAGCTTGCCCCAGCTCTTCAACCTGTTTTATAACCAAGCTGATTAGGGAACTCTGTGTCATTCTCTAGTTTTAACCTGCTTTGAGCATTTGTCATGATCTCTAAGCAGTGCAAGTGTGTGTCCTGGGTTCACAACTACTGTTTTTAACACCATTCTCCCAGCTACATTATTTATAACCTCTAATCAATGCTAGATTACCTCTTGCCAATACTTGCCCAGCCTCTTCTTGAAAACCAATGAAGGATATTCCACAATTTAGGCAGTCTGTTCCACTGACTCACTGCTCTAACAATGAAGACTTTTTTCTGACATCCCCCCATCCTTTTAAAACATGGAGCCCTGAACTGCAAACAGTTGTGTATATGAGGCTCAACCAGCACTGAGTAGAGTGGTACTACCACCATGCAAGCTTCATTTGTGTTTTTTGGTGGCTGCATCACATTGCAGGCTCATGTTGACACATGCAGACACAGTGGTGTTTGTGCCACCAGAGACTTATCTAAGCCTTTTGCTAATTGTAAATGCTAGAGAAGTGAGCAGAAACATCACCATGAAATACAAAAAATCAGCTCTCCTATGTCAATAACAAATTGCTTCAGCAAGAGTCACCGCAAATATTTTGTGGCCAATCTATAAATTAGGTTCCATAAAGCTCTCATCAGTTAATTTTGAGTAGCAAACACATTCCCGAAAATTAAAGTCTGTTTGCAGATAGCTTGTGATTAAAATAAGAGGCTAAACTTGGTACGTTTACTATTAGCTGAGCTGTACTTCGGCGGCTCTTCTCTGAGCCAAACCCATTAATCCCTTCTCTAGTTGGAATTTATTCACTAATTCTTTCTGAGGAGAGCTTGTTCACCTGTGCTGCCAATGACCTGGTAATTCAAATGAGCTGAGACAAAGAATGATTTGCTGCCATTTGCACCCTGAATGTGAACAAAACACTGTGCATCATTTTTGATAACATAAGCAACAATCCAAGAATGACAGGACACAATCAATGCTAGCCTGTCTGCTAGATTATTTATGTTTCTGATCACAGCTTTGCCTGGCAGGCTCTACAGCTGCAAACATCTTGCCTGCAACTAGCTCCCTTCCCCTCCCCACTTCATTTTTAAGACTGAATGGGTTTTAGTGCACAGTGAAATGCTTAGCAGTAGGGCCATGATTGTCGTTTATATAGGAAAATGTGTGTGCGCGCACACATGCTCATGTGTGGGGTTGAGAGAGTGGAGGTGGGGTTTTTTTCCTCCCACACAGAATTTTGGTTTCCAAGGCCAAGCATTTGGAGAGCAAGAAGGTACCGTGAGTGCTTGTGATTACATTTACCAACAGCATGACAACACACATTTCAGTGTATTCAACAGAAAACATAATCAGGTAGCCAAAGGAGAACAATTATCTTTCATACTAATTGGCAAGTTCCTTTTAACCTTTAATTAACTGTGAATTTTCAATGGGTCTGAATGGTCTTGTTAGACTTTTTGCTGGTAGAAGGTCATGGAAATACTTTTTTTCCTGATTGCACAGGTGCAGTATAAATAAAATATAGGCACATATACAATATATAAGGTCATAATCCTCATTTGCACTTTGAAGTGCATAAAGTATGAAAATCTTGTGCTGCTGAAAGGACCGATGCTGCCAGGACTTTTTACTCGTAGCTTCAAAAGGAAATTCAAATAGATTTTGCATTCTTGGTTTGTTTCTCTTGGCACATTTTTGATACAATCAGCAGCCGTTACTTGAAAGGCTCGGAGCTGATTAGCATAGAGTCTAATATGCCTTCTTTAGATGCCATCCTAGAGAATATTCTCTGAAGAGCAAAGGTTAAGATACACAGAAGAAACAAAACATGATTTTCCTGAGTGCCAAGTTATCTGGCATTCTGGAGATGGCATCTTTTAAGATGTGCTGCTTCCCTTTGGTAAATGGTTAATTATAGGAAATAGAGTGAGGGGTTGAATTTTCAAAAACTATCACCCAAGTTACCTTGGCAAACAGATAACAGGACATGCCAAGCATTCATTTGTTGAAACATTTCCCTGTTTGTCATTCATACATGCATGTACATTCTCAGCAAGGCTATCTGAAAAATTATCTGGAGCAATTCCCAGTTACTCTGCACATATTGCAAATAGTGATAGTTCCAGGGAAAGCAATCCACCCCTACAGGCAGCAAAGTACAGCTGCAACTACAGCTGTAACATACCCCCTGTATAACGTAGATGGGCAGGGAGATGAAAAAATGCATGTATCCATAGCATCTCTCTTCCCTCCTGTGCCTTTTCCCTGGCCCTGTCTCCCTGCTCCTCCCCTCTTCCCCCATCTACACACAAGCAAGTATAACTTCGTATTAATGTCACTCTTCAAAATCTTGCTTCGCTCTAAATGGAGGTTTACCTCTTGTGCTGTTGGGAAGACCCTCTACATCTGCAGTTACAGATGGGATTTGCCAGTTGTTCAGAAATTTCAATAGGTCTATTGTTTTTACTGCTTTGGTGTACTTAAAGGGTTCAAATCATTTTACTACAAGACACTGCAAAAATAGTGTTAGTTTTATCTGGCATAGCTTACAAAACAGCTGCTAAGCTAACAGGTGCAGCAGTGTAATAACCACCTGCTACAGCTAGCATGGTGATGTGGTCACCTCCTCAGATATTTACAACTGTATAATAGCCCATTTCCTTTGTCAATGGTGATTGATTAAGATCCCTGTAGCAAATACAGCAATTACTTCTATGGAAGACAAAAGTAGTATCAAGAAAGTATAAAATGCTTTTTTATCTTTTGTTAATTTATTTTAACTCCTAGAAAGAGACTCCACACCAAGTTTACAGCCAGCTGTCTATGCACTGTCATCAGAGACAACAATGTGAGAACAGTTGAACTGGCTTATTTACCTGAGGTGTCAGCTAACAAAACCTAAAACAATATGCACCTCCACCGAGTTTGGGGCCTTATTACAAATATGATATTCGTGTCATGTTTCTGAAGCGTTTGCCAGAATATACCAGTATTTGGTGCGTGGTGGTTTACAAGAAGTGAACTTATCACTAGAAAATAGGATATAATCATTCATGTTTGGCTGACTTCGCATTGATTTTTATGTCATTTAAACAAAAGCACAGATTGAAGCAACAACAAAATTTTAACTTGTATATGAGTCAGACCCTTGAGTCACAGTATTGCATGCCTGAAAGGTTTTTCTTTCTATACCTTGATTTTTCTGTATGTGCTAATTGTGTGTCTTTGAGAGATGTTTTTAACTTGACTGTAAATGCAACCTAGAAGCTCATAGATGCAGGAAAAGTTAGCAGGCATACTAATAAGAACTGTCCAAAGGATGGGATGTTGTAGGGGGAAATTGTATCTTGACAGAGAAAAAAACAGCAAATATTACACTATTAAAACAACTATTGATGTGTTAGGATGTCCTTGGTAATTTTTTATAATCATAAACTACAAAAAATTAGACTGCAGTATCATTTCTGGTCTTATTAAAGGTAATGACTGTTTTGCCATTAATTTAATAGGATTGGGGCCTGTATATTATGTTTTCCTTCTTCAAAGAGACTTAATATTTTCATTAAATGATGGATATTTTTGGATGATAAAGATTAATTAAATGTTGAAAATGCAGTAATCTATTTGACTCAGAGAGATCAAAAGATACCAAGGATTTTTAATAAAATTATGACCCTGACATCATTTGAACTCTAACTTTGAAATGTAAGAGACATGCTTTAACCACAACAAATGTTGGATTACTGTCTGTATGCTACTTTTTTCTTTCTCTTTGGAAGTATAACTTACTTTGAAAGGCAGAGAAGGACTTAGATGAACTATTAATGCTATAGCCAGGCTCCTTTCCCTTTTGGATTTGACTCAGTCCTTTGAAAAGTATTTTGCCTGATAATTAAGGCATAAATTGTGGAATAAGGTATGCCATGACACTGTTCCAAGAGCAGACTATGGATCATATTGTGACCTGTAGAGGCACAGTACAGACCCTGACATGTTCCTTGCACCAGAGAATATTACTTCTTAGTCCACATCTGCTGGGTTAAACTGCCAAGCATTTTGGTGATAGAGTAAGATGCACAATCCCAATATTCGGATTCTGAGCTCTTGAATGGGCTGTCTCCCAGCAGCCTCCTAGGAGTCTCCCAGACCTTAGACCCAAGCAGCTTTAAACACACCAGTTCTGTACTATAGACACATTTCTGCCTTATGATAGTATGGACTCCTGCACTGTGGACTGCAAGGGGGCAGGCGGCATAAGGTCACTTGGGGCAGCCTTATTCTATGTCTGTACCAAGAACAGAATTCTCTGTTCCTCTAGTTTTTTAGGATGTTCCAACAGAGCTAGACCCTAGAAGTTTGCATAAATTTGCCTCAGTTGGCTACAGGTTGAGGAGTAAGAGGAAGAGGAACCAAGAGGAAAGCATACTGAAGGTACAATTTCTTTATACAAATATATGATAGAATTAGGAACAACAATGTTAATATGCAGGATGAGAAAGAAAATGAAAAGACCAGCATAGGTGGTGGAACGTGTGTGTGTGGGTGGGGGGTCTAACAGGGCACAGACCCCACAAACACAGGCAGCAGTTATGGCCACAGGGCAACCCAGCTTCAGGCTGCTGCAACAGGGGGAGGGGAAAGGGTACACACACTGAGATACCCTGTTCAGTCAGGATCACAGCCATCCCACCAGGCAGGTAAGCTTCTTTCGATCTGCTTTCTTTATAACCGCCTGGTCTTGGGGGGAGGGGGCAGATCGATACCCTCACAGTGCAGGAGGGAGAGAGGTAGGGGTAGGGGTAGGGGCCGGGGCAAATCATTCACCCCTGCTCTTACCCCACTCCCTGCTTAAATGTGTAGATTGGCCCATGACTCGGCCTGGCTGGGACCCCATTCATGGTGAATGGGGCCCTGGCTGGGCTGGGTCATGGGACAATCGGAGCCCAGTGGCTCCTCCAGAGGCATGGTGCCAGGGAGCCAATGGGGTGGGGACCCCCTGATCTTTGCATGAGGCAAGGGCGGGCTTCAGCTGTGAGCTGGGTTCTGCCTGCTCCCTGCCTCCATGCCTCACTGCCACCTTTGAAAGCAACACAGCATGGTGCCATGTACATCCTGCCACTGGGTGGGCTGGGCAGAGAGGCACATGGCACTGCTTTCAAAGGCAGCAGCAAAGTGTGGAGGCAGGGATCAGACACAGCCCCACTTGCAGCTGTAACTCACCCTTGCCCCTTGGCTCCCCAGTGCAATAACTCTGAAGGAAACACCAGGCTCTTCCTGGGGATGATTCAGAGTGGGGCGGGGTGGGTGCGGGAGTCCTGGGGGCTGCATCTCTTCTGGTCTGGTGGTGCAGCTGAGGCTGGCCCAACTGTGGCCCTCGGCTCCATGCCCCCCTGGACAGTGAGATGCCGGGGCTGGTGTGGGGCTGGGGGGCAATGAATTCTCAGGGGCTGTCAGCACTGGGCAATAACCCCAGGTGCAGGGGAAGGGATGGCTGCATAGGTGCAGTGAGACCTAGCCCTGATCCTGATCCTGATCCTGGGCCCAGCCCTGATCCACTCCTTCCCTGGTCCCAGCTCCAGCCCTACTCCCTCCCTGCCACAGACTTTCCTGCTGGGAGGGATGGTGCGCGTGCTCTCAGCCCCCCCCCCCCCCCCCCCTTTTCCCCCCCCCCCTTTCACAACCACCCAATTTATATTCTC
>NW_017729000.1:32036384-32043551 GCF_001723915.1 Gavialis gangeticus
CCCCCCCCCCCCCCCCCCCCCCCCAATTTTCTCCCTCTGCCTATGAAGACCAGCTAAGTATTAATTCCAGTATTTCAATTTCCTACATTACGAAGCCTTAAGAATATCTTGCAGCTGATTGAATAGTCAAGATACACTATAATCAGTGTCGTTCCAACTGACCTCTCCCCCACCATAATTCCAAGGAAACCCCTTGTCTGCTTCTTATTCCTAGATGCAATATATATTTATTCGCTATCATTGCCTTAAAATTTCAGACTCAGAATTAATTTTCTAAATTTTAATAGGTGTTTCTTAACCTTTGCATTTACTTTCTTTACCTTAATGTAGAGCCATGCTATCTTTGAGCTTAATTTTATAATGTTTATTTTTTTTTCAATTATACATCTTTACATTTCCAGCTTAAACTGTACCAAACTAATGCCTTTACTTCCAGTCTCTTATTTTTTTACTTAAATCTGCTTACTGAAAATCTTTTGACAAAGCCCATATCTAAGTTGTTTGCTTATGCTCAGTCTAGTTAGGCATCTGAAGTCTGCTTTATGCTAAGGTTATGCTAAAGCCTGTTAGTCCCAGGGTTTTCCTACTTGGCATTGCTGTAGTCATTGTTTATATCCTGTAGGCTACATTTCTATTCCCTGTTGATCCCTACACAATCTGTCCCCATCCATTAGTTCTAAATTACAATGCAATTAACACTGATCTCACATTGCCCATAATCCCAACACTCTACAAGGACAATTGCAGCTAGAGAGACCCATGAAGGGAATTTCAGGTATGAAGAGCAGACTGCATTTGGACAGGATTTTGAACAGAATATATCATGAGACTTTTTACCAGATTAAATTAGATTATTTTTTCTACTAGACTGTGCAACGTATCTTATCATAGAGCTATTCTTCCACAATGAACTCCTCTATTCAGATTAAGAAAGAATCTGTGGATTCCTTGGAACCTATAAGAGGAGAGAAGAAAAAGGAAAACATCTTTACAGATTCCAAAATCTTTTTTTTCCCCTAAGATTCTTGTTTTGCACCTAACCGATGAAGATGGATGGTTTTATGCATTTTCAAATTAAGTAGCATTTTGCTGAAAAAGCAGCTTCATTGAAATAATGGGACTACTCACATTCCTAGCATACCAGTAATAAGTACCTGAAAATAGCAGATAGAGACAGAGAAAAATCTCTGCCATCATAGGCAGTCCTTCCTTTTTAAAACGAATAATGTCATTCAAATTTCCACAGTTGGAGACCCACCTCACAGACTACATCTGGTACAGTGTGATTTGGCTATAGCTGCACCACTCTTTCAAATAAGAGTGCACAGGCCAATTGGTACACCTGCACAAGGTTCCATGGACACAATGTTGGGGAACTGGTGCCTGTAAAAGAAAGGGTACTACTAGGGAAACCTGCACATGTAGGAACAAGATTTCCCTCTTAAGTAAAAAATTTCCATAGGTGCTCTGTTTTTATTGCCTTGATTCACTTGCAAGGTCCAAACCTTACCTTACCTATTTGGATTCATTCTTCCATGAACATTTAACATTGTACAGTTATGTATAAAAGATATGCCATACAATCTTATACAAAGTATAAGATGCCTCACTCTCCTAATTAACCCACTGCATAGAATTAAAGATCCAAGAGATGTTCCTTTGATTAGTAGCATCTCTTTTTAATGATGCATGTGTACTGCAAAGCACTGAGTACCAAGAATCCCATCACTAATCTCAAGCTGTGGCATCACCATAAATTACAATGGAAGAAATCCTGCACCTTTTTTCATCACCCTAAAATGATCATAAAATGGAAGTGACCACTCCAATTAATTTTTAAAGCCTCCTGTCTTTACTACAATTCAACTCCTCACCACCTAAAGGTAACACTGCTTTTTTAAAATATTGCTTCTTGTTCATATGGTTACCAACAGAGACAGTTGTGTCTTCAACACAGCCTCATTTTTCCTGCCGTTTGACACTGACAATTATTAGAAATGCACTGTTGGCAGCAAAGAGCCCAGAAATGGGGTCTCTCTCTCTCTCTCTCTCTTTGTCAGAAAAGGTTGGCACAATTCATGTGTTAAAAGATGGTGTGAATCAAGGTGGCTGGGGCTTTATCAGCATCCAGGGTAAAATTCACTTTAAAGAGGTGTCAAAACATTATATATGTGCATTATCACAGCAAAAAGTCTTCACATATTCTGTATTTCTGAACATGGCTTATATGTAATCACAGTCTTTGTTTTTCCACTTAAAACTGTGGGTCTTGCTGAGTTAAACACAGTGATAGGGCCATGCCCTCACCTGAAGTAAATCAGCAGAGTTCCATTCACCTTCTCAGAATCTTGCTAACATTTATATTTGAGTGATCTTTTTATTTGAATTTTTCCCTTTTGGAAAAATTAGTTACAGCATCAAGATGTTTGACTCCTAGGCCAAGTACAGACATTACACATAAATGGGTATATAAGTGATTGGAAACCAGTCTACACCTGTAACAGAACAGAAGTTCAGGGCACATAGACTGGTTTAAAAATGGCAGAAACCAATCTATGATAGACCTGGATTGATGAGGTATCAGAACCAGTTTTAGCTTAGACTAATCTATCAAACTTCTGTACCAGATCCCCTACTGATAGAGACCTACACAATTCATGATTTTTGTGGATTGTGCAGAAATTGTGAAATTGGGTATTGTCCATGAAATTGGGCATTGTGCACAAAATCTGTGGGGAAAGAAAACTTACTAAAAATAAAATGCTGGCTCCCCAGTGGCAGCCAGTGGTTCTTGTGGCTGCTGCGGCCCAGCTGTGAAGTCCACCAGGAAAAGGGCTGCTGGTGCGAAGAAAAGCAGCCAAAATAGTGGCCACCCCTGCCCCTTGCCACTAATTGGCTGAAAGGGCTGCCTGTTTTGTGGCCCCACCCCTCTCCACCAATCAGAGACCTCTCAATCAATCAACAGTGAGGGCCACTGGGGCCCTTTGGCCAGAGGTGTGGGGGTCTCTGTTGTGCTAAACCCATGGAAATGGTGGCCAGCCCCATGATCTGCCCATGAAATCAGCTACCTCTCTTCTCAATTTCAGTTCGTCCTTACCTATCAAGTCATGTTAGGTCACTGTCTGCTGACATTCCAGGCTCCTTTGTTGGTCCCTGATAGACTCCCCTCACAGGGAGGCTCACTGGAACTCTTTTGGGCCCAGCTGCTCTGGCCAAGCTCACAGAGGACCCTGCTCTTGGGCCATTGCAGAACCATTCAGCAAAGCTTCTATCCCCAGCCCTGCCTTCCGCCTGTGGTGAGATGTCAGCCATGGAGGTGGAGGGAAGGGACCATCTGTAGCTATATTTTTCTATTTTTATACAGTGACCCTAGGCAGGGGTGTAGGGGGCTCAGATCAGGTCCCTCAGAGCTTCAGAGAACTGCAGGCAGCAGCACTATGTGCCCACTGCGATTCCTGCAATCGTCATTCCTCCAGTCATGTCAAGCACCTGCTGCCAGGCATCTGCTGCTTGCCAGGGCTCTGAGGGGCCTGATTCTTCCTTCTGTGGAGTGCCTGGCTACCAGGCACATGCCACCAACCGCATTCTAGTAGAGTTCTGGTGAGGGTCACGATGGCACATCAAGCAACCTGGCCAATGGTAGGAGAAGGGACATGTCATGGTGACCTGCTCTGGGCCTCTTCTGGGGAGGGGTTGAAGGCATGTTCCTAGCAGCCAGTCATGGGTTGTCTGTCACTAAGCTGCATTCAGCTACCTTTGGCAATCTCTGGCATGCTGGGAGACGTGCAAGAGGACACCCAACCTGCTGGCCTCGGCCAGTGCAGTGGGGGCACAAAGCTCAGGTAGCTTTAGTTTCCTTTTCCCTCCCACCACTCCCCCCATGGAAAGGGCAAACTTGTGTTCTGTTTGCTCCCAAACCAACATAATCCACCTAGAGAAACCCGTATAAGTTAGTTTGAATCTGCCTTGGGCTTCTTGAACATCTGTACCTAGCCATTGTGTTATGCTCTTAGCACACCAGGATATTTCAAGAACTAATTTTCAGTGTAAAGTATATGATAAGAAGTAGAGAGAGAGAAAGAGAGAGAGAGACACATAACAAACCTTCATTGGTCATGACACCCAACCTGCTGGCCTCAGCCAGTGCAGTGGGGGCAACACCTTCCCACCCTCAAAACCAACATATCTTAGTTTTACTTTTTAGGTAGGGGGGGCCATCAGCATCTTTCCCAAACTGTAATTAAACTACCTTTCCTGGCTAAATAATTGCATTAAGTGGTCATGGAAGCTGAAAAACAGGACTAGATTATGATTCAAAAGTCAGAGTACATGAGTGTGATCCCCCATCCATTATTGGAAACAGAACAATGAAAGGTCAGTTGATGACACCAGGCAATAGTATTAGAATACATAGGAATTATACATCTAGGATGGTGGTTCAGATTCAGTCCACACTTGATTGCTGTTCTGTGTCCTTTGTTAAAAGAGTTTTTTGCTCTCCATTTATGACCATGGGATGGGGCTATAAGAACTTGTTCCATTCTGGTGAGTTTGTTGCCAAAACTCTTTAAATCTTAAGTCAGAATTCAGGTGCCCAGCCTATCATTTCTTTCAGTCACGGGTATCTTATGCTGTAGAGCACAATAGGAATTTCAGGATGCAGAAAAATTCATAGGTAACTCAGGGAGAATAAAAAACAGGGGTGCTTTTCTTTGTACTGGAAGCAATTTCAGCATTCACAGTAATGCATAAGGGTTTCACATAGGTGAGGTAAAGCTACGTTGCTTCCTTTGGGGCTAAGATTGCTGTATTTAATCTCTCAGCTACACTGAACAGAACCTAATCCAGGAAACTTTAGTGAGTCTGAATGATGTGAAGTGCAGAACTGGATGCAGGTTAATCATTAGTCTGATTAAAGAGAACCTAATTAGAGAAAAAATCTTGAAAATAAGGTTAAAAATCCAGTTCTATCTCTCTTTAAGATAAGTAGTTCACAAAAAACATCAAATACCAGGTCAGAAAACACCAGGTGGCTGCTTTTGCTTTTGTTCTGTTCTGTGTTGTAGATTTTGAGTGTTGTGAACTAATCGAGTGATCATTAGAGCTGTTTTCTTTGCATGTCAGTCTAAAAGACTGACTTTGAGTGTTGGAAAATGCAGGTGCTGGCTGAAAATTAATGAATTATAAGGATTGGCAGTGATGGTTTGTGAAGCATCATTTACTGGTTATATCTATGTTAATCTACCTTGTTATGGTTTCCTCTCACACATCTCAAAAGCATTTGCAAGTAGTGTTTCCTTTTATAGAGAGGCTTCATTTCAGAAAAAGTAACACATTCTGTCTGTACTTTGAAGGGCACCTGCTTTTGTTATACAGGGGTAGTGGTTGTCCTGGAGGGAAAAATCACTCAAAGATACATGTAACATTTCACTTGAGTCGTTTTGGTTTAATCTTTAAGAGAAAATACATCAGAACCTAGATATTCCGATTACCTACTCCTAAAGGTAGACTCAATACTGCCATTAATGCTAATTTGAAGTTTTGTCAAGTTTGGGACATGAATTATTTATTTTCTGTCCATGGTCTGTGTCAGGGATATCCAATCTCTAAGTCTCCAGGGGCCATACCACTAGGCAAGTGCACTAGGTGAACGCATGCCACCAGGTACTCCCCTTCTCATGGGTACCACCCCTACAGTGGTCCCACGCAGGCACAATGTGTCCCTTCCTACTTCCCTCCCCTCCCCCTGCCACTCATCCCTGATTCACCCTCCACACTGCCCAGACTCACCCTCAGCTCGCTATGCTGTGGCACACATCTTCACTGCCTGCAGGGAGGGCAGGAAGAATCAACTGGAGGAGGGAGAGGCAGCCCAGAGACTCCAGATGTTGCTACAGCCAGAGTAATGTGGGAGTAGCAGCCAGATGAAATTCCAGGAACCACAACTTAACCTTTTCAGGTTGCATGGGCCCACAGGTTGCCAGTTGGACATCCCTGGTCCATGTTAATACATGCACGCCAGCTCTTGAATGTGTAAAATCAATAGGTAACAGCGTCAACCACTAAAGATCACCAGCAATCAGCCAGTAAGTGTTTGCTGTCATGGAATAATATCTTCACTGAACATGATTTTTTCAGGCTGAATTCATGTTCACCTGGAGATTATTGCTTAGAGAGGCATATCTATGTCGAGTTCTTGTCTCATGTTCCAAAAGTATTCCAGAGTTTTTGCTCATATAAATGTGTTCACCTCTGTTCAGGAAAGTTGTCACTTTACTACTATATTCTGTGCTATTAGTAAATACTATATTAAATTAAATATATTCAGGAGGTGCACAATCCCACCAGAGGAAATGCCCTGTTGGACCTGGTCCTGGCCACAGGTGATGACCTGGTAAGGGGCCTCCAGGTTCCTGACCACCTGGGTGATAGCGATCATTGCTTGCTGGAATTCACCATCTGGCGCAGGGTGTCAAGGGCCTGCAGCAAGGCGGTAGCCCTAGACTTCAAGAGGGCCAACTTCAAGGAGTTGAGGAGATTAGTGGGAGAGGCGCTCGGGTTCTTGAGGGCAGGGGAACTCAGTGCCTAAGATGAGTGGTCATTCCTTAAGGAGATGATATTCAGGGCCCAAGGGGTGACCATCCCAACAAGAAGCAAGGGGGCCAAGAGTACCCAAAAGCCCCCCGGCTCACCAAGGGTGTCCAGGAATGCCTGATTGCCAAAAAGGCGGCATACAGCCAGTGGAAGAAGGGTGCTATCTCCAAAGAGGAGTTTACCTCCTCTGCTTGGGCCTGTTGGGGGGGCTGTCAGTAGAGCTAAGGCAGACATAGAGCTAGGACTAGCGTTCAAGATCAAAGATAATAAAAAGTCCTTTTTCAAATATATAGGGAGGATGAAGAAGGCACCAGGAAATGTGGGGCACCTGCAAGATATGCTGGGCAATCTAGTGGTTGCGCCAGAGGAGAAAGGAGACCTCTTTAACCAATTCTTCACTTCTGTTATCTTGGGCAGGGACCAGGACTTCCCCACCGTGATGCAAGACGGACTCGAGGGGAATGCCTCCAGACCTGAGGTTGTGGAGGACTGGGTTAGAGAGCTTCTGGAGGGGCTGGATGTGTTCAAATCAGTGGGTCCAGATGCTCTCCACCCCAGGGTGTTGAGGGAGTT
>NW_017729000.1:32043764-32065497 GCF_001723915.1 Gavialis gangeticus
ACCTTGTTTCCCCTAGTGCCCCCTGGCATAACAAGGAATAACGGCCGCAAGTTGTTGGAGAGTAGGTTTAGATTAGACATCCATAAGAACTACTTCACAGTTAGGGTGGCTAGGATCTGGAACCAACTTCCAAGGGAAGTAGTGGTGGATCCTACCCTGGAGGTCTTTAAGAAGAGGCTTGACGCCTACCTGGCTGGAGTCATTTGAGCCCAGTTTTTCTCCTGCCCAGGCAGGGGGTTGGACTTGGAGATCTACAAGGTCCCTTCCAACCCTGCTTCCATGATTCTATGATATAGTACCAAAGGAACCATGACCTCTTTCTTTATTATCCAATATTTTTCCCCTGTGCTTTTCAGGGTTTGGCAACATACAGCTTATAGAGCCATTTTACCCACAAAGCCAGGGGGCTTTTGTGGCATTTCTGCAGCTGGGGGCTTTGCTTTGGTGGTGGGGAGAAGTGGTGATGACTGCAGCCCTGGCTCCAGCCATAGTGGTAGTGTCATGGACCCAAGTTGGTAGCAGCCCTCTTCCTTCTCGACATATTGGTACTAGAGATGACTTTCCACCAGTTGCGAGAAATCTTACCTGGCAGGCATATTACTGCCAACTTAACTCGCCGTCATTCCTACCAAAAGACCCAGTTTGCACAAAAATATCAGAGCAGAAGTGGGAAAATCTGGGAATTGCCCAGTTTGGTGAAGAAAATGATATGTTGTTCATTCCAAAGAAACATTGCTCTTCAGAGATCAAAGGTGTCATTATACTTCAAAAAGAATTATATTTAATTAAATTTTCACTTGAAAGATTTAAATTTTGACAAAGTCAGTAAAATTCTGAAAATGGCTAAATTTCCTCGCTTAAATATAGTGAAGAGAATTTGCAAATATTTTAGTAAATCCATCTGTCCCGCTTCAGCCTTCAACTTACTCCTGAGACTTCCCCTCTCTTTACTGTATGCAAGAAAACATCTGTTTTCCAGCAGCTTTTAGGTCAGACAGGCAGAAAGTAAATTAAATATATTTTACAACACATAACTGCCTGTGGCTTGTAATAGTTATAATTTATAACAAAGAGTTAACATATGAGTCTAAAGAGCTAAATAAAGGTTACTGTGTATGAGCAGTGTTTACATTTACCTTAGTTATCTGCCAGCACAAATACAGATTTAACCCAGCTGTGTGTTTTTCTGCATTTTCATTTTAAGCTGCCATTTTTCTCCAGGGCAGTTGACATTAGGGCATTGTACTGTGCTGTTTTCAAACCCAAGAATAGAGCTCCATGCGGTTTGAGAGTTGAAGTTTTAGTGTCGTTGCTTTTTACTACCCCTGCCTTCCAGCACACTCTCTTGCTTCCTCCAACTCTTGCACACTAAAATAGCCATCATTATATTTCTGCCTTGAGATCCAGCTGCCATACTTCACCTGCACATGTAAGTTATTCTTCAGGAGGTTACTGGAATAAATTATTTGTGTTGATCAATCACGTTGGTCACTATTTACTTTCATTAATAATCTTGCTCTAACTTACATATTTAAAAATTTCCATGGTAATCCAGTGCAGGATAAGTCATGTACACAGCATGCACTCTTCATTCACATGGACTTAGGTGGCCATCCAATAGACATCAAAGCATCCCATTAGAACCACGCTTACATCTGTCTCTTTTTGGTCCTATTGAAGTCAATGGTAAGGTTCCTTTTGGTTCAACGTGGTCAGAATTTTGCCTAAAGCTTGCTTATGGTTTCTGAATCCATGGTATAGTTTCTTAAGACAAACATACAAACCTTGTCTCAAAATTGTTAATGAAAATATTTGGTTAAAATAAAGATTTCCCCCTGTTTTCAGTTATTCCTAGGCTAGAAATAGATGTTACCAAATGAAGAGAATCAGTTGTGCTGGGATGTGTCCTGGCACACCTGATCAACTTCATTGTGTGAAACACACGTTGCCTGTTGTCCTACCAGCTGATTTTGTAGAACAACGGGGATATTTCCTACTTCCAGAGATGCACTTCCAGAGTATAGAGTATAAAACGTTCAGGGTAAGGATTCTGTCTCACTGGGCATGTCAACACCTGCATTTACTCTGACCTAAGCTTACTCGTTTGTAAGCTACTTTGGTGTAAGCAATTTTGGGCAGGTGTCTACACACCACCATAGGATTACATGTGCATTATTGTGCAGTAACTAATCCCACTTAAATTTGCTGCTTGTATTTGCAAGTACCAAATTTAAGCAGGATTAAGGGTTTTTACTGTGCATTAAGCTTGCGCACATAGATGTGTGCTTTTACTGCACAGTAAACTGTGCTGATGCACAGAAACGCATCTCGCGTAGACACACCCACTAAGTGTTTAAATGATTCTTAGCCCAAGAGGGCTCCAATATTAGTACGACTGTGATAGAGATAATAATAGAGCATGATAATAATAATAATAGAGCAAAATGTGAACATTTTATTTTTAGAAGATACTTGGTTGCACTGAGTACTTAAAATGTTCAGCTTGGTCTCATTTATGGCAGAATATTGGTTTATTTCTTCTTGCTTTTATCATTCTCCTCTAAAAGTTATTTGCTAATAATCTGTTAGAAAAAGTAAGCCTTTTGGGGAGGGTGTGCCCGCAGTAGAGTTTCCTTAAAAAGGCATGAAAAATGTTCAGAATTGTACAAAGAGAAAGGAGGAAAAAAATCCAGTGACAGGAGACCCCAGTGCAGCACTACCTTTGAAATTATAATAATGCTGGTGCCAGACTTCCCTACCTCAGAGAGCCAAAATGGCACTTATTGAAATCCTCAGCTCTTCCCAGTGCTACACTCAGCAGTCAAAAAACTGGAATGAGTGGAAAGTGTTGATTTATCACTGGGGAAGTCTGATGCTAGTATTATAAAGCATTTGAAACAAGGATAAGGAGAAAGCAAGGATAAGAGAAAGAAAGGGGAAGGAGAACAAAGAGGAGAAAGCAGAAGAAAAAAAGAGGGGAAGAAAACAGGGGAAGGAATAGAAAAAGCCAAAGGATCAAAGAATGTATGGGAGGCTGAGAAGAGATAAGAGGACAGAAGAGTCACTGAGGAAGTAGTAGTTATATTCAATGTTTTGCCTTCAATCTCTCTCATGTGTAAGAATAGGATTCTGTCACTGAGCACTCAGTATCACTCTCTCCACTGATCAGTCAGGATTTTGTCCAGGGGCAAAACAGTTCATTGTTAGAACTCCCACTTTTTGATTTCCTTAACAGAAGGAACCCAGTTGTGACCAAGTTATAAACATAAGGTTGGAGAATAAGGGGGAAAAAAAGAAGAAGAAAAAAAGGAGAGGAAAAAAATATAAAAAGAATGTATCCCAAGATGAATATGACCAGCATGAGAAAGGGAGACTACAAAATTATTCCTATTCAGAGCATGGTTTTTAAATATTGTATGATTCTTGGCTCCTATTATGAAGGGCTCCTTAGCTATGACTGGACCAATAGATTTTATAGTGTATAAGGAGTCTAACTGCAGGACCTGAAAACCCAGCACAAGAAATCCTTACAGAGAAACCTTACTGATTTACTCTTAAGAAACATAAGAAAGAGGTTCTGTGTGAATAGTCTAGATGTGAGGATGCACAAATATCTTTTAAGGTCTGCTCTTACATGAAAATTGGTGACAAAGTGTTTGCCATATCTGCATAGACCACTGATCCAGAAAATTCAGTACAATTTCTTAGAAAGTGTCCAAAATGTTGATGCTTCTTCAGAAAAGGAAATATTTCCACAATGCATTTACTTAACTGAGTAGTGCTGTAGATGGAAAAATTTCATTCCTGACTTCCTCAAACAGTCAAATGTTATGCTCTGAAACATGAGAGACTCTGTTTTTCCATATAAGCAAAATTGTGAGATGTTTTGGAAGATACAACATATGTTAATTATTTTCCTCTGTCACAACAAGCCATGCCTTCTCTCTTCAGTCAAGGGCTTCAGAGTATGTCAAAGCAGTTCTGTGCATTAGCCAGAGAAGATCAAAGAATGACATCAAACACTTGTCTCCACCACTTGGAGGAGACGAAGTACACTGTTTCTCAGGGGTATCTGCCCAAGAAGTGGAAGACAGAAGACTGATTCATTTTGCTCTCTGTGGAAGTGTCTCTAATGCAATAAGCAATGGATGGTGGAGAAGGTATTGAACAGGGGATAGATCACTAGAGATACCTAGTTCAATGTTCTCCTTGTATAGCATCCATCCTTGCCACTGTCAAAAAGAGGATACTTGGGCTAGATGGACCATTGATCTGGCCCAGTATGGCACTTCTTATGATGCACAGAGTGTTGTTTCATTGAAAAAAACATTAAATTAATAAAGTTTTGCCACAAATGGCTGAAATTCAACACATTTTCCATTTTGATGCTTTCACCTAAATTAACATTCTGAAAAAGTGTGTATTTTCTGTCTTTTGCATTATGTCATAAGAGGATTTTATAATGTTTCTAATTTCTATTAGTTTTAATTTATTTTTACACTTTACTTTGAAGGAAAAGTTACCATTTCATTATTCAGGGGCTGTTGTCATGAAGGGAGGCTCCTGCAATTAAATCCATTATTAACCTATTTTCCCAGGAGAATTGCTAGATCTTTGGCTTCTCTTCTTAGCTTTATTTTGGAAATATTAGCTTTGTAGACCCTCATGAAGCTAGGAGGACGACCTCGAGATAATTAGGGTTCAGTTCATTGATGACTCTAAAGATTAGGATGAGTGTTAAGGTGA
This sequence comes from Gavialis gangeticus, assembly GCF_001723915.1. NCBI lineage: Eukaryota > Metazoa > Chordata > Crocodylia > Gavialidae > Gavialis > Gavialis gangeticus. The sequence continues at coordinate 32,048,511 of NW_017729000.1, forward strand.
CTGAATATGGAGCCCTATCATTTTTAAATAAAGAGTTGATAAGACCCATTATTAGAGTAAGTTTTTCAGTAGAAAAGAAATAATTCCTCTTCTGGCACAAAAATAGAAGGAATGTATTTCCAAACATATTGATGTTGGCCTTGCATTACAGTCCTAATAAAGCTAGAAAACATCAAAGCTAGTTGGTCAATAGCTGATTTGCTATGAGCACTTAGCAACAAATGAATGTGTAATTGTAGGACAATGCTGAAGGCTAGAGTGTTCAGAAGAAATTAATTTTAGGAGGAAAAACCACCTGTGCTAATTGGTAGAATTTTCCCACCAGAAACACATGCATCTCTCTTCCTAAAATAAATGTTGGCTCCTTCTCTATCTGTACTTAAAATTTATCCCTAAAAGTAGAAAGAGAAGAGATGAAGCAGCCACCAAATAGAGGGGATTCTGCTTTAAAAATAAATAGGACCTGGTATTTGATAGTTAATTTGTTTCTGTCTGTCCTGTTACGATGCCTTTGCCTCCTTTATTATAAATTCCACAATGGCAAAATTGCAAGCAGTTTGTAGAAATGATCACAGTTGTTTTTTGATGAAATTTCTAATTTGCTGCAAAGTATTTAATGTAAGGTCAGGGATAGGGATTAGTGCACAATGACAATATTCAAATTGTTTTTGAATACCATTTAGTTCTAGGGAAAATCTGGGTCCTTAATTAAGACTGTACTCCTTTTCATCTCAAGAAGATCATACAGCCTCAAATGCATCGCTATGTGTTGGATTGTATGTGGTGTACCTCTTACTGCTTCACTGCATTACCATTCCTTTTATGACATTTCTGTTCAACAATCACTTCACTATGATATTTTATTCTCTTTTCAAATCAAAGTTTTAATTCTGGGCAGGTGGCTGTTATTTGAGAAAGGAGGGGGAAAGGGACAGAAAAAATCTTCAGTTGTTAGAGGTTTTCTTCTGCTGTTCTATTTGACAAGGGAACTCTTTACAGGTGAATGAAATAGTTCACTTTGTGTAGGAAATTTGTAATATTCCTGTCGCTTTCTGCATGCAGATGACAAGCTGCTGCCAGCTGTACAGCATCATTTTCTGCAGCTTCAGGGACTTTAGTGATTTCCATCCATTCAAATTGGTCCAAACCACTGAACTATTCCCATCTCCAGCGTTTGTAGAGCCAGACCAATTTGCCCTTATCAGAACAGAGTTGCCGAAGGCTTTGTGAATTACAAGCTGTTTCTCATGTTTATTGATGAATTGATATTTAGGAAAGGACTGAGATTTTAAAAAAAGAGGCTGGTTCATTTCCATTGGAACTGATTCTTCTCTTCCCTTCTCCCCCTTTTTTCCTGAGCACACAGAGCTCAGTTTCTGAGTGCAAGACCTCTGGGAGACTAAACTGAAGTAATTGAATCGGATTAGACAAGCCAGCAGAACAAAGTCACATTCCATGAGTTTTTTCCAGTGTTGAGTAGATGAATAGTAATTATTTAAGGATTAGTGCAACTCTAAGATGTGGTCCACTCTGAATACTCTTCACCGTGTATAAACAAAAGCAAGATGTAATATATGCTGTTTAAGCTTCTTTTTATCTATAATAGATTTCTTTTAGAGCTTCAAGGATTTAAAAAAAATCATGCTTGGTGAATAAGCGCTCTCCTTGTTTTTCAATAAAGAATTAAACCCTCTAAGCTTGCAATCCTAAAGAGAGCATAATTAAGAATACTTATTCCTGCTTTAAATTATGTCCACTCCCACGTTAGTGAGTTTTTTCTTTAAAGTTCATCAGAAAAGGAGCGAGGCATGTTTTAGAGTGACAGGTCCAGCAGACAATCTGCTTTCTGCTACCTGTCTGCTTTGCAGGTCCACCCACTTCGGGCTCTAGTAAACATACACCTTTGAGGGTGCTGTGTACAGCTAAAATTAAAATGGGTTTGGACCAAAATTTACCTGCCCAGTGACAGAATTTGATGACTCTGATGACATAGAAATAAGATTTAGCTAGTGCCTTAAAACGTATTATTTTCCCTTTTCTACTTGCAAATTCTGATGTGCGCAAGATTACCCAGAATAATTTGGTTTATTATATCATATACTTCACAAAGCTCATGGGTTACAAGAAACTACACATGTGGTTACTTCTGTAGCATCATCTAAATACAATACTGGGAGACATATACAAATCATATTGTAGTCTTGATGCTCTGCTTCTATCGGGTATGTCCAGATGAACGTGCATGAGCCTCTTGCCCCATCTCAAACCCCTTTGAGGTGGGGCAACAGGCACGTGTGGGAACGAAAAAGTGTTCCCTGCGCTGCAAGTTTTAAAAAAAATGTGCTGGGAAACAGCGGGGCAAGGCACGGTCTTGAGACCATGCCCAGAGGAAACCCGAGGAGTCCTCCAGAGAGACACTCTGGTATTGGGCCAGAGGTCTCTATGGTTCACCCTTGCCCTTGCCCCTTGGGCATGCCTAGAATAGAAGTGGGACAAGACTGAGAGCCCATTTGAGGGTTTAGTTGAAGTAAGAAAGTTCTGCAGAGAAGTTCTAGAGTAGATGCTGAAGCCATGGCAGATCAAGGTAAGAAGGGGAGGGTGGGAATGGGAATTGTTTTTCTAAAAGGGAAACCCATGTTTCCCTGTTTGCAAAGGGCTCTTTGCAGGCTACCAGTATCAGCCTGCAAGAGCCACTTGCAAACACCCGGCCCATGGCTTGTGTGGCCTAGGAGTGGGAGACGTGTGAGGGTGGCCGGGGTCTACGACTGCTTCAAGCACCATCGAGTTGCTGCCGTGGCAGTTGATGTACTGCTGCCCTCTCCCACAGGGGGCAGAGGATTGGGATGTGGGTCCCATCGAGTGCCCCTATACAGCTGGGGAACCCAAGGGCCCCAAACCCTGCCGCCACCTCCCCTGGGTCGGACAGCCAGATTCCTTGGACAGTTAGGGTGTCCTGGATGGCCCCACATACATCCAAGACAGCCTGGCCAGGGGTGGACTTCCCCACCCCAAAGGAGTGCTAGGTGTGGCCAGCCTTATGATAGCTATGGCCACATGCTTCTCCAGGGTAAGGGCTGGACACATCAGTGTCTTGCCACTCAATGTTAGGGGCCACCTGGGCCACCAGGTGCGTCAATGTGTCCCTTGACATCCAGAAGGTCTGCATCCAGCGTATGTGGTTCCAGGTGGGGAGGACTATACACTCCCACCAATATTTACTGGTAACCCAGGCCCATGTGTGGCAGTACATGCGGGGAATGATGACAAGATCTTCATTGTCAGCTGCTCCCTCTGTTGGGTCTGACCTGGCAGTAGTGAGGTGGAGGGCTGCAGCAGAGGCTGGCAGCATGGATATGCTCCTCCCCAGCAGGGCCAGCTGGTACTCACAGCTCTGAGCTAGGCAGGTGACTCTGGTTCCAGACCGGGCTGTCTGGATGTAGTGATACTGCTGTGCAGCCACCGCCTGCTGCCAGTTGGCCTAGAGGTTCAAGCAGCTCTGCTGCAGGGTCTGTACCAGAGCCCAGGCAGCTGTGTGGTCTCTGTCTGGTAGGTGTGTAGCCATGGGGCCACAGGTGCAAAAAGGCAGATTCTGTTGCAGATGGCAGTAGGTCACACCCAGGCAGCATTCCTCACTGCCAGACTGCTGCAGTGGGTAGAAGGCTCAAGGGCCACTGTAAGTCAGGGAAGCTTCGGCAGTCCAGCTGGCATGGGGAGCTGGTGTCTCCAGATGCCAAGTGGCCGGTCCTCAGAAGCTCCTGAGTGCAATTATCCCTGCGCTGCTGGCCAGGGCAACTTTTTATACTGCTGGGGCCAGCACAGGTGCTGGCCTTGGGCTTTAGCTCTCCCTGGCTGCAGATCCGGGAAGAGCCAGGCAAGGTTATTTTGCCCCAAGTAGCACAATTTGCTCCACACCAAAGTGCATGTCTGAGCACGTGCGCTGAGACAAAAAGACCTGGCTCAAATTTGCACCGCTTCTACTTGAGCTACTGCGAATGCATGTGCTTGCATTTGTGGACCCACTCTGGCTGAAGGCTCTTTGGAAATATTTTTAGTTTCTTTAAGATTAACATTTCTTTCTTTCTTTTTTAATTTCCAGAGAGCCTTTACTGTTCAACCTCCCTATTTGGTTTAACAGAACTTATTTTCTCATTGTTACATGAGGCAGATGAGACTAAGGACTATGCCCTGTTCCTCTTTACATAAGTGGCACGTACATAGCCACTGCAGATTTTGGCACTTACAGGCAGGATTCTCTTGAAGAAAAAAAAAATAGAATTGCACTGCATGTGTAACTGCCTGAGGTAAAATGGAGGAGGAGGAAGAAGGAGCCTCTCAGCTTTTGGTTTGTTGGTCTAGTTGTTAGGGCATTTTTTTTGGAAAAAGAGGGCAAGCTGTTCCTGAGCAGCAGCCATTTTGTTCGGCTACATATGCGGCGGTTTGTGGGTTTTCTCCTGGTTCTATGTATTTATTTCTTTTGCCAGCTAGATGGACTAGTTTTAGGAGGAGGGTTGAAAATGGGGCTGAGTAATGCCTCAGTTGTGTGATGGTGGTTAGAGCACTTTGCTGGAAAGTAAAGTGATATAAGAGAAAGGCAATATAGATTCAAACCCCTTGCCCTGGTAAAAAGGACTTATTTTTGGACACCATGATCAATATCCAAGATGGTAAAATTCAAACCACCTTATATATAAGAAACATCACCATTCCTGAATCTTACACCTGCACCTCCAGAAAAGTTATATATCTCATCCAGCGCACCAAATGCCTTGGTGGAAAATATGTAGAAGAGACCAAACAAGAACTGCACAGCCGAACAAACACACACCGGAAATCTATCAAAGACAAAAATACCCAACTACCTATGGGTGCACACTTCTCAGAGGACAATCACTCCCTCTCTGATCTTTCAGTTCTAATCATCAAAGGGAATTTACAAAACACCTTTCATAGATAAGCCTATCCCTTTCATAGATAAGCCTATTATTTCATAAATCTACTGGATACAAAATATCAGAGACTCAATATAGACATTGGATTTATGACACATTACAACCTGCCTGACGTCTGATTCACCAGGTAGCTGCCTGACCTGATCTCTTACATTCTTCTTTTCCCCCACCTTTTCTCTCCTCCCCCCCCACTTTTCTGCCCAATGTTATCCTGATTTCCAACTATTTCCTTTTTCATTAACAGCCTCTTTTTTACCTTGTATTATTACTACTGTAGTGTTTCACTTTGGCCTTCCCCCTGCCCTACTTTCTTCTCCCTCCCTTCCCTGCTTTACCTTTTGTCTTTCTAATTTCTACCTATTTATGTTCTCACTGACATCCTGCCACACTTCTAGCTTCTCTCATTCCTTGGAGTCTCCAACCAGCATAGACTTCCTATGCCTGAAGAATGGTGACTGTGCCCAAAAGCTCACTAAAAACTTTTTTCCAAATACTCAGTTTGTTTAATAAAAGATATCATATCTACTCAAAGCACCTTGCCATTATAAGATATAGACATTATAAGGATATAAATGTTGGCTGATCCTGAAATAACTACATTTTTAAATGTTTAAGCTCATACAGATCTTATAGCTTGGGTAGCTTTTGGAGTTGGTTAAAAAGTTGATGCAAACCATTTCTTTTTAGGATTTAGTGGTTTTTTCATTTGTAGATTGTCCACAAAATGTTTTCATGGCTTAGTCTAATTAGCTCTAAATGTTTGATGAGTAGTTTTCAGGGATATCCTTGAGCCTGTAGCTGTTCACAGTCAGTACCTGTTTTTAACCAGCCATTTCTAAGTGATGGATCTTTTTTTTTTAAGTTGTGCACTAAATAACATTGCTGGGACTGTTATACAGGTCATAATAATTTAATGGTTGGTCCTCAGTCGTTCTGTTACTGTTTGCCTACTTAACACAGGATGTGTTTCTACATCGTTGGCAGTTTAAGAATGTCCTAGTTCTTTTGGTTTCTGCTGTTATTGTTGGTCATTGATTAGAACCAGGGGTGTGTGGGCCAGATCCAGCCCATGAAGCCATTTCATCCAGCCCATGATGCTCCTACAGGGGGTGAAAATTTGGGGGTGTGACTAATGGGAACGGAGCCCACTGCCAAAATCCTAGTTATGGAGCCCCATTGAGGATGTGTCAGTGGTGAGCAATGGCTGCATTAACATCCACCTCACTGCTACCATTTGCCTCGCCACTGTCACTGAATCCAGAGATGGCCTTTGAGGCTCCTTCCAGTCCAGATCTGCCCAGGTGCTCAAGTGAATTTGACATCCCTAATTTAAACAAAAATATCTTGAGGCACAAGGAAGCTCTGCTAAACAGTCTAACAAATTCCATCTATTATAGTATTACCATACAGCTTAATTTATAACTGGATAACAAACACTTATGGCCCAAGGTTGGAAAATAGATGTGAATGAAGTGCACAAGGAATACTGCTTTGGGATTAATATTTAAAACATCAGATGTCCTATCTTCTAGGGCTGTGTGAAATGGCTATGTTTCATTTCAGTTTCAAATTCAGCCATTTTGGAGGACAGTGATTCATTTTGGTGTTTCGGATCACTGTTCTATTGGGAAATCACTAAAATGCCTATAACTGTCATTTCTTGCCTGATTTGGATGAAAATTGCAGAGATGGTAGCCCCTTTGGAGAGAATGAAGCTTTCCAGGTTTCAAGGAGATAAGTGCAGGGGTTTCTGTGAAACTGTACCTCAAACTGTTCAGAGCAAAACTCATGTTGTGTGTGTTAAGGCAGAGTGGGATGAAAATAGCAGGTATGGTAGCCCCATCTGATTTTGTGGTGCAGGACACTCAGCTCTTCCTGTTTGTCCTGCAGCATCTTGCCCCCCTTGATGCTCCAGTGGAAGCAGCCCACCACTTTCCTGCATTTTGAAATGAGGTGGCTGGTTGTGATGGCACCCTCATCGGCAGCCCTGTCCCCCTCCAAGGCATCCCTGACTATAAGGTGGCACTTGTGAGCCACACAGTGGATGCCAACGAAGTTGGCATCAAGGACTGCCTTGACCATATTGGCCCCATTGTCAGTGACCATGAACCCATGTGTGAGTTCACCCTACCCAATGAGCTACCCCTGCACCATGTGGTTCATGGCCCCTATGATCACCATTCCCATGTGGGACTCATCCATCACCTCCACTCGAAGGAGAACCCACCGACAGCCTGACTGATCGCACCAATGTCCTGTGAGGGAGAGAAAGGCATGATCTTCACCCGGGCTGCTCCAGATGTCCAAGGTGAAGTGTAAGGTCACCTGCAGACCTGCCTTGCACAGCTCCTCCCTCAAGTATTCCCTGCATGCCTCATATAGGGCAGGCACCACCGTCCTGCTGAAGGTGGTGCATGCAGGCACGTGGCATGATGGAGCCATAAGCTCTATAAGCCACCTGAACCCTGGCCACTCAACTAAGGAGAATGGCTGTCCATCCAGAGCAAGCATCTCCCCAGTGCTCTGGGTGACCTCGCTCACCTTGGGAATGCACCCCCACTTTGTCTCCACTTCCCCCACTGGTCCATGGTGGCCTGTCTCTGCCTCTGGGGGGATGGAGTCTTTGGAGTGAGAGGAGGACTTCCCTTTGGGTATGCTCCTACTGGTGCCAGGCTGAGGAGGAGCAAAGGCAAGGGGGTAGTGCCTCCTGATATGCATCAGCATCCCCGTGATGTGTTTCTTGTCCTTGCCCCAGATGGTCTTGTATCAGCAGTGCAGGCAGATAGCATACTTGGGATCATCTGCCACCTCAAAATGATCCCACACTACACTACCCCCTCACTTCTGGGGTGCAGGTGCAGATCCTATCTTATCCCCCTCCTCAGCAGGCAGAGGTACAATGACAAGGTGAGCTGAGCCACTTTCCCCCACAACCTCCTTTGCAGTACCTTCCAGAAAAGGAGATCTAGCTCTAGGGGAAGTTTGAGGAGTGTGGTGCAGAAACTCAGATTCCCCCTCCTTTCCAGGAGTTCCCCTGGCTATGGCACTGAGCTCCCCTGGTTCCAGATCCAGCTCCTCCTCTGAGTTTGAGAGGCTCAGGCTGAGAACTGAAATTGGGGTGGAGGAGACTGTCATGCTGGTGTTTGTCATACTGATGGTGCTGGAGGTTATTATTATTGCTGGTGTTAGTGGAAGTGGGGCAGGTGCATACACTGCTCCCACCTCCTTGCTCTCACTAGCAAGAGAAGCCTCATGCCTGCTAGGGAAGAGGATACATCTAAATTTGGTGGGGGGAGGGACTTACAGCTCTCCTTCTGCCCCCTCTTGCTCCTCTCCCAGAATACCTGGCACCTGCCTTTCCAGCATGCTTCATAACATTTGCTGTGTTGGAAAATGTGTGTGTGTGTAATATATCTTGTATGTGTTTAATATGTGTGTGTGCTGTTTACTATATCTTCTTCTATTTGCTTAGTATATCTTCTATCTGTAATATGTTGGAAAGGTGTACCCAATCCTTTCCAAAAAGAGACTAGCAAGAGACTGACTAGGAAGCCAGTCACTTCAGCCAGTACCTTTCACATGCTATTGCTTCCAGACAGACACCTCACAAAAGGCAGAGAAATGCTTCACACAGAGCCTTATATGCTGTTTCTCTGTCCATCCCCCAGAGCACAGGGATTGGAAGGGTCCTCAGGGACAGCTCATTGTCACTGGCCAACTACAATATCAAAGCAGTCCTTCCCCCGCTCTCCTCCCCCTCCCTCTTCTGAGTTGCTGTTTCCCTGCAAGTCCGCCTCCAACACATTCCAAAACATACAAAATGTTTTGGATGGTTTTGTTTAGTTTCGGAGATGCTTCAGAGCCTTCCATTTCATTTCGGATTTGGTGTTTTGAGTGCCAAAATGGGCCCAAACACCTCCAAAACAAAACAGCTGCTGAAATTTCACACAGCTCTACTATCTTCCCCTGCAGTCCCAAGGTTCTGGTGGAAACCAGTGTAACAGTGTTGTCCACTCACAGTCCCAATTAGATGTCTCAAACCCTGTCAGCAAAGCCATACTGAAGGATACCCATACCCCTTGAAGAACTGACCAAGAATATCCAGTGTTGAATTTCCCTGTGAATGGGGGAGAGGATGTAATTTCCTCCTGGCCTGTCTTTGCCTGTGACAATTAAAATTTCATCCTGATTTCCAGCTCTGTATTAAATTAAGCAACTCCTTCCAGAGTCTCATAATCCACTCCTAGAGAGACAGTACAGTCACATAACTTAAATCTTGTCTTAAAGCTGTGCGAAGTTAGGCAGGGTTTTTAAGGGTCCTGAAAGAGACAGCTAAGATGTAGCTATGATTTTGTATCAGTGTAATATGACTAATGATTCCCAGCAGCTGCTTTTGAAAGATTAACGATAAAAAGCCTAATTTTAAAAGGCAATGGAAGGAGTAACAAAGTTTTAAAAGGCTCACAGGTTGAGAGAGTGCCTTGTTCCAAAAGCAGAACAAATGTTGGGCTTCATTATTTTACAGCAAGGTACCTTTTCAGCTTTTGTTTCATTTTAATATTTTGCTTATTGATTTTTAAACAGGCAGTACAAACTGGTTTGTTATTTAATGCAAAGGTTCTACCCTTTCACTGCTGTCAGTTCCCTGTTCATCCATGCAGCAGAGGGTAAGGTCTCCAAAGAACCAAATACCCTTCCCCAAGAATGCAATGATGAACTGAGTTCCCTTTACAGGGAAATAAGATAATACAGTGCTGGGAATTAGGCTTTCCTCGCTGTGTAGCTCACAGCTGACATGAAACAGTAGAAGCTCAAGAGAGCTGAGATTTGTTGTTGCTCTAATAGAGTTATGAAGGGTGTTTACTTAGATAGAAGCCAAGGTAATTGCCTACCTAGATGGAAGGACAGGGCACTACCCAATATGTTGCATTAAGAACATGAAAATATTAATTAAATGTTCCAGTCTTTCATTTGTGCTCTATATTGTACATGACTTCCTAGTTGGTGCCACTTCTGTTGAGCTAAGGTCTAAGGCACTAAAACTTTGCACCAACTTGACTTTGATCAAGAGATGTTACTTCTGTCTGTATGTATCAGATTTCTGCTATAATTGGCCCTACCAATTTTGTTCACACTTCAACTGTGAGGAATATGTAGCACATCAGTAACAGGCTGTCTTGTGTTGATAACAAGCCTTTTTAATAAATCACTCATCCCTCCTATAATAATAAGATTTTCTGCTATATTTTTCCCAGAAGTTAAGGAAAAAGATAATTCTGCCAGCTGCATTGTCATTTTCCTGTCTATTATTTTGTTTTCACTTCTTTGTGGCATGCTATGGAAAAATGTAACTCTAAGATAGAAAGAAAAAAAAATGAATATGGCATTCTCACTTTTGGGCAGAATCAGTGCCAGAATGAAGTCACACTGGACCACAGAAACACTCAGTAGGACTTGGGAGGGAAGTGTAAGGGTGAGAAATGAGAGGTAAAGGAGCAAATGAAACAGCATCAGGCAAAAAGAGGAGGGAATAGTCTGTTAAAGGTCAAGTAGCATTTTCTGGTTCTTAGAAGGTTTACCTTTTTAGCTTTCTTTTATCATAAGGACTGGACTGTTGACAGTGTTCAGGTTTTAAGCTTCTCCCATTGATTATATAATCTTTCAGTTTCAATATTTAAAACAACAAATAATTTGAGTGGATCTGATGTCAGATATTTACCCCAATTTGAGTGGATCTGGTGTCAGATATTCACCCCAATATGCTCACTGATGAACAAGTTTCCCTGCACAATGACTTTGCTCCAACAATAAGTCTCAATTCCTGTACAGATGGGAACTCTTGCTGGGATTTGTGAGGCAGTTCATTGATGATGATCAGATGGGGTCTAATCTAAAGTCCTTTGAAGTGAATTGGAGCCTTTCAGTTTAATTCTATGAGCCTTAGATCTGTACCCCTTCCCCTGCCTTTGGTCAGTCTGATGAGACTGAGAATAAGGCTATGGCAGGTTCAAGCCACAGGGGTAGCCATGATGTCTCTAAGGTTGCCCTCTATTAATTGCTCACCCACCATGCCTTGCTATTATTGAGCTTAAGTAAGGGATGCTGCCCACAGGCCTGAGAGCCTGCCTAAGTCCACTCAGCTCCTCAGTGGGCCCCTCTTGGACCTCACTAGTCTCAATCCAGCCCTTATGGTAAATAGGCCCTTTCAGCCTGGCAGCGCCCTTCCAGGGCACTGTATAGCCTTATGAGCAAATTATGTGGCTCCATTCCTTCCCTTAACCACACTTGGATGTTATCACTTCAGATATTAGTTTCTCTTAGCCCCTCTCAGGGCTCTCAGACCCTCTGGCTACATCCACATGTGCATGGACATTTGGTTCCCTGAGCAAAACTAGTGGCAGCACACCTTATGCCAGCACTAGTAGTCCCTGGGGAACACCTGTTCCATGAGTCCTCTGGCGCGCAGCAAGTTAGCCTAGGTGAAGTAGGCAAGGCTGAAGCCAACACTGGGCTGGCCCAGCAGCCTTACTTGGAGTCCTGGGGGCCTCTAGGGGCTGCAGCAGCACCAATGCTGCTGCACAGATCCTGGCTGGCAGCCAGAGCATGGTTCTAGCTGTCCCAGCTCTGGTTTTGAGCAGCGCACATTGCCTCTCCATGCACCACTCTGCTTTTTTTTCCATGGGGTTTTTTGACCCCTGGATATCCAGGGGTCAGCCCCCTCTCCCCTCCCTATGCTTCTCCCTTGCAGTACAGAGAACACCTGAACATACGTTATATGGCGCTGCAGATGCCACATACTGCACGGCCGTGCTCATCTGGATGTGGCCTCCAAGTCTCTCCACCCTCTTTCTCTGGGTCCTCAGACCCCTAGTCCCTCACACAGTCCCTTTCAGAGACTGTAAGCCCTCTAAACCCTTGCCTCGACTCTCCCTGGCCAGCAGGTCTTCTGTTGTGTACCTTGGCTCAGTCCCTTTTTTGGGCTGGAGAGCCCTTTGTACTCTGCTCAGTCCCTTCTCTGGACTGGTTGGGTCTGTTCCCTTATTCAGCTCCTTCTCTGGGTTGGGGAATCTCCTGTGCCACACTCAATCCTCTTCTCTGACCTGGTAGGCTCTATTCTCTTGCCCTCTATACCCAACTCAGCCTTTTCTGTGGACTGGGGAATTCTCTGTAGGTCTTCATCCTTTCTCCAGTGGGGGATCAAGGCTTGTAACTCAAACAGTATTATCGATGTAAAATAAAGGCCCCTTGCCTGCATAAACCCTTCTCTGCCCTGGGTAATATTCCCTGGTGCCCAGGCCTGCAGCATCATTCTGCTTGCCTTACATTCTTGGGCCCTCAGGAGTCCTTCTGCCCTGCTGCAGAGAACTCCTCTCCTCCAGCTTTCAGAGCTAGACTATGTGATGGCTCAGGCACTGCTCCAGCCTGACCTACCCTATCTAGCTCCCAGCTGGCCCTCTTCTGGTCAGGTGAGCCTCCAATTAGCCCCCAAACCACCTGGAAGCAGCTTCTCCCCTTAGAGTGGCAGGTATACCACAGTGCACTGCTACAAAGACGATCAATTACTACAGACTATAATAGCAGTTTCTGTGATGCGGACAATTGACTCCTAGACACCTCTCCTTCCATCCAATCAATCTGATATAGACTATCAGAAAACTGTCTGATGCTAATAACTTTTGACAATCATTGACCTGAACTGTATTTGAAACAGTGACCTCTTTTTTTAAGTACAATTTCAAAATATGAATCACAACATGGGAGCTACCTTTACATTATGCAATGCAGTATACATTAGTTGGCATTCGGTTGCAATAGAGACAGAGGTTTTAAACCAGGATTTAATTGCTCCCTATATTAAGTAATTAAAATACAGAAAGGGAAGGCGTGAAGTAATATAAAGCAGTTAAAGCATAAGTCCGCCACATTTTTTTCTCAGAAAAATATTCTGATTTTTAAACATGAAACATTAGCGCTTAAGTATAAACATAAAACTTAACAGATACATTAAGAAAAGAATATAATAAAGAGAAAGGTAAATTTTGGTAAGACAATAAAAAAATAATTCAGAGTCAGCCACAGAAACTTAAAAAAAATATGCCACTTGAATAGGGGACACCATCAAAACTGGGTGCATCTTGTCCAAATGTTTTTTTAAGAAAACCAGGGTAGCAGTGTATAAATACTATTTTCTCACTAGTCCTAGAGTTATCCAAAGGAGACAGATCTTTGTGCGAAAAAAAAAAAAAAAGATTTTGCTGATGTTTGGAACCAACATTTAATATCATGGACCGCCTGTATCGCGGACAGTGTTTGAAGCTGAATGGAACTGTATGTTTTTATAAACAGACTAAAATTGTAAAAGGAACTGAGAAAGACTGAGAAGCTAGGAATCAAAACAACATGGCCCGTTTCATGTACTTACTGTCTTTAGGGAATAAAGAATGGATTGCATCCAGTGATCCATACTGTTGGTGCAATGTGAAAAATCAAGTAAACAAGATTGTGATAGCTGCCCAAGATCTGGTATGTCTGAATTTAAAATATCTTGTTTTTCACTTTTAACCCATTTATTTCTACTTGCAGCTGCATAGCACATACAATGATGAATATTCAATTTTACAAACAAAGGATCCTTTTACCTCACTAGAAAAGCCTGAATCCAGAATATTTAACAAATTTGAGGAGGAAAACTGCATTATAATGTTCCTACCCACTTTCAATATGTGCCAGAGTATTTATTTATAGGAAATTTTAAATGATCAGATACATTTTCAAATATTCAGTTCTAATTTCAAATTCACATAATCTCAGAATATAGAGTTGATGAAACAGGGAAAATAGGAACTGAATAGAGAAAATTTGGGGGATAGTATAGATATTAAAAAAGTGAATGGTAATGCAGTGAAGCAGTAATAGGTTCACTATGTACAATCCAACATGTATGGGATATAAAATGAGGAGGGAGAAATTCAAGATAGGAGGACAAAGGATGATGACAATCTGATCGATTTAATTTCATTCCATTGACTGGTGTCATTGAAAATACATCAGAAGTAGGCCTGTGCTCGCTCAAAAGTTGTTCTATTTTTAATAAAAATTGGAATGTTTCTAATCATGAATATTAGTATCTTCCAACTAACAATCACGTGGCATAGTAAATATGCAAAATTCTAATTTAGTGGAAATAGGCATTAAAGAAGAGGGGGTGATTTCTCTGTCATATAATGGCTCAGAATGAAATAATGAACATGTCTGCATGACATTTGATGAAATTATCATCATAATTATCTTCACTTTTGCACTACTCTGCTCTATAATATCAATATTATGGCACTAATATACAAGTGACAATGAAAAACAACAAATAAAAGAAATGAAACTGAGAAAGGATCAAAGGCAAATAATCTAAGCAACATTTCTCAAGTTAAATAACAAGGTCAATGTTTTTAAAAGTTCTTATAGCATTCTCTACCTAGTATATCAGCAGAGGAATGTAAACGCAGATTATTTGCTCCAACAGGCCCTGATCTTCCATTGGGCACTATGAAAATAGTCTATCTACCCAAAGCTCTGTGCAGGACACAGGTCACTCAGCCTGATCCAAAATTTGCTGAGGTCTACGGGATTTTATACGTTGACTGTAATTTTACAGTTATCAAATCCACAGTGAGGTACTTTCTTTGATTTCATACACAGGAGAAAACTGCCACAATAGACAGATCAGTATATATTCATATGGTTTTGTCTAAACCAATATGCTATCAAGGACTTCTGTTCCTAAGGGGACTTTTCCTCTCTGACATGTAGTCTGTTTCCCCCCTAATGCTAATAATATAGAAGCTGTGTTTGTTTGTGTCTTGTTTTTGTTTGGTTTTGGGATATTCTGGTTCTTGCCTAAAATAATTAAGAGATTATCTTTAGAGTACGCTCGAAATCTCCAGTGAAGAGACTTTTATGTGAGATGTTTGATCCTTCTTGGCAGGCCAGAAATATCATGAAAATACCTGTTCAGATTCAAGAAGTTTGTGAAAATGAACAATAAAATGCTACATAGCCTTTTCTTCTTTTAAACTTATTCAGACTATTTTAATATTCAAATGCTCAATTTATTTTATGTGAATTTTAATTTCAAGATAGTTATTACTGCACTACTAAAGTGAAAACCAAAGTTTGAACAAAAATTTGATATAGCACCTTCATACCCCTTAGCTAATTGCAGTATGCAAACATTTATACAACATGATTGAAGTTTTGTCTGAATATTTGCAAGACCCATTAGTCATCTGAAGCCTGTCACTTCAAAAAAAAGTGCTGTTTCATGGCAAACTGGAATTAATTTGGGCAGAAACACTTTATAAAATGATACTATCCCAACGCAAGAGCCAAATATATGTTTTTACTACATGACCAAATGACCAGTCCTGCAGCTTGAATCAAATTCTAAATATCAAATAGATAACCAAATAATCACTGTAAAAATGTTTCCAAATGCTGTAAATGTTTTTAAATGGGTGTAAAAATTATTTATAGAACAATTATAAATAATAAAAGCTCATGAAAATCATTATTTGCTTATGGATAATTAACAAATGTTAAAAGGGCCATATCTATCAAACGAATTGCAACTAACAGTACATCCAGCTTCCATTTGTTGTTATTAAGTGTATCTAAGAATGTATGAACAGCTTGGGCCTTCCTCCAGCTAATGTGAAATAATATTTAATAACCCTTTGATAGAGGGAAAAGGCCACAGTTTTAGTCTTCCTTAGTCCCTTGTTGATATTTTTTGTAAAAGCTGTTTTTGCTGGATAATTGGTTTTCAACATAGTCTTCCTTCTGAAGACAATAAAAAGTGGAACTCTTGAAAACTAAAAAGGTTTCTGAAAGAAAAAAAAAGGCCTTTTCTGAGAGTTCCTGCCTCATGGTCATGAACCGTCTTATTGCCCTGTGAAAGTTCATCAAGAAGAGAGACTATAGTGCATCGCAGGAGATGTAGCCTGGCCAGTAAGGTTGGCCCAGAAAAGTAGATTAAGACATGAGGTTTTTGGTTAAATAGTTCCAGGATTGTATTTTTCACCAGGAAATCTCTTCCTGTCCTCAATTTCCACCAACTCTAGTTGTATAAAAGAACTCCATCAGTTTATTCTCAGAGACTGGCATCCAAACAGACACTCCAAATTCTCAATGAAAATTGAATTCAGTTACTTGAAATAGATTAACTTTTCTTCCTGTTTAATTCCCCCAGCTCTACAAACTTCAGCCCTAATATTTTCCTGCCTCTACCCAAACCCTTGCAAGAATGAAAGGTAATTCCAAAGAAGCTACCGGGATCAGCGCAGTGCCCTCTGAAAGCCTGTGCAGGGGGCCCATTTAGCCACAAAATCAGACTGAAAAATGAGAGGTAAATTGTGATAGTACAGCTGATGAGAGTAAAGAGATGTGCATCCTGCTAAAAACTTATCAGGGAGGATATTGTGGCTATATGGATATGGCTGATATAACCAGGTTTTGTTGCCATAGATGTGAGTTATCTCATAAATAGAGATTATAACACACTAAACCACTGCTTCCCAAACTTTTCCTCAATGTGACCCCATTTATGACCCCATTTCCTAAGCGTGGCCCCTCACTCCCCACCCATACCCCTCACCCCCCCAGGTGTCCCAGGGCCAAGGCCTACAGCCCCCTGCCACCCCCAGCAGCGCCCGAGCCCCAGCTGACCCCTGGGGTGGCTGCTGCAGCTGGAGCAGAGCGCAGAGCCTGCCCTGCTGGCCTCCCCCCACACGCTCCGCAGCCCAGTGGGCAGGACCTGGCATGGGAGGGAGAGAGCACCATGCCACCATGGCTGCCAAGCTGAGGCACCCCCTGCTCACCTGGCAGCAGTGTGGACAAAACTCCACACCGCCATTGCTGCTGGGCCTCACCTTGGAGGCCATGGTGGTGCAACACTTCCTGCCACAAAATGTCCCAGCCACTGGGCTGCAGAGGTGGCTCCTGTCTGGAGTTGGTCCAGCCTGGCTGCATCCCTGTACCCCACT
>NW_017729000.1:32070497-32084315 GCF_001723915.1 Gavialis gangeticus
CCCTGCTCACCTGGCAGCAGTGTGGACAAAACTCCACACCGCCATTGCTGCTGGGCCTCACCTTGGAGGCCATGGTGGTGCAACACTTCCTGCCACAAAATGTCCCAGCCACTGGGCTGCAGAGGTGGCTCCTGTCTGGAGTTGGTCCAGCCTGGCTGCATCCCTGTACCCCACTGTGGGTGCAGAAATCTCAGGGGTCATGATTACTGTGACTCCATCTGCAGATGTTGCGACCCCACTTGGGGTCACAACTCAGTTTGGAAACTGCTGCACTAAACTCTACTTTCTGCTAGTACCAACATTGCGCTTCTTAGTATAAAGGAACATTATTTGGTGAATGTGTTGATACAGCACTTTTCCCATTGCTCATCCTGTAGAGAGGCGTTTATATATGCATACTGCACTTTTACTAAGTTGCACGTGTTATTGTCTCTTGAAAATACCTCTGTATCTGACCCTCAGAGAATCCACATGACTACACCATAAATCTTATGATCAAATTTCTTTACTGATAGTATAAAGGATGCAAAGCCATCTTTCCCAGCATTTTATCTCAAATGCCAATAGCCATTTCTTTTTGTCTGACTTAAGAGTTCATCTCTGTTTTGATGGTGTTGTGATGGTCTTTGAAGAGACCTTTCATTTCTGTAGCACTGCCTTGATTACATCTTGCTTGTCAAACAGGTGTAATGAGGGATCAAACCCCAAAGTATATGGACTATGTGTTTTCAAATTTTTCACTACCTCTGCCCCTCAATCCCTTTCTCTTTTCTTCGTGTATGCAATACAGTGAACCACATTGAATTTCTTATTTCAGCAGTTCAAAGCATCCTTGTTCTTCTTTTTTATTCCCTAGACTTAAGAAACCTACTAACATTCAATAACCTTTAAAAGATATGATCTGTCTCTGTGAGTGAGGAAACTTAGTAGTAGGAACACTTAAATATGCAGCCTATAATTCAGCCTGACTGACATTAAATCATAGCCTCCAACTGCACTGTTGCTCTTTAAGAAATATGCTACCCTCAGAAGTAACATAATTAATGGATGATAGAAATAAGACTGTAATATTTAGTTTGGTTGCAACAGCAAAGTACATTTGGGAAACATTTACTGGAGCTCAAAGAAGATGGATAAAAATCAATACTGCCTGTTGCCTACATTTCTGTTTCATTTGCTAGTTGCCAACAAGCCATAAATTGGTGCTAGAATTAGAATTCTGACATATCATTAATCAGAGGAATAAATATAAAACAGCTTGATGAACCTTGGTATAAGAAACACAATTTCAAATAAAAAGTCATTCCATATGTGTCATTTCTTTCTGGAGCTTTATGTAATTCAGCAAATTGTGTCATAAATTCTTGCAAAAGGGGACACTAGCTCCGTCATCTTTATTTTTGTAAGAAATCTCTAAAGGTAATATTAGTTCCTCAACACACAAATCAATCCTGCCTTAATATAGTTTTAAATATTGTTTTCAATGATGGGAGTATAATCCTATATGGGCACCTAACATGCTACTTTAAACCTTTAGTTAATACATTTCTGTCTGTCTTCAGCCAGCAGTCCAATCCTTGTCCTCCTTTTTTAACCATGCTCACAAAACTGCTTCCATTCAGCAAACAAAATCTTTTGTGTAACTTCATTTATATTACCTGAATGAGGTCAGGAATGAATTTTGCTCAGAGTCAGTGGAAATACTGCCATTAACTTCTATGAGGGCCAGGGAGGGCAGGGGCAGAACTGGGATCATTTACTGCAATCACACACCATTCTGCACCTTCTCAAAAAACTAAAAAAAAGAGAGGAGGAGGATCCTCTGCATTTTTATTTAGCTGCTGTAGTTCTGTGCTGTATCACATTTTATAGCCTTTTAAAGGAAGGGAGTAGAATCTAGGTAAATCATCTTATTGAAAATAGAGCAGTAGATTACAAAAAAAACAAGCCAATGACAGAAACATGATGTGGGGAGGGGAAATGAGTTTCATAACTGAAATGAGGAAAACAAATATAAAAGCAACATAAACTAGTCTGTAAAGCTTTGTTTTGGGATAGCAACAGCATTTGATGATGATACACAAAGCAGGAAAAGAATTTGTGACGTGAAGCCTAGACTCTGTGTGCCTGTTTGATTATGGGTGGACTTACAAGCATGGAGAAACTTCCCTTGTAGCTTATCAAAGGACATAGCAAAGAAGGAGTCATACTGGCATTAGACATCACAAAATGGCCTGCATATAATGGCCCCTGTGCCATGGCCCTGCCTTCTTACCATAGTGGCACATGTCTGGGTTCAGAAGGAATGGATGTTGCAATATATTGCAGTGTGTAACTGTTGCCACACCTGTTAGTTTCCAAACGTGGAGGAGGTGTTTTGTCTGCGTCCCTCTTCCAGAATATTTCCAGGCGCCTTAACTAGAATTTGGGCAATAATTCCACTTCAGCAGAATATTTCAATCTTTGTATATTGTTGTAAAAATCACCCTGCACAGCATGTCATTACTTTTAAGCTGTTATGTCGATTGGACTAAGTGCACTATATGCACTTATGACCTGATTTACCGAAAGGCTGAACACTTTCACCTCCCAGCTTCCTACTTTTATGGAAATCAGGACATTAAGTAATTAAAGGGGTGTCATACGTTAGAAGTAACTACTTGTAACCACACACCAGATTCAAGCACACCAGATGCGCCAAAACCTCCCCATTTTTTTTTCATTCATACAAGAAAAGGAACTCATCTTTCATTAGCTTAAAAACAATAGGGGATAGTGATGTGATACAACCTGTAGTGCAGAAATGCAAATATTCCTTAGGAGGCTTGCTTCCTGGAATTGTAAGCATTGTATGGTACTTATCCAGGAACTCTGAGGCGTTGTGTTAGCATGTCTGTGGCTGGTGTGAAAGAGTGTTTCTGAAAAATTTGAAGCAATATCAAACTAGTTTTTGAATTAGTATTGAAATATTCCCATATTAATAAACATAGTTGGAATTAACCCTTTGGCTGTCTCTTAGATGGCTAGTTTTCTTTTACAGCTTGAATTACAGTCTAGCTAGACGCCACAGAAATAGCAACAGAAGTGTGAGAACCATTGAATGCTGTGAATCTTCTCAGTATATCAGTTTCAAAAACACCTGTACTAATCAGTGTTCAGCTGATCTAGAGTGAAAATGGCCAGAGTGTTCAATAGTTTTCAACTTTTATAAGGTCTTTAGCAAGGAAGATCCCTGACTTGCTTTTATCAGCAATAATTGATGAAAAGTGTTGCCTTAAATGAAATATGCAAAGCAAATGTTATTAATGGAAAAAGTCAGGATTTGGCAAATTCTGAAAAGGCAGATAAGCCATTTTTGAGCTAAAAAAGTATAATAAGGTAGAGTCACACTTTTTCACCACCACAAACTGCTTTTCAATTTGCAAATACAAATATATTAAAAAAAAGAAAAAAAGAATGGTGTATGTTTTCAAGTTTTTGTGACTGGACCTGAAAAATATAAGACAAATTACATTTTTCATGGCAAGAGATTTGTACCAAGTGCTCCTATCCTCTCTCTCTGGCTATGAATAACAAAGGTATCCTACCACATGTTTTAAGTCAAGAATGTGTACTTTGTTTGAGAAGCAGGATAGATTTGCCAAAACAAAGCTCTGTGCAACTACAACTAGAGACTACTTCTAATACATAAGCCATCTCATTTAAAGTTATTTCAGGCATCTTCCTATTATACTGAAGTTTGCAGATATACCTTTTAAGTTGGTGAGCTGCTTGCGTCTGTATTTTCCAACAACTGTAAGATTTTTTTGAGCAACAAATGTTAAACATTGTATTTATAAAGTTACTATTGGTTGTTTAAATGTTGATGCAAATGTCAGACAGTGTCTTTGGAAGAAGTACTGTATAACACCAGTGCATCAGGCCCCCTTATCCCTCTGGGCAACAGCTCCAAAGGCAAACTAGAATGCATGGATGAAATTCTGGCCCTCATGAAGTCTATGGCAAATTCCTCCTCATTTAAATGGAGCCAGGTTTTTGTTTGATAGGTGTTGGATTTTTATTTTATTCAGAGCCTAGCACATGGATGTTATCAGGGCCCACCGCTAGCTGAGAGTTATGTACCTAAAAGGCCAGAGGGGCTGGGGCTACATACACATAGAACCCCACCAACTACTATTTTTTATGTTTCATTCTTGCAGGGCACAGGGAGGCAGTGAAATATCAGGGGAAAAAAAATCAATGAACTTATGAAGTAAAATACGTAAGTAAAATAAATACAAAAAATGGCTCTTTTTCAAACAGAGAATAAATACATACGGTCTGGGTTGTAGAAAACTGGGTCTTAAGGGTGTGGTGTTATCTTTGTCTCCCTAATGAATTCTCTCTAACACAAAGACTATGGAACAAATTCTAATAAACTAAATGCAGTTTACTTGTGAACGGTCTTTTGATTTCAATGGCAGTAGTCAAGGAGTAATGTGCAACACAGTGGATGCATCTACATGTGCATTAATGAGCTTTAGGTAACGTGCATTAAATCTAGTACATCCATTGTGACATACTAGAAAAATGTACATTAGTCTATTTTAATGTGTATTAGCTAAAAAGCATGTTTTTGTGATGCTTTAATTAAAATGAAAATAGGCTGAGGTGCATTAAAGCACATGTATAGATATACCTAGTATTGGTAAAAGAATCAGAATCTGGCCTTGTATGTTTTGTCACACTCCTATGAGCAGCTGGAAAGTTGTTTATGTAAAAAAAGTGAGTATCATTTAAAAGTACATAACTGGTACAAAGTGAATAGATTGGCAAATAGAAATCCCAGTTCTTTCCTATGCAATTTATTTTTCACCTCAGAAAGAATGGAGTTTGTTTTTTATTTGCCTATAATAATGAGGAGATGGAATTAAGTATGGTATTGATTGAATTAAGCACTGAGTGAATCCTTTAAGCAAACAGGTGTCAGTTTGACAAGAGGGCTGATTTGGATCCTAGATTCTCATATATCCAGTTTTAAGAGGAGAGATGTTTGCAGAATTGCTTGAATGTGTGCTCATTTTTTAAATTTTATATCAGCCACAATGATTGTTGTTATTTTATTCCTCTATTATGATGCTTATCTATCTTCTGTACCATCAAGGAAAACTTCTATAAAAGGTTGGCTATAATAAAAAATAGTTCAAAATATATTCACAATGAAGGTGATTTTTCCTAGATTTAGTATTTATTGCTTTTCCTCCCTGCCCCCTCCCCCTTCTTTTTACCGGACTCTCCAACGAGTTTTGCTTTTAAGATGTTAGGGGATTAATCCAGCATATCTCTCTGGCTTTGCCCTCTGTGATCTCACAGGATAAACTTAGAATTAATTCCTCATACCCTTTCCGATGCAGGAGATAAGCCTTTAGATAAAATGTTATTTCAGTTGCTGTCTTATCTGGATGTTTGAGCTGCCAGTTAAATTGTAAATTAAAGGCTCAAAACTCTGGATTATGGACTGTAGCTTCATTATTAATGAAAAATATGCCCTTTTCACAGTTTGTCATTTTTCTTTCTTCCCACAAACCCTCAAAAATATGGTAAATTCCTTCCCCCCTCCCCCTTGTTTAACAAAACAGACACATAGTGATACAATATTGCCTTTAGAGCTAGGATTCTAGCATAAATAATTGGTTTATGTCATTTTGTCCACTCCAGTGACCAGCCTATGGCTATGTGAGGTTACTTCAAAGAACAGTTTCTCACTTTGGAGTAGAATTAGATTAAATTAGAACTCCCTTATTGCACTACTTTGCAAAGTTTGTGTCCCAAATTAAAACCTGTGCTGTGACAGAAACTTCTCTAATGTGGTTAACCTTTGTATGCAGTCTATCATTTTGCCATTCTGTTTGTCTCGTTTTCCCAATTAAGCAGTTGGAATTTACACTCTCTATTGTGTCCCCCAAAT
This sequence comes from Gavialis gangeticus, assembly GCF_001723915.1. NCBI lineage: Eukaryota > Metazoa > Chordata > Crocodylia > Gavialidae > Gavialis > Gavialis gangeticus. The sequence goes on from NW_017729000.1 coordinate 32,076,445, forward strand.
TAAGTCAATTAAATGATTAAATTAAGACAGATCACACTACAACAGAGCTTTATCTCTTCTGATGTCCTTTTTGTAAGGAAACTTCTTCATGAAATGTTCTACATGATTATTAATCTCATCCTTGAGGCAAATCCTTGTCCTTTATAATTTTGGTTTGGTCATTGGCTATTTTATACTTTTCCTTTTAATGAGGAGGTCCAATTTAGGCAGACAGGAATTACTCTCCAGGGTTTAAATATCGTTCAATGTTTTTTCTTTAAAAAGTTGCCATCTTGAGTAATTTATGATGGATAAACATTGGGGCTAGTAACAGACATTCAAAAAGGCTGAGCCTGAATTGATTCAATCTTTGCAGGTTAGTCTAACCTGGCTAGGTTAAACTGGTTTGTAACCTTACAGACATCCCCTCTGGATGGAAAAAAAATCAGGCATATGCCTACAGTGGCCCATACTAGAAGTTGGGGGGTGCTAGATCAGCCCTCCCTACTATTCCACAGGGAGGAGGTGAGGGTGATGTGGCCAGGCCCTGGCAGCATGCTCTGCTCAGAGGGGGCCCCCCCACTCTTCTGAGCAGCCCAGCAGGGGATGTTGATCACCCCTAACTCAGTGTTTATCAGCCCATTAAGAAAACAGAGTCTCTCGCCAGTAGTTCACGCTCTTCTTCAACAGCTTTTCCAAGGAAGGACATTACCAGCTACCTGTTGATTAGCTCCAAAAAGCCTGCCTGCCTTTGTCCTCCCCCACAGTATGGACTGTAGCCAGCATGTGGTATGCCAACTAATGCCGAGATAGGTCTGTGTAAAGTGGGGGGCAGGGGGTAGATGTCTGCAGTCTCTGCTGGAGCTCCAGTCAGGGAGCAGAGGGGAGGGGCCAGCCTTGCTGTGGAGCAGAGAGCCCTTCCCAACCCAGAGAGCACGCCGGGATGCTGGGGGTGTCTGGTTTATCTTAAACCACCAAGGGGTCTGAGACAGACATTGAATAAACCAGGTTGACCCAAATCAATTAAGTCTGATACTACATTCAACCAGTTTTCTCTCAAAACTGTTTCAGTCATTTTCAAACTGGTTTATGTGCACTGAACATCTGTTCTGTTACAGGTTTAAACCAGTTTCTGATTGCTTAAACCTGTTTTTGTGTAATGTCTGTCCCTAGCCTGGGGAGCTAGTTCACTCCCTCTCCAAGGCTTATCTGAACATCTGTGATTTTAGGAGCTGAGACAGAAATCTCACAAGAAATGTCTTTCAAGATTTACAATACATATGGCTGAGTCAACTGCAACACTAGCCTTTTTTTCTAGCATTTCCATTTCTGGTCCCAACAGAAATAAGTCAGGCCAAAGATACGTGGAAATAAGACAAGTGCAGTTTTTTCCTACTTCATGAACTTTTTGATTTCACCTCTCTGAACTGAATCACCCCTTTCCACCCCAAAGTTGAGTATAGTTAAGAGAAACAAATCATCTCTTTCCTCTTATTTTCTTAGCCACGTTACAGACACATAACATACACACTCCATAAGATTTTTTTTAAATTCCCATTCTCTCAGGTTTACAGTAAAATTATTTTGTTGATACTCGCGTATTTATCTTGGGGTTTAAAGATACCAACTGCCTAATATATTGAAATAAAGCAAGTGTAGATTTTGGTCATTTTCAATGCTGGATGGTGTGGGGCTTGATACACACCTGGGAACCAATAAACTTAAGGATTTTCACCCACAATAAAGCCACCATCGAGGTTTTTTTAAAATAAATGCTTAGCTTTTCAATGTCCACTTCTGCTTTATCACAGTCAAGAGTTCCCAAAGCAGAATACCTAGTCCCCCTTTCTCACGGTTGGGTGTCTTCCCATGCCTTTAGTCAGGTTGGCATATCAGTTAGATGCACAGCTTTGTCACCCAAAATTAGCATTGCTGCCTACTGGTAACCACTTTGTTTCTGTCAATCCTTAGGTGGCTGCACCTATTCTTATTTATAAGCTCTGGTTCTGATAATGTCTTAGAGGAGGACTTTCTACTTGTTACACATAAGGTATAATTAACTAGTTAATCATTTCTTAATTTTTGACCCAGCAACACAGTCAATCAATTATGGACATGATGAAACAAGCAATAAGCCACCAAGTTATTCTACAAAAAATGTGTAATAACTTTGTGGCTTGTTCTTATCACACCATTAATTAAACATGTGGCCAGCTGCTCCTCTGTGGCTGAAAGCCCCATCAGCTGAGGGTGCACCATCCAGGGGTATGCTAGCCCTACAGCTGACAAGGCTCACAGTGGCAGCAGTGTTCCCCACATTGCTCCCCCTGCAGCTGATGAGGCTTGCAGTGGCGTTCCCTGTGCTGCCCCTTCTGTGAGCCTCATCAGCTGCGGAGCTTGCCACAGCAGGAGCCAGTGCAGAAGGAGCCTGGGATTACAATCCTGGGCTCCCCCTTCACCAGCAATAAGGTGTGATAAGATCTGATATGTGTTCTCACAGTCATGCTTTCTATCAGGTAGGTGTGGCATGGCAGGAGGCATGATTGTGTGGATCACACATCAGATCCTATTATATTTTTTTTCTGAATGTCTAGAGGAGTCCTACAAGGGCAGAAATGCAGTCAACCTTTAAGTTTGGAAGGGGCTTTGTATGGAAACCGAGGTTGCATATGGAAGATGCGGGCCATACTCTGTGAAATGTTTTAGGGTGCTTTGGGATGAAAGGCAAAAAAGATGTGCAATTGTACATTGTTATGGACAGCTCTGGGGCAGAACAGAGCTAGGCATGTTTAGTTGGGCACCCCAAGCTGACCCTTTTACTTTCACTTCTGGCTTTAGTGAAGGACCCACTATTCAGAGTCCTGGCTTTTGCTTCAGTTTTGCTGGGCTCAATGGCGCCATCTTCCAGTAGCATCATGGGACCATCTTCCAATTATAGGAAATGCAAAAGAAGAAAAAAGTTCAAAAAATAAAATGCCACTTAATTTTCTGAGTAGTTTCTTGCTTGCTTGTTGGGCTTCCCACGCCTTCACTCTTTCCCCTTTGCCTGTCATCCCTCAGAGACTCTGAACGAAGCATGTACAGCTTACATGCAAACAAAATAAAACAACAGAAGAAAGTCCTTCTTATGGGCCCTCCTGGTAGCTGCTTGTTCTCTGCTGGCCCCAGGTTCAGTGCAGTAATATTCCCTGCTATGCTGCCAGTGCAGCCACCCTGAGAGGGTGCTGCTAGTGTTTTTTTATTTCTCTGCCTGGTCCACATGGACTGGCTTCTTCTTATTCCCTACACCTGAGTGAGCTTCTTTGCTGGGAAGCTTGCTGCACCTGGATCCCCAGGCTCTGTTGAGTCCTTCTAGGTCTGGGTGGCCATGGGGACTTGCCACCAGGTGCAGTAGACAGTGGGGAGGGGAATGTTTCCAGGGCACAGGTCCATTCAGGCTCCTCCACACCCATAGTAACAGGGCAAAGACCTGTTACAGTAAGCTATTAATGCTAGCAAGATATGCAGTAAATGCAGGTGTGTGAGAGGGTATTGGTGTATATAATGTGAAAAGCATTATCTATTGAGACGTTTGACAGAAGATATAAGGTTGACAGGATAGAAACAACCTTACAGGGAGTGACATATTCTTTTTCTGCATCCACAAGATGCAAGTGCTAAGAATTAGAATAGGTGTTTTCAATGATGCAGGTCAAAGATAGGGGTTTTATTTGATAAACAGAGGTTGTAAGTATGTTAAAAACATTGCATTACTAAAAAACACATAATTAAGCAAAATGCCTGTGCTAAGAAGCAACATGGATCTTATGGCTGGAGCAGAAACTGGGAGTTAAGGGACCTGACTTCTGTTCCCGATTCTGCTGTAGCTTCCAGTGTTGCAGAAGGCAAGGTAGAGTTGCACCTTAAAGACTAACTAAATCAGCAATGCAAAAGCTTTTGTAAGTAACAATTTAGTTGAGTGAGTTAGTTGCTAAGGTTCACTTCTAGCCTGATTTCTGATGGACTTCAAACAAACATAACTAAGTGCCTCTCCCTGTGTTGCCTCCAGCAAGTAACTCTGGGCCAGATTTTGTTAGGCACATAATTGAAGGGCCTTGTTGCAAGATAATTTAAGGCAGCTCCTGGAGTTCTTAACATCTGGATTAGCCAAATATTAACACCTGAAACTGGTTTCAAGAACTCTTTATGCAACTAAATATTATGCCACTCTAGGGCAGGATTCTCTCTCATCCATGTTACCCAGCTCATGCTGCACAAAGGAGTAGCCACTCTAGGTTACACCCCACCTGTTCACCTCCCCTGCTGGCCTAGATTAGGGCTACTGCTCCCCCCCACCCCACTCCCCAGAACCACAGAACCCCATTTACTGCGCCATCTCTGTTTATTTGTGGCTGCCTGTCCCAGGGGAGCAAGCAGGCAATGGTTAACCTGCCTATCCACCATCTTCCATGGCTGCCAAGAAGGCTTTCTGGGCAAGAAGAGCAGCAGTCCAGCAGCAGTGGGGGCAGGCAGGTTGACCCTTTCCTGCCTGCTCCCCTGGGGCAGGCAGCATAGGCAGCCACAAGTAAATAATGCCCTAGGGGTGGCAGGGAGACAGAAGGGAACCCTGAAGGGGTGGGGCAGGGGAAATCCTGGAGGGGAAGTATGGAGATTAATACCTTTCAGCCTTCCAGGCCCTTGCTGGCTTAAATTGTAACTGCTCCAAACCCAAGCTAGCACTAATACAGATCAACATTTATGTGGTTCATGGTGTAAGGTATAAAAATGCTCGGCACTTACTTGAGATTCTATCCTGTTTAAAACCTGAAATTTCGTTTATTTATCTCCATTGGTAACACAGCATCATTATACCCTTTAGGTCTGATACATAGAAAAGCAACAAGAAGGGGCAGGACTTTTGCTGTCTTTCAGGGACTTGAACAGGTTGGAATATAATCTCCCTTAGGCACCTCGTAAGTGAAACAACCTGGCCTTCTGTCTCATTTTCCCCATTTTTAAAGCTAGCTCCGTGTGTGTGTGTGTGCGCGTGTGCGCGTGTGCGCGCACACTAGTGCTTTGAAAGCACTGGAAACTGGTAGTATTTACTTAATATATTTTTTCAGTATTTTTCAATATTATTTAACACCTGAATGTTTGCCTCTGGAACAACTTCAGTACTGGCTTGCCCAAGCTTTACACATTTTCTAAAGCAGAGCTGGATCTTCTGAACTGTTCCTGTAGATATTTAGCCCTCGCTTTTCCTTTTTCTTTCCTAAAAGTCTCTGTCTTAACAAAAGCACTCAGAAGTTAGTGTATTGTACCCACCCATTTTACTAGGTACCTAATCAGCCCAGTTAACACGTGGTCTGTAATCTCTATAGGTCCTGTTGTTCTGCCTGAGAAAATTGATCCCTCTAGTCCTGCTCTTCCATCAGCACTAATATTTTTCCCCTGATGTCAGCTTTTCTCAATCCCTTCTTTCTAGCAAACTATTTGAACATCTTCCACTAAGTTTTTTCCCCATTATTCCTGACTACCAACAAGAAAAACTAAAACCCAAGATGGGGGTGGGTCTCACAAATAGGAAAAAGAAGGATCACCATTGGGAACTATATCATAGTTCTGGCTAATCCTCCTCCCAGTGTGACCCCTTCTAACTGTCATATCTGAGAGGTAGAAATGCCAGCACTGACCCTGAGCAGAGGTCTATAAATCAGTGAGGCACTTCATGTGTGAGTGGAGCCTAGCTCCTAGTGCAGAGGTAACCATAACAGCTCTGTTACTTGGAGTGGAAGCTCTTGTAAACTTCGTGCCAGTACCCAGAGTCAAACACTGAATTGGAGATGAAGAGAAAGCAGGAAAAAGAAGGGGATGCAAACTTTTGAACAGATGTACATTTTCTATTATACTGCAACTAAAATTGCAGCATTTCCTACACTGAAAACTACTTAAATCAGCCACCAGAAATTTTACAAGGCAAAGCAAGCAATGTCCACACGGTTTGGGGTTGTTTTCCCCCACCCCCATCTTTGGGTTTTGTGTCATGTAAGGCAGACAACAGCTTTCGACATGTTTTTGTCTTCTCAGTTTTCTGTTTTTGTTCCAGTAGCTGTAATTTTCACAACAAGGGGGGATATCTTATTTATTTCACTCCCCATCAAGACAGAGGGAAACTTTGTGATCAGAATACATCTAACAGCGAGATGCCTTGGGTTTGTTGCCAGAGTTCTTTGTCAAAGATGCTCTTTTTCTTTACAAGTAAAAATAGGTGGGATAACTAAATATAACTACAATGTACATCCCTGGGGGCAAACACAAGTTGCTTGCAGAATGTACAAAAGCAATGTACTTGAGATTGAATCCAATGAACTCTACTTTCTGCTTTATTAAAACTGGTGCATTGTGTTTGGAGACAAAATATTAAATTCAGGTAGGGCTAAAAAAGTTGACATTGTGTTAATTAATCCCATCTGCTATTATTACTGTCAGGGCTCCAGCAATCTGTTCACTGGAGATGCAAACCCTAATCAGCAAGCCACTTTAGATTCACCTAAAAAAAAAAAAAACAAAAAACAAAAAAAAAAACCTTGGTCCATAAAATTGTGCCAGGGTTTTTTTTTTTTTAAATCCAAATTGTAGCTTTAAAAGTTTAATGTCTTACTTGTATCTTCAAGCACTGATTCACAAAAGTAAATCATTTAGTTCCTAGGTGTGCGATGTTAATCAGTGTGGGTAAAGGGGGCCTAGCCTTCCATCACTGCCTTGTTTATTGTTTAACAACGTTGGTATTTAAAGTGCATATGTACTCAGAGGACTGATTGAAAAAAAAATGACATCATAGGGTTTCATATTGATCTAATGACTTCCAAATAAGCTTGGCCAATTTGCAAGACTGAATATTGGGAGGTTGGGGTGGGGGGGGTTGTTGTTTTTTCTTACCTGTTAACCCTTAAAACTGTAGTTTGAAGCCTGATGGTCAAGCTATGTCTTCCTGTCCTGTCCATCTTCTAGAACAGAGGTTCCCAAACTTTTTCTTACTGTGTACCCTCTTCCAGATTTACCAGCTGCCCTCATACCCATACTAGCATACATTTTATATTTTAACCCCTTAAATGCCAATTATTATTATAATGAAAATAAATAATCTACTATTTTACAATTTCTCCTGCATACCCCCTGGAGATGTCTTGAGTACCCTGGGGATACTCAAGACATCTCCAGTTTGATGTCATACCATAGTTTACCACAGCATACCATAGTCTGAGAACCCCTGTTCTAGGGTAAGCACTTGGCTACACTTAAATTGTTTTAGTGGCTGGTATACAAATATATCTATAATAGCATTGTATTGACATAGTTTTGCTGACCAAATTATTCACTATAGTGAAGGTTTTAAGTTTCTGAAATCAGAATCTACTTGAATGGCAGAATAGAGTACAGCTTTGGGTTTGTCTACATGGAAAAGCTATACAAATATAAGCTCAGGAATGAATTTTAACCAATAGTTATTTCAGAAGTGGATGCTTTTATTCTAGTGTAGGATAGCCTTTTCTGTTTAATTGCTTGGGGCTAGTTTTAAGGTAAATGAACAAAAAAAATAAAAAACACCCTTATTCTGGAATTAGGGAGTTATGACGGTACTAGCCAATTGCCCGTCAGGAATGATGGGGGGGGGAACATATAGGGACACAGCCCCATCTGGGCCCACTCCCCCTTTACCTTCTGCTGCTTGGGGTCCAGGCCCACTCCCCCTCATCCTGCCACAGCAGTGAGGGAAGAGGAGTGGGCCTGGGCCTGATCTGGGAGAGGACAGGACCCGAGGTTGGGGAGAAGCCAGCCTACCACAGCGGGGGGAGCAGAGGGCCTGGGCTGACTTGGTGGTGGTGGGGGAAAGGGAGGAGTGGGCTCAGAGC
>NW_017729000.1:32084372-32094560 GCF_001723915.1 Gavialis gangeticus
CTGGGGGAGAAGCCAGCTTGGCACAGCAGTGGGGGTGGGGAGCAATGGGCTCAGCCCGATGCAGCAGCGGCTGCGGAAGTAGAGGAGCGAGCCTCTTTCCCACCTCAGGCCCAGGCCTACTCCTCCTGTTCCCCCACTACCACCAGGTCAGCCCAGACCCACTGCTCCCCCCACCATGGTGGGGCAGCTTCTCCCCCAGCTCAGGCTTGCTCCTCCTCCCCCACCATGTGGGGCCAAGGCAGCTCAGGCCCACTCCTCCCCTCCCTGGGCTGCCGCCACCATAGCATGCCCTCTATTCCCTCAACTCTTGTGGGGCCCGCTCGTCCCCCCACCACTGCCACATTGTCCTGTATTGGGCCCTGCAGGCAGTGGCAATGGAAGCAGGGAGGGGCGCCCCCCCCATGACATCCCAACCCCACTCCCTCCCGGCGCTGCTGCCACCATCATGTCTCGCCCCTCCCCCCTCCATCCACCATGTCACCACCATCACGGTGGTGCTCCACCGGCCACCAGCTCCTGTTAGAATGCTTGTTTACACTCCGATTGGTTGTTTGTCTGCCAACCAGGGCACAAATAAACCATTATGGACAGACAGGCCGATGAACTTAGGTTTTCATAATATTAGAATAACTGGAAAAGTGAAACTTAGCTAAAACCAGGCCTTTGTCTTCAGTTTGTAAATGGATATAGTTATCATGGATCTTACAGGAAGAAACTTAAGTCACCAGGAATATAGTTTAACTAGTTCATAACTTTTTAGGTGACCCCTAGTCATAACTTAGTCCTTGTGAAGGACTGGAAAGCAGTTCACAAACCTCCACCAATTTAATGTGGGGAATCTCAGTGCCTTCTCTCCTCTAAGGGTGAAAGGGTGAGAAATTAGCTGCTTGCTGTATTAGACATAAAGTTCCTTTTCTTTATACTAGACTTACTTTAAGAGATGCCTCTTCCTAATCTACTCCAATAGGTAAATCAACCCTTTTACTAAATGATTACCTACACAGACCACTTGGTCAGCTGCTTGGCCATATTTTGCAACCTAACCTTTCCATTTGCACCCTGGGGCCTGGAATGTTTGAAAGGAAGTGAAGGAAAAAGCCATCCAGGCCTCTTTGATAGTAAGATAAAAATTCCTTTCCAGATGAACTTGGTTCTTAGTAACTTGGTTTTACACTAAGCATGAAGTGCATATGGGGTTAGATTTTGTATCCATACAGAATGGATTTTAGGTCTTCCTACTTAGTGCATGAAAAGAAGAAGATTTGCTACATCCCTTTGTCTCAGCAATCAGCATAGAGTTCCCTTCTATTTGTCAAGACTATGAAAGAGTTTTGGGTGGAAGAAGGTTTTGACAGTATTCAGTTAAACTGCAAGGTCTTGAAAGAAAAGTAGTGTAACAGGTGGCCTTCTTGGGGCCAATTTCCCAGTGGCCCGCCCACCTGTTTCTGGGCTAATCGCCCACCTTCTTGCCCGTCACTCCTTGTTGGTAATTAATTGATATAAATTAAGCGGGAGGCTGCCCATTTCTTGCCCCGATGCCAGGGAGTGCTATCTGCAGCGCTGTTCCTTCTCTACACCACAGCCCAAGCCTCACAGATGGCATCCAGATGTTACCAACATCACCGACCCCACACTGGGCCCCATAATCCTACTAGTTAAACCACACTTAGATCCCTCAATTCAGGCAGCCTATTCTGCCTTCATTCCCGGCTGCATAGCTCCCTAAACCGCTCCCCCTTATGGGTGTGGTCCCCCCTCAGGACCTTTGGCTATTAGCCCTGGCCCACCTCCAGGCCAGTCAGAACCCCAGGCCCTCGGCTGTTGGGCATTCCTCACAGTGGGTCCCTGGCCCTTTGACCCTTCCGGTCCTGGCCCCAGCATTGACCAGTAAGGGGATGTTCAGAGTCTATGGCTTCACGCTGTCTTTGAGGTCCACCTTCCAGACCCTACAAGGGGGTAACCCACCCGGTTGTGGGAGCTGGGGTTAAGGTGCCCCAACCTGCCTTTCACCAGGGTAGTAACTGGCCTGGCATTTCCTGGGGGCTCCTGCACCACTGAGAGCCCCACTAGGCCACTCACTCCCGACAGGGTACAATTTTAGGTCATGCCCAGGACCTCCTGATCATCCCCTACAGCTTCTCCCTTACCTCCAGGTCATACTTGCAGCCAGACAAGGTTGTTGCCTGGCCTCCCAGCAGCAAAATGCCCTGTTTATATGGGCATCCCTGAATCTAAAATGGCTGCCCTCATCAGGCACCTCCCAGCTGCTGTCTTCTGGTCCCTTAAAGTGGCAGGCACAAGTAGATATTGACTTGTGGCCTAATTACTCCAGTAGCAGCTGGTAATTCTTATTGTGTTTGCAAATCAGACCATACTTTCAACCTTAGCTATCTAAAGTGAGGCATGCAGACCTAGAGTTAGGCATTGAAATAAGTATCCTGAACCTTTGAAAATCAAGCACTTTATTTGCCCAAATCTTGTTCCCTCCTACTGCAGCAAGCTTACCCTGCTTCTTAGCTGAAGAGTTTGTTTTTAGTTTTTCATTGAGAACTGAAATCTTTTCACAGAAAGATTCCCTCCCCCTCTCCCACTATTTTCTAAACAGCTTTAGTCAGAGATGGTGTAATTGGGTGAAGAAGTTTTACACTTTCATAGCCTGTGGTGTTACATGGATAAAAAGGGCCTTCAGCTTCTACAGCTTTTGATTCATTAACATTACATTAAGTAAAGTAGAAAAAGATACATGTACAAAAACCAAACTGTTCTTTAGCCTTCCCTAGAGCTTCTTCAGATCTTCTCAGGAATCCTGGCTTATGTTTTTTCCCCAGTACCTGTTGCCTAGAAGTACTGGTGGCCAATGATTTAAACAGTAACATTTAGTCTTCTTTATCTCCCAGCTACTTTGGGACTTCAGTTTGGTGTTTTACCTTTCGGTTATTTTCTTTTTCTCTGTCTTTATTTCAAATGCAAAAGAGAAACAGATCTCCCTCTGCGGTACCTCAGTACTTGCCTACGGCATCACCTGGTTTGAAAATGAACTTTGGATTAGGCTCTTTGTAAAGTCAGTGGAAAAGACCCCCAGTTGACTGTAATGGGCTTTGGATCAAGTCATAAGAGAGAAAGTTGAGGTTGTATTTATTTTTCTTTTTTCCCTTCAGGAGCTCAAAAATTGTTTTCACCAGAGTTTAAATCTCAAATGAGCAGCTTGCTGCTGCTCTTATTTATTACCTAACAAAGTTCATCATAGTTCTTGGGGGAATCTGTTTAATTATGACAATAAACACTGTTATAAATTTTTTTGAATCTATGAAGAAACAGTGTGCAGGCATAATTACAGTCTGTGCATAGCATGCTTTGTCTCTGATGTATTCATTTGCCAATAAGCCATTTCCATGTGCTAATATTGTGGCTGTTACAGTGTCATGTGACCTGCTTAAATAGCAAGTGTTTAGCACATATTCCAAAGCCATTGTGGAGCATGCATTCTAAATAAATTATTTGCAATTATAATGCTAAAAAAATGAAATAAGCCCTAGGTAACAAGTTTAGATCTTTCAGATGTCACCCTTCTGCACTGATGAGGATTCACTTATTCAGTGGCAATACGATACTGCTTACATCTTCCTCCTGGGGTTAACTAGCTCATTACACAGCACCTGGGGAGGGGGAAGGGGAGGGAGGGGTCCAGGCAAGCTAGTGCCTTAAGATATATGGCATTTACAGTCCCTAGATTTTAAACAGAAGTGTGGGATTTTTTTCTCTCCTCATTGAACTGATCTCTTAGTAGAAAATAAGGATTCATTTTTCCCCTGCGTTTTCTTTTTCAATTACACAACGTTGCAGAGAGGAATTTAGCACTCGGCAGGAAAGGTCTGAATCCAGTGACTGAACATTGGAGAAAGGAAGTGGAAGTGGAGTCTTGTAGGATCAGATGATGGGTGGCCTTCAGTTGAATGGTTGAGGGATATATTTTTAAAGCATGAGGAGATTACAGGAAAGATGTGCAGACTACTATTATTCTGACTTCAATACATCAGGAAAAACTGAACTTTTCTCTTAATTGAAGATCCTCTTTCTTCAGGATTTCAAGGACAGCTTAGTAGATTGGTGTGAATAAATGATTGTCTAACAGCACAGCCCATCTTGATTTTGTTGCAGCCAGATCATCCAAAAATGCCAGTTTTGTATAAAAGAATCAATCCCCTGAAAGTACTAGATGGTTGTTAATAGGCTCCATCTCCTTCCTCTTCTGCCCCTTCAAATGTGATTGGTTTGATGTTGTTGCAAGAACAGTTTCACCATGGATCATCAGCCTTCATACCAATAAAATGAAATCCTAAATAATTCATAGAAAGGGAAAAAATATAGCAATGTATCAAGATGATTTTTTTTCAATCAGTGCCTAGATCCAATCATGTTATGAACCTAAAAACATTTTATTAAGCCATAAATAGTAAACTGGTCATTACAAACAAAAGAAATCTTGGCACCATCCCACTAAATTTCTGATGTGTGTAAGAGAGAAAAGAAAGAGATAGATTTTTTTTCTTCACAAATCATAAGGGTCATTCAATCTGCTACTCCTTACACACACACACACACACACACACACACACACATATTGCTCCCATAGTTGAGGTGTAAATTAAATTCTACAGTGGCTGAACACTTTGGAAGTTGCTTGGTGTGAGGTTTTCTAAGGTTCACGTTGGTGGCATGTCTATAGTGTTAATGTCCAGTATATAGCACAATTTGTTCTAATATTTCAATTGTTGTAGCAAACACTCTGTGGAAGTAAAGAATTAGTTCATTTAATTTTTTTTTCTCCTATAAGACCTTCCATAAGCAAGCCCAGAGAACTACAGAAGCATATAAGGCTACTTAAATAGATAGTGTATCAGCTTGGGAAGAAAGAACTGGAACACATGGTATAAGAATTAAGTGCGTTATCTTCCCAGAATCTTCATTCATATTTAACCCAACCCCAAATTTAATTACAGTCTTTGAGGGGACTTGAGAAAATTTAGACAATATTAGAAACAGTGTTTTGGCTAAGGGCTAAATCTGAAAACCACAAATCCATAGCTAGGAATAGATTTAAATTTTGCTTCTGTATTTATAACAATCTCAAGACATGAATGAAGTTCAGTGTTTGGAGGAGGGACGGGGTCAATGGAAAAAAAAATTATTTCAGGTCAGGGAAGCCAGAAGCAAAACTATTCACAAATTATTTAAACAACCAGTATTAAAGTAAAAATTATAAAAACAAAAAGTGTCCTTGGATTTGAAAATGGCTAAAATATTTAGATTAAATATTTTAAAAAGGAAAGATTATATTTTGGAAATGCTGAAACATTTCATTTCATTTTCATTACATTTGTGTCTTTTCATTTTATAGTAATATATGTATATTTTCATTTTATGAGTTGACTTAGATTCCTTTAATGAAACATGGATTTCATTAAACCTGGTATCTTGTTAACTATCTATGTATAAACATTTTGTATTTTTTTGTATCGTTGCTCTTCTGGATTCTAGCCAGAACTAGGTGTGAGTATGCCAAACTATAGCAGAAGGTACTATTTTCCCTATATTTCTGGCCAAAATGAGTTAGAAACAAGACGAGTTTTTCTAGAAGTTGAGTCCCACCAAACTCCTGGTCAGGAGACTAATTCTTATATGTATAATAATTTTATTGATAACCATGGAAGATGAAGGCAAACACTTGATGTTCTCATGGGACCGGATCCCATATTAAATAGACTGTCCTTACTGAAATAATTTAATCCTGTAGCTCAGAGGTCTGTTGAAGTTCTTCATGACAACTTACATAAATAAGGATTTATGAATGGGCCCAAGAATTTTGCCTATTATGAGAAAACGAAGAAATATCTGAATCTGTCTAACTCCCAGATTCCAAACCTGTGGAAGCTCATATATCACTAACAATGAAATGTAATATTACTTGAAGTCCCAGATGCAATGGTTTTACAATTGATGGGTTTTAACATTAGAATTACATTCAGAAAGTTCAGCTCTGAAAAGTATTAGTCATGTTGACTTCACTTCTAATGTTGGACTCCCCAGTGTCTGTTTCAGACCACACAGTGGTGATAGCTGTTGCTAGTGTCTTGTTCACATGAAGTCATTTCTAGGTGTTGCAGAGTATGTATTAAACAATACCAGTTCTCATTATGGAAGTGTTAGAAATTCAGATCCTTAGAGAGCTAGATAGATCGAAATATTGACTCTTGCTTCACTTTCCCTGTCTGCTCAAACATCAATAACAGCAGTGTTGGGGGTTCTGGTAGCAGAAGGCTAATGTAGCTTCCCTTCAATCATAATTCCAGCATTTGCCTTAATTAAGATTGAGTTTGATTATGTGTTGTACATCCTCTAACTAACAGAGAAGTCATAAGGCCATGGATTAAGCATTAAAACGTGTAAAAAAAATTATATTCTTGTTAACCATGAAAGACTTTAAAAATGTACAGTACTATAGTGATCAGAGCCCCTGGGTAGTTCTGAGCTAATATGTTCATTCCATTCGCATCCCATCTCCTTTAAGCCCCACATCATGCTTGTCAGTGATCTGCATCAAATACTAAATCATAGTTCAGCCAAAACTGGAGCGAGATTAGCACTCCTATATGTAGCTCATATATTCAATGTATTTGTAGAATTATGTTGGATAATCTGGTAACCTGACCTTCCTGATATCTGTCCTGAAAATACGATCCTACAATTTTGTTAGGCATATTACAAATGCAGAAAAAAATGTCCATTATGACAATGTGTCAGAGTGTGCGCACCACAGCCGAGTTGTTAGAATCCCAGGAAGCTAAGAACTATGACTACATGTAACATGCATTGGATTAGCCAAGGGCTCATTTCTAGTACAAAATGAATGAATTCAAACCAGGGTTGCATGTGGTTGCGAAAATTTAGCTTCATGGGCCTGTTGTTGACAATGACTTGACCATCGGAATAGACAGAGACAAATTGCATTCAGTGGCATGTGAGTTAATCGTAGTTAAACTTTTGGGGCCTTCAGAGTGTATGTTAGCCAACAAGATACAGAACATGATTGCTCCTGCTTTATCCTGACATTAAAAAGTGCCTGAGAAGTCACTGCCTTAACACGTTGCTCTATTTTATTCATAGCAACTCTTCTTAGTGAGTAATCTCCGTAGGCAAAAAGCATGATACTTTCAGCAGCTGATGGAGTTGGCTGTTTTCTCATCAAGCCATGTGCATTGAGACACCTTGGTAGCCTGCACTTTTGTAGTAAAAGTGATAATACTAGAAATCCCACCCATGTTTTTTTTTAGGAATCAGATAATTGCTTCTTTTTTCTTTTCTTGAAAAGAAAATAATTTTTTCTAGTTTTTTAATTGTTTATCCTTCTGATTTTCATTTCTTTATCCGAGGGCATTAGCTGGCATCAAGAGCTCACAGGAGAGGCAATCTTCCAGTCATAGAATCATAGAAAATTAGGGTTGGATGGGACCTCAGGAGGTCATCTAGTCCAACACCCTGCTCAAAGCAGAACATCTACTAAATCATCCCTGCCAAGGCTTTGTCTCACTGGGTCTTAAAAACCTCCAAGGATGAAAAGTCTTCAATCTCCCTAGGTAATTTGTTCCAGTGTTTTACTACCCTCAAAGTGAGAAAATTCTTCCTAATACCTAACCCAAACTTACCTTGCTGCAACTTGAGACCATTGCTCCTTGTTCTGTCAACTGCCATGACTGAGAACAGTCTAGCTCCATCCTCTTTCAAACCGCACTTCGGGTAGTTGAAGGCTGCCATTAAATCCCCACCTGGTCTTCTCTTCTCTAAACTAAAGCCCAGTTCCCTCAGTCTTTCCTCATAAGTCATGTCCCCCAGCCCCCTTACCATTTACGTTGCCCTCCACTGGAATCTTTCCAATTTGTCCACATCCTTTCTGTAGTGGGAGGCCCAAAACTGAAACACAATACTAAAGATGTGTCCTCACCAGTGCTGAATAGAGGGGAATAATCACTTCCCTTCACCTGCTGGCAACAGTCCTACCAATGCAGCCCAGTATGCCTTTAGCTTTCTTGGCAACAAGAACACACTGTTGTCTCATATCCACCTTATTCACTCACATCCACCATATTAAAGAATTTGATTTAATGTAATTGGAAGTTGAGTTTGCCATATACAGACTGCAGTCTATTTTCTTTTTCCAATATGTTCTCCTGACCTCTGTGCTGAACCATGCATGTCCATTTCTGTGCACTTGTCTGCTTATCTATAAATTCTCCCCTCAGAAGTGCATGTCTTTAGGACAGTGTATTGAGACACAGTGTTGGGAAAGAGGTTGGGAGGTGTTAAGTTTCACTGTTTCTGTCCCTACTGAACCTTTCCTGTGCACAAATAAAGAGCTTCCACCCCCAAACCTGTCAATCCAGCTCAATCCAGAGTATTCATTTTCATGCAAAAGAAAATTATTTAAAAAAAAAAATCCGCTAATTATGAGTTGTGGTAAGTAAACATTTACAAAATTCCTACAGTACTCTTTCATTGCATTAAGAATTCATCTCCAATGAAGACTTGCTTCTATGAAATGTCTGCTAGTGATTGACATGACAGATTAAAACAGCTCAAGAATTATTGTCTATAGGGTAAATAATGTGTTAAAAAACAAACAAAACTTTCCCTTGCAGCATTTCTAGAGAATAGGGAGTTCTCTTCCTTTTCCTGCCTTGCTTTGTAATCCTGCACTGAGGTTAGCTGAATTTAATAGCCTGAGAATTAAAATTAATGAGCGATGCTGAACCCGTGCAGATAGATCCTGAAGGTCTACTTTGACGTTTCTGCAAAGGTCCTGAATATGAACTTACTTTTCTTTTTCCAGTGCCACAAGTGACTCGAAGTTCCTGGAAAATGAAGCTTCCTAAAACTAGAGAGACTTGTGCTCTACACTGTCACCAATTTTCTCTTATATTGATGTTGTTATTTAAGCTTGTCAAGCATCCTTAATAAGAAGGCGGTACCCTTATTTGCACCTTACAGACTAACACAAACACACACACACTCTAGCTGAAACCCACAAAACATTTGCAATTACATTTTTATTACAAAAATATTTATTTAAATACAGGATTTCTAGTTATCCTTTGATGAAAAACTTTAATGGAATCAAAACTTCTTTCCCTCAAAAAGGCTACATAAAGCTGTTCATGTATAAACACAGGCTTAGGAATAAAAATACATATTTTGTCAAAAGTCTGACCTTGTGACCTTGTTCATAGCCATAGAATAAGAAGGCCCTTGTACATGTGAGGAAATTGCCCCTTTTAGTAGTTTAATTGCCCTTTTTAATGATTTAATTGCATAACAGTGTACACATTTGGCGGTATGTTACAGTTACATTTTATAACAGGGAACACGTTCTGCAGCGTATTTTGATTTAAATGACTTTTTTTACATAGCAAACTAAAACACATACCATGTATTTTAATTTGCTACATAACAAATTAAAGCAATATTCCTCACATGTACAAGGGCCCTATCTAAAGGAAATGGTGGGGATGGTGCACAGAGCACTGGAAGCCCGGGCGTGGTTGAGGAAGCCAGCGCATTCCCAGGTGGGCCCAGACAGTGGGAAGGCAGCAGGGATGGTGCATGGGGCGCTGGAAGCCCACCAAGGCAAGCTTCCCTGAGCACGCCTGGGCTTCCAGCACCCCGTGCACTGTTGGATCTGGTGGGAACTGCCTGTGAATTGGGGCTATACCCACAGAGTTACCACTCTGCCCAGGTGGCCCCGGGTGGCACCTCTGCCATAGAGGGAAACATTGGGCCCTGCTGCAGCTCCGGGGCTGCATGACCCATCAGCAGCTCATATAGGCAGGCTCTGCTGACAGAAAAAAAAAGCGGTGAGGGACTTGATTTTTTTTTTTTTCTCCCAGAGCCTGCCTGTGTCCCCCATGGCCAAAGAGTGAGCTGCTGGTTGGTCATGCAGTCCCTGAGCTGCAGGGGACCCCGGTGCTTCCCTCCATGGTGCCAGCTGTGCACACCCACTGGCACCTCACTTGGGCAGTCCCAGGGAGTGCTGCTGCCACTGAGGGAAGCACCGGGATCCTCCACAGTTCAGGGCCCACCAGCAGCTTGCCCCCTGGCCATGGGAGAGGCAGGCCGGCTCTGGGTGGGGTGGGGTGG
>NW_017729000.1:32095285-32129029 GCF_001723915.1 Gavialis gangeticus
CAACACAGTTATTCTGTCTGTCCAAAGCGCTGTCTGTCCAGAGCACTCTGATTGGTTGTCTCAGTAAGCATTGTGACTGGCTGCTGAGACAACCAGTGCTGAGTGCTCCAGACAGACAGAATAAGCCTATTATTATTATAGATATATATATATAATCTCCCTTTTCCTTGATTTACTTTGATCTATATATAGGGAGAGGGAATGGGAGATAACTACTTCGCTTAATATATACGGTGCACATATATATTTGACCTATTTATCCTATAGCCTATATATATAGTCACATATATATGTACACTTTATAGACTAACCAAAGTGTGTGTGTATAGTTATATAGTTATAGAGTTATACATATATATACACATATATATAGCTATAGTTATATATATAGTTATATATATACACAATTTTAGATATATATGAATATAGATATAGATCTATCTATCTAACAAAGTAGTATGTGTGTATATATACTTTTGTGGGCTGAAGCTGACTTCATCGGATGCCGGGAAAGGAATAACACATATCTGTGTATTACGGAGAAAGAAATTAGAAAACAAATTCAGAAGAGATGGGGCAGAGAGGGGAGAAGGGAGAGTAGGAAGGAGAGCAGAGCTGGGAGGGACAGACAAACATGAAAGCAATAAACCCTTGGAACAAGGAATTTCAGACCTAATCCAGATAATAGGATAAGAATCCACAGTTCCTGTTTAAACTATATTTAACACAACCTGGTGCATAGATTATTTCTTCTTCTGCAAGTTCCTGTTCAAATTGGTTTTAAAGGTTTGCTGCCTGAGAACAACCGTCCTCAGGTCAGCAGTGGAATATCCAGGGAGGTTAGTGTTCTGCACATCTTTCTGAAGCTTAAGCAAATTTAATAAGCTAGGGAGGGAGTTGGGGGGAAGGTGGAGTTGGGAGTAGAATGAAGGATTTCTTACATTGTTCTCAAGCTGCTGTTGCTTCACCTTTAAGAAACCAGACAAGCAATTGTAGAGAGTGGTAGGCTTAAGAGCTACCTGGGGACATTGGGAATGGCTATGGTATTGTTCTCAAGAGCACATGGAGAAACCAGCTCTTTGTTTTCTGCAGATGCTTACAGCACATGCATAATTTTTGCATAGTTACAACTGGATTATGTAGATCCTTGATTTAATATAATGAATGCTTATACCTTTTTGGCTTTGCTGTTCAAGAAAGTTTGGTCACAGGGGGGCATGTTGTAAGGATCTCTCAGGTGTTGAGTGTTTAAAAAAACAAAACAGGGCACTGTGAAGCACTTGAGGGAGTCAGTTCAGAGACAGGAAATCCTCTTGAAAGTGGTAGACTGTTTCTTCACTAGTAAGAGTTAAGATGAGAACTCAATATCCAGAACCTTACTGAGCAGTTAACCAATATAGAAGGGGGAATTTGCCCATATGAAAGGCTCTTACTTACCCCCAGGTATTGTGGTAAGTACATGATTATTGCCTTTTAATACAATGTTCTTGCAGGTTAAATTGAGAGAGGAAAGCCGAGACCCTTTCAACAGGGACGGAGCCACAGAAAGTAACAAATTTGGATTGCATTTGCCGATTTGTGTGGTTTGACTTAACCCCATGTACTATACACCATATCATAACCAATGTAAGGAATTAAAACCTAATAAATGAGACTGAGACAGACATTAGTCTGTGGTTGCATCTCACAAGGCAGAGCAGTGCTTAGTCCCAGGCTTTACCCTCCAACTTCAGTTTGCAGCCATTTCTCCAATGTTATCATTATATTTGTGCATTGAAAAAAGAAGGTCAGTTACTTCCACCCCTGTCAAGTCATTCCTTCATTCTGATTATTCTCTTGCTCCTTTTTCCTCATATATCCTGACATTATTTTCATGACTAGCTTATCTGGAAGTGCCAGAGGAACTGACAAAAGCCTAATATGTACTGGTTCTAAGGCCAATACATATGAGGAGTTGGGGTATCACTTAGCAGTTTAGTGACATGGCTGGGAACCTGGAACAAAGCAGAAACAATGGTTTTCAGTTGCTCCTGCATTTGCAATTGCAAATACACAGCTACCAGCTGCTTTCCCACCACCCCTCCCCAAACTGACACCTGGGTCAGCCATCCCTATCACCGCTCCACCCCAGTTATGCCATTGGTATCACTGCTTAAAGTTTCCCAAAGAGAACTCTTCCTTGGTTTAAATCCTCAGGTCCACAGTCCGTAGTACAGGTCCTTGACCTCTTTCCCTTAACCTGCACATGCATCTGACCTTGGTCACAACCTGTTTATATATAGGTAGGTCCCTATATAAAAGATTTGTGTGACCTTTTTCTAAGAAGCATAGCTATGTCTATTTTTTTGCAGAGCCCTTTGAAATTCAGCTCCGCAGCCAGAGAATATTTTTTTCTTTGTTTCATAACTCCCATTAGACTTACTTAAACTATAAACACATGAGAATCACCATTTCTCTTCTGTTGCTTTGTCTAAAAATGTTAGCATTCTGCCAAAATGACAACTGAAAATGAATGGGTCATCTCCATGATGCTGCCAGAGTAGCAGCATCACATGCAACACTAGAAGCAGACATTCTCTCTGCCAGAGACAAACCAACAGCAGGGCTCCCTTCTATACCCTGCCCTATAGATCCAGAACATGACACTTCATATAAAGCTCTATCTGATGCAGTCTTAGGAGAACCAGTAGTAAGTAAGACCGTAGACAAATAAACATTTTTTTTATTTTTCCAGAATCTGAGATTTGAGATCATCATATTGACCCAACTAACTAGTTTAAAATCCCGTGTAATTACAGCATTGTCTGCTGGGTTTGCTTTCAAATTAATTGCAGTCAATGTTGTGGCAAATTAATTGCGGGAAATCATTAGAGCTAAATTGCAAGGTGTTCAGTACTTCAAAACAATCCCTTCCTGCTATACAAAGAAGCGGAAACCAGCCAGAACCTCACTGTCCACCAAATGTAGCGGAGAGCAGATGGGTTTAAGAGCAACATCTGAAGGGTTAACAGAACTTTAATTAAGTTACTACTTGACCAGGAAAATTATACCCTTATTCAGAATGTGTCATTTGCACAACTTTTCAGTGATTTCTTTCCTAAGGTAATAGGCCTGGGAGTGAGCTAGCTAGTTGGCTGCTGCTGCTATGCTTCGGCAGCTGTCATTTTGACATATTTTATGCTTTCTTTAGAAGAGAGAGGTTGATTGAATGTGAGAAAAGTGGAACTTTGACAGGCTGTCAGAATCTCTTGCAGCGCAAACCTACCTGCCAGCTAATTTGTTTCAGGTTTATTTCAAAGGAGGTTTCCAGCACACAAACTTCCATTACTAATCCAAGAAGTTCGTAAATCGGTAGCTCCCATTTTGTCAAAACCTAAATTAAATAAATTTCACCTCAAATTGGTTTAAATTTCAAGTAACCCAGATACCCCTGAGAGAGCAAAAGCAGGTTCTCCTTATTCCCCCACCCCCAGCTCTCCCTCAAAGGCCTGTTTGGAAGAAAGGTTGGTTGCTCTTCTTTACTGCTTCCCTATTTTTATTTCAATCAGTTATTTTTCCTCATTCATGAACAGCCTTCTGAAATTCAAAAAGCAGCTCATGAATTGGTCAGGAGCAGGCAAAAATGAATAGAAATGAGATCATTTCAAAGACAGGGACTCATGACCATCCTCTGGCTTTGCAGTGTTTTGCTGTAGTTATAAAATCCAATCCTCAGACTCCATTAATCTAATTCTTTTTTCAAAATTGTTTAGGCTGTTTCATTTTTCACCTGTTACTTTTGGGCCTAGACTGTCCTGGTGAGTTTCTTTCTTACACAAAGAACCATTGCATTGTGTTTAAATGTATCACTTTCATTTTGATAGATGGTATGTATGAAATGATTTACAATACTTATCCAGCCAAATTTTCTAAGCCACCCCCTGAATCATGACCATAACATTTGTGAAAACACCTATTTGCATACACAAAATGCTGTACTGAGATATTTTGGTAACTGTAGAGCCACATATACTAGCGTGCATGCAAAAATATGTATTTAAATGCATATGCTCATATGGATATGATAGATAGATAGATAGATAGATAGATAGATAGATAGATAGATAGATAGATAGATAGATAGATAGATAGATAGATAGGGCTCATATCCATATGCAGATACCCAGTGAAAGTTATCATGTTCAACCACCTGTGGTAAGATATAAAGTGTCATTGTAAAGTTCCTCTTTTTGGATGGAGTTTTTCCTAGGTCCAAATCACTTCTAAAATAGTGTCCTTGCAGTCATGGAAGTAGGGTGTGGTGGTACAGAGCAATGACCCAAATAAATGTATTTAATTAGAGAGAAATAAGTAATGGACCAAATTCGCCGTTAGCCATAGCATAAGTAAAAATGATAAAGGTAGTAATTTTGACTGACTTAGATGTCAGTAAAATGAGTAATATGCCAGAAGGCAGAAGGGATGGGTAGAAGCAAAACAACAGAAGGGTAAGCGATCCTCTCTGCTTACTTAAGCTGAGCTACGTCTGAAACATTCCCAAAGCTATTATGATTGAATTCACTCTTGACTTGAACAGGAACAACTCCTGTGGACTCCAGGAGAGGCAGTATCTACCTTTTAAAACTGGTGCCCAGAAAGTATCTAACCAGTAACGCATTTACCACCTACAGGCTAGATCTGTACAGTAAACTCACTACTATGGGCCTCTGTGCCCTCAAGCACATGCTCTCCTATGAGAGGGCTGCCTCTTAAACCAGAATCATTGTAGATGCAGCCTTACAGGTGGCTTCATTGGCATGGGGAAGGCTAATTGATACTGTCACCCTGCAGTGCTAATTAGCTTTCCCCCAGCACTGTGAAGAGGCCATTCCTGTTGCCACCTTCAGCTGGCACTGCCACAGAGGGTGGAAATCTCACCATATAGACATAGCCATAGTTGATGCAGTTCATATTATTTTGGCCAACTTATATCCAATTCTGATCAGTAATCTAGGTGTAACTGGGAGCAGAATTTAACCTGCAGTATAGTTAAGTCATAGTTGACTTCTTTAATCAGGAAATATTACTGTACTATAAACCAGGGCACAGTAGATAGACTGACTGGCTTGGTTTAGTGCAATTCATCTAGTCCAAACAAGTACCTATACCCATTGTCAGGGCAGAGAGTGGCCATTTTAATTAGAGTAATTTCCCGACAGTTGTATTAATCCAACAAGTGAATACCATCACTTGTATTAAGCCCCTCATGTTTTAAAATGGCCATGGGAGCGCTTTAAGTAAAGCTCATTTGCCAAGTTTTAGTTAAAGTGCGTTAAAGTGCCTGCATGGCCACTTTAAAACACAGGGGGTGCTTAATACACATGTCTGTGAAGCAATGCTGGAGCTTTCTCATTAGAACATGTTGGAGAGGACTTGATTAATTGAATCAGCTCTAACGCATTGTAATTAATGTGAACAAGCATATCTATAGACTGATGTGCACCACTCAAGCACTACATTCTTAAAAATTACACTCTTAAAAATTGTTCCATCAGGGTGCAAAGAATGCAAGCTATAAGGCTGATTATACAATGATAAAGGGACCCTCCTTGCAACTTTCTGGAAGGTGATATTTCTCAATCCTGTACTTTCTTTATGAATTGATGTATAAAAATGCATAAAACTCTCCATGTAAAATATCCCGGGCAAAATTAAGCAGTGCACATGTCATCCCTCTGTCATAAAGTGGGTCCATAAACTGTAGTCTGTTAGGCTGATGAAACTATTGATTTCTTCAAATGTATATATATAACTGAGAAAGTTCAACAAACTCCTTGGGCCAAAAACTCAGCTGGTGCAACTTTGCAGCACCACTAGCTTTAATAGTGCTATACAGATTCATACTAGGGGTGTGCAAAACAGGACTATTTGATTCAGATTCGGATTTGGCCTGAATCAGGGACAGTGATTCAAGTCATTGATTTGGATCAAAGTCCCCGATTCAATTTGGCTGAATCTGAAGATTCAATGCTGATCCAGAGAATTAGCAATTCAGCCATAGACACAGCTTTAAATATTTTTTCTACATACCTCAAGGTACCAGCGCAGCCCATGAATGCTGAGATGCTGGGACAGATGGAGCATCCCACAGAAGTACAGGGGGCTCCCCACATGCTCAGCAGAGAACCCAGAAGTGGACCAGAAGTACTTCCAGTCCACTTCCAGGTCCACCAGAGAGCCCCCTGTGCTGCCCCCCAGCTTGGCAATCGGCTGTGGGGGGTGCCCTCCAGACCCAGAAGGCACCAGTCGACCAGCCAGGAGGGGTGCAGGGCAGCCTCTTGTGTGCTCTTCGACAGACCTGGAAGTGGACCAGAAGTGCTTCTGGTCCACTTCCAGGTCTGCTGTCGAGCATGCTGGGGAGCCCACGCACTCCTGTGGGATGCTGCATGTGCCCCAGCATCGCAGGACTCACAAGCCCCCTGGTACCTGGTGGTATGTAGAAACAACATTTAAAGCTGTGTCTGTCCAAATCACCAAATCTTTCCAAATCTCT
This sequence comes from Gavialis gangeticus, assembly GCF_001723915.1. Taxonomy (NCBI): domain Eukaryota; kingdom Metazoa; phylum Chordata; order Crocodylia; family Gavialidae; genus Gavialis; species Gavialis gangeticus. The sequence continues at coordinate 32,101,818 of NW_017729000.1, forward strand.
CTGAATCAATTTGGAGGGTTCTGATTCAATTCAGAGAGATTAAAAGGTGTCCTGATTCGATGCAGATTTGGAAATTCAGCCACTAAATCAGGCCAAATCTCCACCAAATCGAACCAGGGACTGAAGCTTCACACAGATCTAATTCATACTAACTGAGGATGTGGTCTGTTTGCTTTGTGTGGATGTTCTAAGTTTCCATGTAACTGAAGTATAGACCTTCATCAATATTACTTTTCTTGTCTATTCCCACAACTGTTATGAGCACACAGTAGAACAGTTACTCATTATGTTCCAGGCCAGAAGCAGATGCATTTGAGTGACCATAATTTGCATAGCTCTAAGGGATGAGAGCCTCTGTATAAATGTACTTATTACTCAGTAGATGAATGCTTCCCGTATTAAATAGGGGTCTTTTAACACTGTAACCTTCTTCTGAACTGCACCATGAAGCAAGATATTCTTATAACATAATTGCACTCTGCCCTGAACCCCTAGTTAAAAGGACTTTAGCAATTCAAGTGTGTTAAGTTGTTGCTAATTACTATGTACAGCTAAAAGGGACATGGATAAATAAGCAGTAAAGTTGCTGGTTTAGTGACCCGACAGAGTTCTGAACTGCCTCCTGGGAGACATGCTTCTCATTGCTATTCCTCACTTCTCTAGCAGGGAATGTCTGAGATTACCCTGTGTAAAGAACCAAAACTCATACTTCGGCAAGGGGGAGTTTCTGTGGAAGGAATCTCCTCTGGATGGTTATGTTTCAGCTAGATTGGATGGTAAAGGAAGAACTATCCAGTTATAGAATATGAATATATGAAACACAAAACACAGAAATCTTTTACTCTGTCATTTGTTGTCATGGGCAACTGATTGTGGGGATTATGTTAATTTGATCCTAATAGCAGGTCATCTGCTCAGAGCTCCAATGGAAGGTGAAACCCTACAGGGCCATGCCTGAATGGTTTTTCTTTTCTCTGTGGTCAGCATTTAACAATCAGTTTTATTTGGTGGCCCTAAGCAAGAATCACTGTAGTAGTGTCAGATGCATTTATATTCAAGGTTATTCCTTCTGTTGCATTTTTTCCTCTAAAATTTCTACCCATTAATCCTATTGGTAATGACAACGAACACAATGCAATAACAGACACTAACTTTTAAACACTGTAATATCCAGACCTATATGGAGCAGGCTTAATTGACATGGTGATTAGCACCAAGGACCCCCTAGAGGCCCATCTGAACTGATTCACCCACCATTGCTGTGGCTGGTAGCAGGAACAGTAGAAAATTGTAAAGACGGTAGTGTTTGGTTAGGGTACTGATGCTTTGACAATGGCACATATTGAAGTTTTGACTATCATTTACCACAAATGACTCTTTGGGCATGTCCCAGTGAATCTCTGAATTGGACAGGTCCCATCCCCCTGCCCACTCTCCCAGCCCTGTCAATGGCTGCCGAGCCTGGCCCCAGCTCCTGGCTCTTAAAAAAAAATAAAAAAGCCCCCGAATCACCGGTTCCTGCCAGGAGGGCAGGCAATCCCCACTGCACATCGCTGCCCCACACTGCATGGGAGGCTCTGCCACAAACCCCCAAGAAGTCCCAAGGCTGCTGCAGCAGCCCACGAGTGTCAGCTTTATTTATTTATTTTTAAACAACCAGGAGCTGGGCTTAATGGAGCAGCCATGGGGGGGTGGGGAGCTGAGAGAGCAGGTGGGAGTCAGGGGGTTCATGGCAGAGCCCCCCATGCAGCACAGAGCAATGAGGGGCATTGGGGATCACTCCTCGCCTGGCAGCAGATGGTGAATGGATTTTTTTTTTTTTTAAGAGCTGGGAGCTGGAGCCGGGTAGGGCTGCCATTGACCGGGCTAAGAGAGTGGGCAGGAGTCAGGGGGGTGCTCAGGAGGGCTTTGGGATCAGGCAGGGGATGAGGCCTGGCAGGGATCCCCCCATGGTCCCCTCTCCCTCCTCCAGCCTCCTCTCCCCCGCCCCCTACTTACCAGCATATGGTCCAGGTCCAGCTCCCTGTGACAGTGAGTGGGGACTGCACAGACCTCTGAAGTGCTCTAAATCTTTTCCATATCAGTTCAGAGAGCTTTGAATTGATTCTGGCTTTTTTATTTGTCTCCCGATTTAGATTCAGAGATTTGGTCGCTGAATTGGGCCAAATCTCCTTTGAATCAAATCAGCACCTGAAGCTTCTCCCAGCCCTACTATTTGTCCCCAGGCACACCCCTCCACATGCACTCCAGTGTGCAGCAAAGTGACCCAGGTGGGGTAGGAGAGGTGCTGGCCCCAGCAGCCTTACCTGGGGGCCTGGGGGCCTCCTGGAGCAGCAGCAGCACTGAACCAGCTCCTTGGAGCCTAGCCGGCAGTTAGAGCATGGTGGTACATGCTGCTGCCTGTGCACCGTGCCACTGTTTTCCACTGCCAGTTTTTTTTGACATTGAGATCTCCCAGTGTCAAAAAAACCCACCACACTATGAATTAGCAGTGTGGCATATGATTGCACGTGTGCTGCATGCAGTTTGCCATGCCTCAAACTGCTTTGAGGTGCCGCAAACCACACACGTGCACTTGTGGGGATGCGCCTTTCTGGGGCAAATTCCATCCTAGGGACTTAATTTTCAGAAATACTGGCATTTTCAGCTGGCATGTAAGACATCAGTATTTCTAAATTTCTAGCAACGGAGGTGAAATTCTTAGAACATGCACTGCTTCTAGAGCCAAATTTGAGGTTGGAAATTGAATTCCAGATCCTGAAGCGTGATGACGGTAGTAATACTACTCTGTTTCTAAACTTTTTGTGTTTTGTTCTCTACAATGCTTAAAATCAGTCCCTGGCGATTGTAAGTATGCTCACCACACTAATATTAAATTAGAATAATATATATTGATTTATTTCCACCAAAAAATTTCCCTTTTCAAAGGTATTTACAAATTCAAGCACCATGTACAAAACTACTTCTAGTCATGATTTACTACAACTCCCTCTGTTTCCTTTCTTAAATCTACATTTATTTCACCACTCCCACATCAGTTTTATTTAAAATCATTAACAATTGGCCATGAAAAGATCTAGTATATATTTAGAGAAACTATGCAGACTTTAGAAGCTTAGTGGAGAGAGATATCTGTATGCAGACAGAAACCCATGCACGTACAAGGCAGGAATTGGTAAAGAATATTAAAGACAATACTGGGAATGTGAGAATCTGTACAGAGTTTGTTTGAATGCTAATAAATCATGGAATTACTTTGTTTGCTGACCACTGGGATTTGCTTCATCAGAAATGCACAGTTCAACACACAGTGTCCTGTGTGCAACTTCTTCTTATGGTTTATACCAATGCAATTCAGTAAAGAGGTCAGGGAGCATGTGGAAAATGTGGAGGACAGGAATGCAAGGGTTTTCAAAACACAACACAATTTACCCCCTTTTATCCCAATATGTCATAGTAAAGCTATTCATTAATTAATTCTGTAGTCCTCATTTAACCCTGGTGGACAGTTTCTAAACCCCTTCTGGTTTTAAACTAATTATTGTAAAATGGTTCTTCCCACTTCATGACATGGTGAGCTGTCACATCCTATACCACGTTTTCTTCTTGGGCTGCCAACCCCTATATTAAGACAAGAGCAGGTACAGAAAGACTGGTCTCTCAGCCAGTTATGGAAAGTGGAACCACATGAGAAAGAGCTCATTTCAGGCCTAGCAATGCCAAAGAAGTGCAAAAGAGACAGGAGCATTATTTCATGTGAAACTAGTGTGGGCCAAGAATAAGAGAGTATTTCCAACTGCATCTCACTCTTCAGGATTTTACTCCTCTCTTCCTGAGTCAGCAACAAATTTAATGCATACTCTTCTCTCCCAGCTCAGTGCCAAACAGGGATCTTAATACAGGTTATCTTTATAATGGCAAAAATCTGTGCAATGTTATGATATCATAAAATTATGGTGTTTTTAGACCAGTCTCAGGTGAAGGTTTAATGTTATTTCAGACCTGCCTGCCTGCAATTTGCCACTAGAAGGCTAGTGAGCAGGGGTGGGAACAGCACCTTATTCCTCCCCTGTGGCGGGAGATGAGAGGGAAAGGTGACATGCAGCTCTGGGGTGGAGAAACCAGCTTGGGGTCTGTGGCTTCCCTCCCTCCCCATTCAGCAGGAGCCCAGCCAGAGCAGAGGGTGGAAGGGGAGAAATTTTGAAAAACTGAAGTGAGATGAGAGGGAATAAAAAGAAAGGAAAGCACACACAATTTTTTTTTAAGGACTAAATTCTTGCATGCATCTCAGTGAACTGGGATTAGGTTGGTGGGGGAAAAATAGTTGGGTCAGGTGCAGCAGCGGTTATGCTGGCTGGGATCAGGGAGCTGTCCTAGCCCAGGAGACTGGGGAAGGAGAGGAATAGCCAGGGCACAGGGTTAAGAACTGGTTCTTTATCTTGTGCCCTGGCTATTGCTCTCCTCCCCCAGTCCCCTGGGGGACTGTGACCCAGAACACAGTCCCCATGCTGGCTCCTCCCCCAGTCCCCATGCTGGCTGTGCCGCAGAACACATACCAGGGTAGAGCTGAGAAACAGAGAGTTTGTGGGGCCCAGGGAGCTAAGGCACAATAAAGCTTCCCCTGCTGTGTGCGGCCTTTGGTTAACTGAGCCTCTGCAGCAACCTGTGAAGCATGGAGGCCTGGGCAGGCAGACCATGCAATTGGGCTACATAGTGTCTCTGCAATTAAATGCAGAGAGTGGCGCTCTCAACATTGAAGGTGGGGGCAGGGGAGAGGTAGAGGGGGACACCACTAGAGATTGGGTGGGAGGGAAGGGGCAGAGTGGTTGGGAACTGTGCATCCTGGGATGCTGGCCAAATGAAAGCACAATGTTTTAATTTCCCCAGAGTATCCCCACAATACCCTGAAACATCCTGGGCAAAATCAAATACAAACCTTAGCTATAACGGCGTATCTTTGAAACAGTTTGAGGGTACTTATGGTTGTTTAACAACCCTTAACTAATGACTGGTCCCATTTTAAATGCCTGTATGATGTTTTTAAGGTAACCTGTGCCAAAACTCTAGGACTTCATTAAGATAGAGCAAAGGGTAGTTGTCTTTCCATTGAAAGAGAGGACACTGAAGTGGCAAGCTTGCTTCCTACATGCATGAAAACAAAGCAAACCCCAAACACCACTATCTTCAGAAAAGGTGGCTGAAATTGTATAAGTATACCATTTCTCTTGCCATGCCCAAGGCCAGGCTTTTAAAGGGAGAACCATTTTTCTCAATGGAACAGGGAAAGTGCTGCAGGACATATAAAATAAGTTGAAAAGGCCATGAAAGCATTTTAGGAAATGAACACACAGAGCCCAGAGGCAGATTCATATCACCCATTGGTTCAATATCATTTGTAGTCTGCTGAGATCCACAGGGAGTTGAATTAGGAATTTTGAAAAAGGAGTACACTATTGATTGTGCACCTTGGCAGCATTTTGATATCACAAGGAGCTCGAAGTTACTTGTTAAGAAGCCCTCTTTGGAGTTGGAGGTATAAATCTCACTGCAGTCAGGTTCAATTCAGTCCCTAATGCTAATGGAAGTATTTTCTCAGAATAAAAGAAAAGAAGGGAGTGGGGAGACAATTAGGCAAGGGAATTCTTTTCCATGGCAATTAATGAGAACAAAATAAGGAGAGAGAGAACTGCCTCAAAATGTGTATGCTTGGAACAAACAAAAATGTGTATGTGATTTATACATACTTCTGTGCATCTGCTTGATGGCATCTGTATGTTACCAAAAAGAGACTAATTTAAAATTATAGAAGAAACACCTTTTATAGCATTCCTGATGGAAAAATCGTTCTGATGATGATTCTATCACATTAATCCTCTTTCATGTATTTGCTCACCAGACAGAGGAACTGGATGAATTTTAAGGCCCTATCTGTCTTTCTGATTTGCCACTGCATTGTGCTGCAAAGGAAAACAAGAGCAGGGAGGAACTTTTGCCATTCCCTTGATCTGAGAAAGAGTTATACGGTAAACTTATTCTCTGTTGCTCGCAGTTAATTTTCACATTCTGTGCAGTGCTCCCGTATTGCATTCCTTGGGGGTCTGAAAGATCAACGGTTTGGTGTTTCTATTTCCTCCTTGCATATTTTACACTGCTGTAAGTCTAATTAACTGCCTTTTTAGTGAACTATCAAATAATTGCTAATTTTGTTAATTAACTTTGCTATTTTAGCTTTCAGATCTATCTTCCACTCCTTCCTACATGTATGTTTGAAAGAGATGCACACATGCATACATACACATATGCCCCTAGCAGTGTATACTTTTTATTCATAGCTGCTTGTCTGCCTTCCATAGTAACAGATTACATTTTCAATTAAACCATACAGATCCAGAGTATTTTTCTTTTGCTTATTTCTTCCTTGATCATTCATTTGCCAAGTTGTCATAGGAATCCTAAAACTGCTACTTGAAAAATCAGGGTTTGTGGTAGGGAAGAAAACAACAACAACAACAAACACCTTAATATGACTCATCTCCCTCACTCAGAATAATACCAAAGGTCCATAATATGTAAGCTAACACTTCTGACTGTAGTGTTTGCTACTGAAATCTGTACAAATATTTTACCATGAATCTTGTTTCTACATAGAGGAAGCATTTTATAGACATGTCAGTGTCACCCAGAACAACAAAAATTGGTTTATTAATCTCTCAAGTGTTATAGCCTCAGCCCAACCAGGTACTGATGATTTATTGCAGTCCCCATTGTTTACAAAGAAAAGAAAAGGATATTGTATACAGGATCCTTTTCTTCTCTTTGTAAACAAAGGCCTGACAAGAGCTCCTCTTCTGCAGGAGTTAAGCTGTTCTTATCTATTTCTGGGTATGGTGTCTTTGAAGTAAACTCACAGATTTCACTTCATGCCTAAGGAGAGCAGAATACTTAAAAGATACTGTACAGAAGTTTCCTTAACAAGCCATAGGATGATTAGGGTGAAATTAGTATGGCTGCAGAAATATTTTTTGACTCACAAACAAACAACAGTATTTTTCAATGTATTGTTAGTGGTTCTGGGAGATTTTCTGTTAGCTATTCACATACTAAATTAAAAACAAACCAGCCCAACAACTCTTCCCATCTATCTTTGCCAGCCTTGATGCCTAGTTGCTTTCCTTTCAGTTCTGCAGAATACCTTTTTATTATATCTAGTAAATATCTAAAATTCACCTGATATGTATTGTCTTCCCCTTGGTAGGTAATTGACAATTGAATAGATTTTTGTAGCTGTCATAAATAAGGGATCTATGAAGAAAAAAATATTCATCACTAGAAAGGAGGAACTCGGGTTGCAATATAAGGAGATGAACAGCTGACAGTCCAACAGACAGATGCCTTTTTAGATACTGTCAGCCTGTTCTGTTCCTTGGACTTTGCTAGTTGAGGTGCGTAAACTCTTTATTAATATACTATCTCAGAGGTAGATAGGGGCCAGATTCTTAGCTAACATGGACTGACATTGCTACGCTTACATCAGTGGAGCTACTCTAATTTACACCAGCTTGAAGTTATTGGGCTTGTAGAATGCCAAGCAAAAACTGTCAATTCTTGTCCCCTCTTCACTGACAAGATGACTCTGTTCACTGTGGAACAGATGCATCTATTCAACCTGATCCAACTTCCATTCACTTTGATTAAATTTGTTGCAGGTTCATACTGACAGTGGAGGGGCTTCTAAGCCCATGAATCCTCGTTAGCAATATTTGGAGAGATGGGCTGAAGAAAGATTGCAAAATTGTATCTGTTGTTATGTATGTCTCCCACTGGCACTACCATATTCTCAGACTATGCAGATGTGCAACCCCTTAGGTGATATCGCAGTCTTGGGTAGAGGCTAAGCAAAGCCTCTTTATTTCCCTCCACTCTTGTGGCTAAGAGGAACTATTCTTGTGTCATTGGTTATTATAACAGGACCAGGCTCCTGGGGCAGCCATAATGCCCGCTGTGGCTGTATGGCTCCTGCCAGGCTTGACCTCTAAAATACCCTGCCTTTATTCCTCACCTGCCACACCTTGTTCTTACAAAAGGATTAGAGAAGGGAGATTGCCCATGGGCCTTAGAGGGAGCCCTAGTTGATTCTAGACACAGAGCAGGTCTGCTGGTGTCAGCTCTGCCTTTAAGCTAAGTGAGCCTTCTCAGCCTGTCTGTGCCCCAGGGAACTTGTAGCCTTAAGAGTTAATTACATGGCTCTGACCACCACTTACACCATGCTAATGCCTTGCAGATATCACTCAGATTAATCCAGTCAATTTCCTTTGTAGGGGTTTTGGTCTTTTAGGCCTCTGTCCCTTGTTCTTCCTGGGCCTTTTAGCTCAAGGCCTCTGTGCTGAACCTGGCTTCTGGTTTTTAGCCTATGCCCTACTCCTGGGCACTGAGCCCACTCTGCCCCTCCCTTTCCCCCCAAACTTGGCCTTTCTCAGGACTCCGGGTCTTTTGCCACCTCCACTCACCCAAACTCAGCCCTTCTTAGGGCTCTGGGCCCTCTGCCCCTCCTCCCCAGCTCTGCCTGTCTTCGGGATCCAGGCCCTCTAGCCCCTTCAGCCTGACCCCTGGCATGGCTTAAGGTAAGCACATACCTCTTGGGCACTATTGGAACCTCCAAACCACCGCTTAGTCCCTTTGACAAACCACCAGTCTGCTGGTCAAAGTCAAACAAAAGCACATAAGCACTCCCACTCTAACTCCCAACCAGTACGCTGTCTGCCAGGCTTCCCATTTGTCTTGGGTCCTATCCCTACTGCAGCAAGCCTTCAGCATCTCACTGCTACATTGTCAGGCATGCCCAGGATCAGCAGAGTCTCCCATTGCAGCTTTCCAGGGCAGAAGCTCTTCAGGCTGCAGCTGGCAAGTTTAGACTATCTGCTTGCTCTAAGGCACAGGATTTAAGTCTCCTAAGCCCAACTTCCATCTGCTCATATGACTCTGCAGACACTTACAGCAGTTTCCTTTCAGCAACTGATGACCTGCCTGCTCTTCCTGCTAGAACTGAGGTCACTGGTCTGTAGCCCCTTGTTTCTGAGCTGAGTCCCCTTGCTGCAGTTCACTGCTCTGCCTCCCTCCCCAGGGTGAGTTACATTCCCACAGTTAGCCTCTCCCTGAGTCTTGCACTCTGGCTTGTCTGCTGGCATCTATTTCATTAGCAGATAGCTTGTTTCGTAGCTGCCAGCCCTCCCTGATTCAGCTCAGCCTGGCACTCTTTCCTCTTAACCTAGGGACGGACATTGTACATAAACTGGTTTAAGTGATCAGAAACTGGTTTAAACCTGTAATAGAACATACATTCAGTGCACATAAATCAGCTTCAAAATGGCTGAAACTGGTTTAAGATAAACCTAGTTGAATGTAGTATCAGATTTAACTGGTTTGGGTCAAACCAGTTTATGCAATGCCTGTCCCAGACCTCTTTCTGGTTTAAGTTAAAACAGAGTCCTCCAGCATCCCAAATGCTTTCCAGCCCTGGGCTAGGCTGGTCTGGGCTGTGCTCTCTACTGTCCCACTGCTCTGCTCCCTAGCCAGAGCTCTGGCGGAGACTGCAGGCACAGCAGGGTCTGCCTGGCTTCCCCCTGCCCCACCCCCTCCTTCTCAAGCAAGTATCCCCCCATCCCTCACTCCTACCTCCAACAACATGGACCCCAGCTACATGGATCCTAGTCAGCATGTGGTATGCTGGCTAATGCTGAAAGGTGTCTGTGTGTGCATGTGTCCAGTTTCACTGGGACAGGCAGACAGAACATTGTTTGCTTAGGGCTTTTTGGAGCTAATCAATAGGTCAGCTGGCAATGTCCCTCCCTGCCTTCTTTGGAAAAAGCTGTTTAAAAAGAGCTTGAACTAATGAGAGAGGCCTTTGTTTTGTCTATGGGCTGATAAACATTGTGTTCTCAGCAACCTGCTGGCTCCCTCACCTGTCAGGTTTGCAGACAGGATGAAGAAGCAGGGAGAGGGAGATTGAAAAGCTCACTTTCATCTACAGATGCATGCACTGCCGTCCCCCCCCCCACTTTGCCTCAGAGTGGTAGCCCAGGGCTTGGGTCTGGCAACACTCCTGCCTCTTGAGCAGCAAGTGTGGAAAAGCCTGCGATAATGCAAGCCAGTGTGCAGATTTAAACCTCTTCCTAATCAAAGCATCCTGGCGGGGCTTGGTCATAACGCCCCCTTCCTCCCACCTCCCCCAGCTCAGTACCATGGAAGGGAATGGAGGGCTCCTCTAGCCCTCCCTCCCCATCCCCACCTGGCTTCTAGCCTGAGCCACTGCAGGTATGTGGCTGCATTTCTTCAGTCCAGAGGGACTGTCTGTGCAGTTGCAAACTAGTTCAACCTAGGCAGGTTAAACTAACCTACCAAGATTGAATCAATTCAGACTTAGGTTTTTTGAATGTCTGTCCCTAGCCTTAAATAACAGGCACCTTCCTATTGGGTGATTTTTCTCTTTTTTCTTACCAAACGTTGTAGATGTTATTTTCCAAAACATTGCATAGAAAATAATACAATTGTTTTAGAGATAAGATGATGTTAATTCTTGTGTGCTTTTTTTTTTACATGGGAACAATCTAATCTAATTAAAGAGATGGTTAAAATGGCAGGCTTGTAAAGAATTATACCTAATCATTGGTAAACCTGCCATGGACAAGAATAGAATGAGAAACTCATTCCTTGGGCTCAGTGACTTCTTCATATTGTTATATATTCTCTTATTTGTAAGACTTAACACTAGAAGTTTAAAATAGCTTCTCTTGTAATGGGAAAACTTCCAAAAAGATTGGCTCCAATTACCTCAAGTGTCATTACAAGCCACAAGCAGTTGGACATTTTTGTTATAGGTTATTAGGGCTATTGATTTGCAGCAAATGTAAAAGAAGGTGCTCCCATGCAAAGCTTTGTAACTCTCATGTATGTCCTGAACTAAGGGGATGTATTTTATACTTAGTAACATGATTTGATTTATGGTAACTGGACATGAAAAACACCTTCAAACAGCCATGATATTGTACTGGGAGAGTAATGGAATGACTTACAGGGCCTATTTAATTCTCTTCTTCCAATTCAAGTTTCCCTTACCAAGTCTTTTATTGCTAAACTCAATGTGTTCTGATGATGTTTGGAAGAAATTATGCCCTCGTAGCACTCTAATTCTCCTGTAGCAGTAAGTAAAAGACAGAGAGCCTCTGGAACCTTAATTTGCATTTTAGTGTTTGATGCAAAGATAATTCTGGATTTTGTATCTTGTTAAAAGGAAAAATTCCCAACTTCATACTAAAGCAAGAACATTTGAAGCTAATTTTAAATCTTAATCCAGGGGTATAGATACTAAAATGGGTGAGCTTGCTCAGGGAAACAAAAGGCCTAACTCTAAGCCTTTGAAGTCTGGAAGAGTTCCATTAACTTTATTTAAAAGAAAGGTAAGAGAAAAAGAGTACTGAGTAAAAATAAGAAAAAAATAGCACTTCATGACTTCTTCCAGAATTAGAAATACCATAATGTATGAAACTGGCTGCCCAGGAAAGATTCTCAGTCTGGATGAAACAGCAATTTTCAAAACTATTGTTATGGGGTCTTTTAAGAGAGAAATCTGAGCTTCTAGGGATGCCAACATATAAAACTCTTTGAAAATGTATCCTAAATCAAGCCTTTTCAGGTTTATTTCATCCCAGAACAGTAGCATCTGATTTAACATTACATGGATGAAAACTTATGGTAGGTAGCCTGTCTAGTGGTCAATTTCATGTTACTTCTCTCACAACTTATCTCTAAGGTGAGAATTCGGTTAGGGTCTTATGCATATTTATTGTACAGTAGTTCAGTAGTAAGTTGTTTGAGGAGCTGTGTAGACCAGAGAAAATGGGAACAATTACTTCGGAAATATGCCATCGATTAAATCTCTAACTGCAGTCAACTTTAGTTTCATAAAACTGATGAACAAGGCAGCGGGTGGGCAAAGATGTCACTTAAGTTATAGCCACACAAGGCAATACAGTGACATGAAGAGATAGCATTGCACTCTTACAGCTATACTCATGTGATACCCAAATGCTACTGCACTGCGCTCTATGCACATCTCTTTAGTAGCATCTTGTGTTCTCCTGTCATCTTTGTTAAACTGACCTTGACTGAAGTTAAAGGTTTTCCTATGCCAAACCATTTCTTTTTTTTTGCCATAGACATTAGGGCTGGAAGGGATCTCAGAAGATCATCGAGTCCAGCCCCCTGCCCCAGGGGCAGGAAGTCAGCAGGGGTGAGGGGATCCCAACAAGACAAACATCCAAATTTCTCTTAAAGGTGTTCAAAGTAGGTACTTGAACTACCTCCAGCAGTAGTCTATTCCAGACCTCAGGGGCTCGGACAGTAAAGAAGTTCTTCCTTATGTCCAGCCTGAAATAGTCATGAAGGAGTTTGTGACCATTTGACCTTGTCATTTCTTGGGGCACTCTGATGAACAGATGTTCCCCCAGATCCTAGTGAGCACTCCTGATAAACTTATAGGTGGCCACCAGATCACCCCTGAGCCTGCACTTTTCAGGCTGAAGACTCCCATAGCTCTTAGCCTCTCATCATGAGGTCTGTTTTCCTGACCTCTGATTGTGTGTGTGGCTCTCCTCTGGACTCTTTCAAGCTTCTTCACATCCTTTTTGAATTGTGGAGCCCAAAACTGGACACAGTACTCCAGCTGCAGCCCCACCAAGGCAAAGTACAAGGGGAGAAAGTCATCCTGGGATTTGCTTGAGCAGCATCTATGGATGCAAGCCAATGTTTTGCTCACTTTACTAGCTGCAGCATCGCATTGAAGGCTCATGTTCATTTTGTGGTCAGTGATGACCCCCAAGTCTCTTTCTTCCATTGTGCTAGCCAGGGTAGCACTGACGAGCCTATAAGGACACTGCAGGTTTTTCCTCCCAAGGTGGAGAACCTTGCATTTTTCAGTGTTAAACACCATCAGTTTCTCATTACCCTCCTGTCCTCAGGTGTGAACACTTTACCCCAGCGTTTGGTGTTATTGGTGAACCTGGCCAGTCACTTCTGATACCAATGTCCACATCATTAATGAAGATGTTGAATAGCGTTGGCCAAAGGAAAGAGCTTTGAGGGACTCCACTGGCCACAGTGCACCACGACGATTGACTTCTGTCAACCACCACCCTCTGGGTCTGACCACAGAACCAATGCCCCAGACAGTGTATTGTGGTGAAGCGGAGGCCACAGTTGGCCAGTTTTGCTAAGAGGTAATAATGGGATACCAGATCAAAGGCTATTTTAAAGTCAAGATATGCAACATCAATCTTTTCTTCCTTGTCCAGGTGATAGGTCACCTGGACATAAAAGGAAATAAGATTGGTCAGGCAAGACCTACCCACAACAAACCTGTGCTGGCTATCCTTCAGGATGCTGCCATTGGCCAGTCTGTTAAGAATGGTCTTTTAGATAATCTTTTCTAAGACTTTCCCCAGAATAGAGGTCAGGCTGATGGGCCTGTAGTTTGCCGGATCCATTTTCCTCCCTTTCTTGAAGATAGGCACCACATTGGCCTTCTTCCTGTCTTTGGGCACTTCACCTGAGCATCAGGAGTTCTTGAAAATCCGTGCCAGGGGCTGAGCTAGGGTGCTTGCCAGCTCCTTGAGTACCCTGGGGTGTAAACTGTCAGGACCAGCTGACTTGAAGGTGTTCAGCTTCTCAAGGTGTTTCTTCACAATGTCAGCATTGATGAAGGGCAAGGAATCACCTTCACCCAGGTATTCCCATCCTGTAATGGGCAGGGACACCCCTTGGGACTGGTGAAAATACGATGCAAAGTACCCATTGTTGTTTCCATATAGTCTGCTCTAGTTACTTCTTCAAATGAATGGTCTACTATGGAACATCCCTCACTTTCATTTAGAATGGTATATCCTAAGACACCTTTGTTCACTCCTAAAACAAGCCAGGTTCTGGTGTGGCTACTGCTTTTGCTGACTACAGTGGTCCCAAAGGGGACAGAGTTCAAGATGGTCAGGCTATGACCCCATGTGCCTATCATGCAGAATTCCTCCACTGTTTTGTTAAGCTAGTTGGTATCAGGATTTGTTCTCATATGCTGAAATGGCATGAAGGAGTCCAAATGTATACCAAATATTAATAGTTTCCCAAAAGAGTCTGAGAAACCCATGTTTATGAAGTATTAACTATGTGTATACAGCCACAGCTCAGTGGTTCAAGTGATGGATTATGCTTTATTTGAGTTCCATAGCTAGATACAATACTGATACCTCTGAAGTTATGTCATAGACTCCTGCCATTTTAGGCAACAGAGCAAGAACCAGTATTTTAAACAGCTAAATCCTAAGCCAAAGTAACACTCTAAAGAGCAGCATTATCATTTTGGTCTTCCTGGGAGTTTAGTCATTATTTACAAAGAGTCTAGGGTTCCTTTAGCCACAAATGGAATCTGCTTTGGATTAGAAGCCTGTCTACCATATGGGATATTTGCGTGACTCGATTGGACCTCAGGTACAGCAGGAAGCGAGAAAATACTGAAGTTGCTCTTTCACTGTCTTTCTGCCAATCTAACTTGGAAAGGAGAGTTTTGCATACTTTAGTCATTAGCATGTCATAGACTTCTCATGTGAACTCATCGTTTAACCTCTTTGTGCCTTAGTTTATCCATCTGTGTAATTATTAAAGGGTATAAAAATACTTAGCAACCCCACAGAGTTGATATGAAGTATAATAAATTAATATTTTACAGTGCCTTGAAGGCCTGAGATGAAAGGCACTGTGGAAATGTGAAGTGCAGTAGTATTATTTTATTCTTATTATAACATGGACCGTGGCCATCCTGCATTCTACTGTGCGAGAAAATTAAAAGGGCAAAAAACAGCAGTTAGAATAAATGTTGCATCAAAGCTGTCACATTGGGTTAGTCTTTTATCTTAAGAAGTCTTTGGTTCCTAAATAGATAGATCCCAGATGAAAGTGAATCTTGTGTTTACTTCTTGATCCTCCATTTTTTTCAAACAATAAAGTCATTGTACCACTTGCTGGTTGGTAGATGGTATTTTAAAAATGCTAAGGAAAAGACAAACAGGGTGGCTGAAACTTTGTTATTTTGGAAAGGTCCCACTGTGCCTGATGTAATCATTGGAACTTATTCTCACTTTCATAAATAACAGATTTAATCAAAATATTTTTAATGTTATAGCATGCATGCATACAATAGTGACACATTAGCTATATTTCATTATCCCATGAAAAACAACTTGAACAGCCATTGTTTTTCATCAAATCATGGCCAAGAATCCTTGGAAAGAGACACAGTATTTTTAAATTGCATGAAAATATATTATTTGTTAAAACTAGAGAGAAGCTGGGAAATTGTTTATTGCTTCTATTAAGCAAATAAAATAGAACTAGTAAATACACAGTGACATATATTGTCAACTACTATTTGTGTAAAAAAACAGAACAAAACTGCACCACTTGCAATGTGTCATTTGCTGAAGATTTTATGGGAACACAAGTGTCACTACCTAAATTCAGATTAGGAAATGCAAGCTGTCAAATGTCTGATTTTTACAAAACTCTGCCCCTGCCCCACAATCCTACATTTTCATGTAGCTTTATATTATTTTTCAATCAATAAAACTTGAGTGTGGTGCTTACTAGTGAGATGTAAGGTTAAGTTTTGCAGATTTTTGTTTTCTAAACAGAATTCTACAAAAGGTTTCCATGTGATGGCTACTAATTATTGCTGCTATCCTCCTCTCTGTTTCTAAATATGGGATGACGAGTGTGTTAATCATATAGAATTGTCAGAGAACTATGAGTAGAGAAAAGATAACTCCCTACAGTCATATAGACAGAAAATCATTGATATAGATACTTTTTAATGGGTGAGACACTAAGTTAATAAAAAAATAAGAAAATGCTAGCTTTTAGATATAATTTCTGCAGACCCTACTCAGACTTTACTCATAGCATTGACAGTAATCTTATACCACACAGATTGTTTTCTTCAAACCACAAGGGATACAGTTCTCTAATGGTTTGGGTTGCTTGAAGTTCCTTTCCTTCCCATCATGTATCATAGGATCATAGGAAAGTAGAGCTGGAAGGGATCTTATCTAACCAAACTTAAAGCAGGATCATCCTTGATTAAACCATCCCAGCCAAGTGTCTGTTCAGCCTGCTCTTGAAAACATCCAGGGATGGAGAGTCCACAACTTCTCTAGGCAACCTGTTCCAGTGCTTGACCTCCCTCAGAGTTAAAAGTTCCTTCTAATCTCCATTCCAAATTTCATGTGCTGCAGCTTGGGATCATTACTTCTAGCTCTGTCCCCTACAGCCACAGAGAAAAGCTCATCCCCATCCTCTTTCTAGTCAGCCTTTAGGTGTTTGAAATCCTTCCCTCAGCCTTCTCTTCTCTGGACTAAATAACCCAAGGTCTTTCAGCCTTCCCTCATAAGTCATGCTTCCCAGACCTCTAATCATTTCTGTCACTCTCCATTGAAATCTTTCCAAACTCTCCTCATTCTTCTTTAAGTATGGAGCCCAAAATGATGTGCACTTATTCGCATCCTCCAAATAATGAATGAAGATAGTGAACAATATCAGACCCAGGACAGACCCCTGTGGAACCCCACTTTATACCACTTCCCAAGTAGAATTTGAGCCATTGCTGATTACTTGTTGAACACAATGATCCAACCAGTGGTATATCTACATTAGAGCAGTGGTTCTTGGCCTTTTTTTGTATCATGACCCATTTGTAAACATAGATGGCCAGTCCCAACTCAGTAAATAGTTTAAGTAGAAAACACACATGAATTTTGGCTACAAAATACTTATTACACACTACAAGTTAAAGCAGGTTAAAAATTTTAATTTTAAAGACAGAAATCAACATCAACAAGAAAACATTAACTGTAATATCGACATGTGGCCCTCCATTACTCCCAAGTGACAATCATCATTGCTTAATTTGCACAATGCAAATTGCCAGTGCCAGTGCCTCACTTCTAACTTGCAGCCCCCTGGCCCTGCCAGGCTGGGGAGGGGTGCACCCACAGCTGGCATGGGGCTTCAGCCTGGCTGGACCAGCATGGGCAGGAGCCACCTCTGTGGTCCAGCAGACAGGACCCAGAGTGGGGCGCCTAGACTTGCTGCTGTTGCTACCACCAGGATCTCTATGCCAACCACACCATCAGCAGTATGAGGAATAACAGATGAGGGAGGGGAGGGCTGCACTTCCCTCATCTCCCCCTGCCTCCCACCACTTGCATGCTAGACCATGGCTGTACCCCACCACCACAGCCTGGCCAGCACAGCTCTCTTTAAACCACCCAGGCTGCCCACCACTCCACCTCCCCTTTGGGGTAGAGCTGCAGCCTAAGGGGCACAGGGGCAGCAGAAAGAAGTGAGGGCATGCAGCCCATCCCTGTCTGATACCCCTCACACTGCTGGTGGCGCAGCTGGTGCAGAAGTTCTGATGGCAGTTCCAATGGAAGTCTGCTTTTTTGAAGTCCATGGGATGCTGGGGGGACTGTGAGTTAACCTGAATAACTCCCTATTGCAGGGAGTCAGGCAGGCAGGCCAAGGCAGGACTGGAGCTTAGGCTGGCTACAACAATCAAGGACAAAAAAAAGTCCTTCTACAGATACATAGCAAGCAAGAAGAAGGCGCAGAGTAGCATAGGGCCCCTGCAGAACAAATCAGGTCAGTTGGTGGTTGATGCAAACAAAAAGGCAGAGCTCTTCAAAGAGTTATTTGCTTCAGTGTTCCTTAAAACTGACCAAGACAATCCCCCCCACCTTGAACATAGACAGATGTCTAAAAGGCACCAGACTGCCAAACGTTAGTGCTGACTTAGTTAAAGGGCACTTGGAAGGACTGGAGGGGTACAAGTCAGCCAGCCTGGATGACCTCCATCTATGGCTGCTGAAGGAATTGGCCAGTGTCATTGCTGAGCCACTGGGACAGCTATTTGAGCTCTCACAGTGTTCCGGATAGGCCCCTGAAGACTGGAAAAAGGCCAATGTGGTGCCCATTTTTAAGAAGGGGAGAAGGGAGGAGCCAGGTAATTTTAGGCCAGTCAGTCTTACCTCTATCCCTGGGAAAATACTAGAAAAAATCATCAAAGAGTGTATTTGTGAAAGCCCAGCAGGGGAAACAATGCTGAATGGAAACCAGCATGGGTTCATCAAAGGTAGGTCCTGCCTGACAAACCTTATAGTCTTTTATGACCAGGTTACACACTGCCTTGCCACAGGAGCAGAGGCCGATGTCATCTACCTGGATTTTAGGAAGGCCTTCAACACAGTTTCTCTTCCTATTCTCATAGGGAAGCTAACGGGCTGTGGAGAGGATGCCTATACAGTCGTGGGTGGCTAACTTGCTTCGGGACTGTACCCAGAGAGTGTCGGTTGATGGGTCATTTTCAACCTAGAAGGAGGTGGGCAGTGGGGTCCCACAGGGTTTGGTCCTTGGGCCAGGATTATTTAATATCTTCATCAGTGATTTGGATGAGGGTGTGTTGAACACCCTCTGCAAGTTCACAGATGATACCAAATTATGGGGGAAAGTTAATACACAAGAGGGCAGGGAGCAGTTACAGGCCGACCTGGACAGGTTAGATCAATGTGCAAAACGTAATAGGATGCAATTCAACAAAGATAAATGTAAGGTACTCCATCTAGGAAGGAGGAATCCTCAGAACACTTACAGGTTGGGGGACGTCCTCGTCAGCAGCTCAGAGGCTGAGAGAGATCTTGGAGTCATAGTTGACTCCAAGATGAACATGAGCTGGCAGTGCAATGAGGCCATCGACAAAGCCAATCGCACCTTGTCGTGTATTAGCAGATGCATGACCAACAGATTGTGGGAGGTGATGCTCCCTTTCTATGCAGCATTATTCAGGTCACAGTTGGAGTACTGTATCCAGTTTTGGGCGCCGCACTTCAAAAGGGACACGGAGGATCTGGAAAGTGTTCAGAGGAGGGCCACCTGCATGATTAGTGGTCTCCGTGAAAGACCCTATGAGAAGAAGTTGAGATATCTGGATCTCTTCAGCCTATACAAAAGATGGCTGAGGGGTGACCTTGTGGCCGCCTATAAATTTATCAGGGGAGGACAGCAGGGAATTGGGGATGCACTGTTTACTAGAGCACCTCAGGCAGTAACTAGGAATAATGGGTGCAAACTAGTGGAGAGTAGAATTAGGTTAGACATTGGGAAGAAATTTTTTACAATAAGGGTGGCCAGAGTCTGGAATGAACTTCCAAGAGAGGTTGTGCTGTCACCTAACTTGGAAGTCTTCAAGAGGAGGCTTGACAATCACCTGGCTGGGGTCATCTGACCTTGGTCCTCTTTCCTGCCAGGGAATGATGATCCATTGGGTCCCTTCCGACTCTATAAGCTATGAATCTACGAATCTGGAGGGGATCTGGAACAGAAGTTCAATAAATCGATTTAACCTAAATCAGTTAAGTCTGATACTGCATCCATCCAGGTTTACCAGCCTTTGAAAGTGGTTTGTGTGTGGTTTCCAACCACTTATATGGGTTTATGTATAATTTCTCTTCCTAACCCATGTGAATAAACATCCACTGATTGTACTACAGAGCTAACTTGCTTGCAATGCAAATTAAAAGCAAGTTGTGAGGTTTTTTCCCCCCCAAAACAGCGCATCAACCACAACCTATTTCCATATATATATCTTTGCAAAGGAAAATAATTCTTTCTGCTCACTGTGATTTGATTTCCAGTTGCTCCATTATTTTGAAGTTAGTGACAGCTCACTTTATTTCCACTAGTTTTAGGAGAAAACTGCTTTTGACTGGGCATGTCTACATGTGTCCCTACAACACCTTTGTTACTGTGCCATCATTTACTACTGCCTTTTGGAAGTAGTAAATGATGGCATAGTAACAGCCCATGCTGCACCATGGGCACTGCATATGATTATTTTTAGCTGCTACATCACCAAGCAATGTGCTATATCAGGGACTGCATTGCTACAGTGACATTGTTGCATCATCATAGATTGTGACCCCCGATGCTATGTTGCCATAATGCTATGGTGACATGCAGATGTGCCCACTGTGTACTTTGATCCTTTCACACAGTCTGGATTTTCTAACTGGAGAAAGCCTTGAGACCAATTTGAGAGGTATCAAGCTACTTTA
The DNA here is from genome assembly GCF_001723915.1 of Gavialis gangeticus. Classification (NCBI taxonomy): domain Eukaryota; kingdom Metazoa; phylum Chordata; order Crocodylia; family Gavialidae; genus Gavialis; species Gavialis gangeticus. The sequence continues at coordinate 32,122,022 of NW_017729000.1, forward strand.
TATCACCATGAAATAGTTCACTGTCTTCAAAGAACCCAATCAAATGATGGCATGGTAAAGTTTCAGTACCATCAGATAAAAAAAATAGGAAATGCCTAATGAAAAAGCTAAGTGGTACTTGCTATCTGGCAAGGCAGGGACTTTTCCTGCAAGACCATGATACCAAAACAGCTGAAAACACAACTTAAGTGTAGTTGTTGATAGCAGCTTTATTCAGCTGCCAGAACCTGTTCTTGTTACATCCAAATGGCTGAAACAGAGGCAAGACTATTCATGTGTTCAATTATTCAAACTGAGATAAAGGAAATTATAAGAAAGTGATGTACTTCCATGGTACATAAAACTAAATGCTTTTTCAGGCAAGAAAAAATGACTGACAGTTTTCTGTGTGGATGATTGAGGGTATGTACAGGCATTACTTTAAATTGACCTATCTAGGGCTAGCTTGATGTAAATGCCCAATCGTACAGGTGTGCAGAAGGCTTAAAACACCCCAAAAATGGTGCACCTGATCAAAGTTAGTTTACCTGAAGAGGTGTACTAACTTAGATCAAGATCAGGTTAACCTGATCTAAGAAATGGTCAACTTCATCTTGTGAATGCCTATATGAATTCACAGTGCAGCCCCAGGGCTCAGAAAACCCAGCCACTAATCCTAGCCCTGGGGCTGCACTAGTCCTATCCCCCTCCCCCCACAACCCTGACTGGATATTTTTAGCCCCCTGACCCTCCTCCCAGAAGACTTGCCAGCCTGCCCCAATCTCTTCAACACCCCTGGGCCTGCCAACCCCAGACCTGCTAGTCCCCTCCCAATCCCTCCAGCACCTCCCCACAACCTGAGTTATTTATGTTACTTTTCACTGGTGGCTCCGTGGAGGAGTGAACAGTTGCATGCACCATGCCCAGTCTATATCCTTGCAGCTTAAAGCAAGATGTATGAACATAGACCGAGTCTAGCAAATGACTGTAGTCACCCTAAATGTATTGTACATGAAGAGTCCTTTGGACTGACTACAGTAAAGTATATGCAGGTATTGTTTTTTTATTTGGATATATATATTCAGGTTAGTACTTACAGGCTCTTAGCACCATAGCAGAAACACAGGAACTGTTGAGACATGACGTATGTACACATTCAGCGCACATTGGATCTCAATGCAGCACAGGTCAGTAAGAGTCGCTTACATGTAAACAAGGAGAAAATGGTGGCTTACATATTATTATTACTACTACTAAAGCATGCTTTAAGTTTTGACACCTTATTGGTTGATTTTCTTCTTAGTTGATGTAGTTTTTGTAACGTAAGCTGATGAAAGCATGCTTTTAAGTTTCAATACTTTACTGTTTTGTTGGCCTGAAATTGATATAATTTTTTGTACCACAGTAAAACTAGTCTTTGTCTTCTTTGAAATGTGCTACTTTTTAAAAAGTAGCAGTGAGAAAATACATACATATATGGCACAAGAGATAAGTAGCATGAGAGAGAAATCTCTAGGAGATCTTGATTCTGTAATCTTTGATATTTCAGCCCAGTGTGTTAATGTTAGACCACTACCTCACATAATATGAAGTGTGAGTTTAAATGCTATTGTACACTGTAAATTTACCCAGTCTATCACACTTAAAGAAACACTTGTGCTAAATATATTTGTACTGATGATACCTTCTTAGAGTTCACTGTTCAGTAACCTTCATAGTCTTTAACTATGCTCAACACTTGCTTCCTTTGGGGTAAGCTGCTTGTTGTAACATCCTTTTAAGTCAAACATTTATTTATACTAGAAGATGAACACGTGCAATGTCTGAGCATGGGTTTACAAATGTTTGTTTTTGCAAACCTGTGCCTAAACTTGTCCCCTTTTCTAAGCAAGTAACATGGTACAATAACTTCTCAAATGTGAATGCAAAGGCTTGGGTTTCAGATTTTGCTGGCTAGTAGGAGAATGATTTGAACACATATAAAATGAGGAAAAACTGACCCACCAGGATCTGACTAGATTTCTAATCTATTTTATCTCATGTCATTGCAATCTCCTCCTAGTTTTGATGAACTGTTTATCTCTGCTGTCTCCCTGGGTTGTGCTAAGAATGCCTGAACTGCACTATATAATCTTTTCTACATAATCCAAATGGAAATATTGGTAACAGTTCTTGGAACTATTAGTTCCCCTGTAAGGCATCAAAAGTGGCCATTAGAGATCATCTGATGGATTTACTGCATTCTACTGAAGTTTCAGAGCCAGACCAAATGATGGAGAATACTGAAGATACTTCACCTTAATGTGGCATGATACTGCTAGAATTCCCTATTGCATGCGCACATCGAACCACAAGAGGCAGAGCATACTCTCACATATACTGGCCATTGCTTGGTTGGGAGAGAAAGATACTTATACATGTGGGGAAAAAAACAAAAACCCAAAAACTCAGCACTTTAGTTTCAGCTCGGGGCGCCCCTAGACCAAGCGCAGCATATTCCCAGAAGAGGCACTGCATTAATTTAACCTGGCTTGCGCAACATGTATAGGGTGTGTGCTTTAGCAGGGCTTTTTGGCACTTTCATCTAATAGCTGATTGAATTGGCCGAAAAGCCTCACTGAAGCACCTGATCTAGCCAGATGCTGCAAAGCAGGTCAAACTGACATACCTCCTCTTCTGGTAAAGTGCTGGTTGTTGTTGGTTTTTTTTTTTTTCTTTTTAATTTAACATCTGTCAGTGGCCACGGTTCTATAGATCTTCATGCCATCTGGAGAACACCTTAATAACAGTGCTCTGCTCTCTTTCACAGATGTCATAGTTTTTATCAGTATTTATGCAGATTGCATAAAGATGGTGAAGATCCTTATTGTTTCACCCTCACTGGGTTTACACAAGGATCAGTCCAATTCTAGTTTTCTATTAGCACCAGATGTAGTAGGAACAGCCACAAGCATTGAAGTGAATCCTCATCTACTGTAAGTTTCTTTAAGAGGTATATAATATCTGTCAGCTATAAGAAAAGCAACTAACTATAGTCTGCAGACTTCTCTTTCAAAAGAAATGTTCATCTGTTTTATCTGCAGAAATGTATAGTTATTGTGCCTATGCATGCAGCCATACTAATTGTGCTACATTTTTTGTACAGGCAAATCTGTAAATATGTGTTTTCTGAAAATATAGGCCTAGCTCCTTTCAGTCCTTTTCGCACTGAAAATATCTGCATGCTTTCCTTGTCATTCTTTTCATGTGTATAAAACTACAGCTGTTCCCTTTTGAGTATTGCCTTTATAGATCCACACTCTTAGGATGCACATTCAGTAAGCAAATGCAGCCAGTGCTGAACAAAATACAATGACATGGCCAGTTACCCTCATTGATCAATGGACTGCTATCTCTTTGAGGTACTAAAGCATATGTCAATAATATGCAACACAATACAACTTCAGTTTGCATAGTCTCTCTCATACTCCCTAAATTCAAACCCCTTTGAAGAAGCCATTTTTCAAACATGGACAACATAACAAAACATACAGATTTAATGGTTGGATGCTGATACTGGCAATGGGGAGCATAAAAGCCTGTTTTAAACATTCTTATTTGGTATGCAAACATCTAACAAGTGGATTAGGATCTCCTATTGTGGGCCCAGAGCTCAAAAAAATTATACTTTCACAGCTGAAGGTACAAAGAAGGAATACTAGGCACGTCTACATGAGACGCTACTGCACAGTCGCTATTGTGCATTTATTTTGTACTTGTATTAGCAAGTACTAAATAAATGTTCAATAATCAGAATTATTGCATAGTAGTGCCAGCAAACTTTTAGGTGATACTACTGCCTGGTAGTCTAATAATACTGTGCAGTAGCGTATTAGAACTGTCCATGTTGTGATGCACTACTGCATAGTATTTTTCAGCTACTGCATTGTCAACATTAGGGGTGTGCAAAGCAGGCATTATTCAATTTGGATTCATATTCAGCCTAATTCGGGGGTTAGCGTTTTGATTCATTGATTGGGATCACTGTCCCAATTCGATTTGGCCAAATCTGAATCTGAAGATTCAATTCCGGTTCGGAGAATCAGCAATTTGGCCATAGACACAGCTTTATATGTTTTTTTTTTACATGCCTCGAGGCAACAGGCACGGCTTGTGAATGCTAAGATGGTGGGGCAGATGGAGTGTCACGCAGAAGCATGGGAGGGTTCCCCTGCATGCTCAGCAGTGGACCCAGAAGTGGACTGGAAGTACTTCTGGTCCACTTCTGGGTCCGCCGCCAAGCATGCACACCCCCCCCACCCCTGTGTCCCCCAGGCTCAGAGATAGGCTGACAGGGGCCACCGGGTGCCTCCCCAGACCCAGGAGGCAACAGTCACCGAGCCAAGCTGTGTCTATGGCTGAATCACTGAATCTCTCTGAATTGAATTGGAGGCTTCTGATTTGATTTGGAGAGATTGATGGGTCTCTTGATTCAATTCAGATTTGGAGATTCAGCCGCCGAGTTGGGCCAGGTCTTTTCCAAATTGAATCAGTGACTGAAGCACCCCACAACCCTAGACAGCATCTCATGTCCACATCTAGTATAAACATAGCAGGATGCCTGAAGTAGTTCATTTTCTCATAATTGAAGTCTAATTGTGCAAGAAGAGTGTTGTACTTAGAGGGTTTTTACTTAGTTTTGTAGAATCTGTCCTTACATTTATCCATAGTACTGCATTCTTTGCATTGTACTCTGAGGATGAGAAAGTATAGCACCTATAGTTGATAAAAGCCATGTTCCAAGTCTCATACCAGCCGAACAGATTTAACTCCAGTGCTTTCAATGGAATTGCACTTGCTTAGATGGCTAAATTCAACACCATTGGTGACCCTTCATGGAGGATTTAAGCTTAACTTTAATATTTTTACCATGCAATCCAGATACATATTGTTCTTTTTTTATTTAATATGGAAAGTATCACAAGGATTTGAGTAAGATTTAGTAAGGACAACAGCAAATGAAAAGAATATGAAATGTACTGTGGAGGGGGAAAAAGAGGATTTCAGATGTGATATGGAAAGTTGGTAGTTGTTCTGAAGAAGTTCCACTTTCTGAGATAACTTCCTACAAACTTCTATGAAAATTAGTATATTTGTACTTTTTCATACTTGTGTCAGATTTTATGGCTATCCATGCTGGTCTTGCCCCACAGGATATTATATAATAACAGACTTCAGGCAGCAAAGAGAAGAACTAATTGTCATTCTTCTTATATTTCACCACTGCTGCTGTAATTGGAAGTTATCTCCTTATAATTGCATCTTTAGTGAGTAGTAATTATAATTCTTATCATTAGCTTTTTCTTTTAATTAGTTTTTTTTCTCTGATAGTTTTTTGCATGAGTCTGACTTCAGTACAGAAGAAAAAAAAGAAACGTGTAGCACAACTATATTATTGTTGTTTCTTTGTTGCTGAATGCAACAGAGGACTATGTTTAACTAATGTTAAGAATCATGACAAGATCAGCAAAATTTACTAAGGTAAAGAAGTGTAGTGTTGGAGTCCATATTTAAAGGAACAGAGCTTTTGTTTTAACTGCTTGTCTGCCTCCATAAAGATTCCAACTGTACTTACGTGCTGTGACTACATATTATATTTTAGGCAATTAACTGGTTTCATAGTTTCATAGTTAGTAGGGGCAGAAGGGACCTGAGCAGATCATCAAGTCTGACCCCCTGCCACGGGCAGGAAAAAATCCTGGGGTCAAACGACCCTGGCTAGGTGACTATCTAGCCTCCTTTTGAAGACCCCCAGGGTAGGAGTGAGCACCACTTCCCTTGTAAGTTGGTTCCAGATCCTAGCCGCCCTGACTGTGAAGTAGTGCCTCCAGATATCTAGCCTGAATCTACTCTCCATCAACTTATGGCCGTTATTCCTTGTTACTCCCAGTAGTGCTTGGGGGTTAATTGTGCAATTAATATAGACTGGCTTCACATGCAAAGTAGCCCGCACACCATAAAAATGTCCATCCAGCTATAAAGTTAGAGCTAGACAATGTGTAATAACCTTATAGCTGGTTTCTGCCTGGCTTTAATTTGCATACGTAGCAGGGTCTACGCCCCTACAACTGGGAGCCCCATCAGATGATGGGGGTGCACCATGCACTGCCAGGACTTTCTGTCCCAGTAGCAGATGGGTCGCTGCCAGGGTTGAGAGTCCTAGCAGCTGTGAGAGCTTGCTACTTGCTTGTGCAGAGGGAGCTCAGGATGGTGATCCTGGGCTCTCCCTGAACCAGCAGTAAGGCATGATAGGATCTGATGCTGGATCGCACAGTCATGCCTCCTGCTATGCATGTGTAGCATAGCAAAAGGCGCGACTGTGGGGGATCACATATCAGATCCTATCACACTTTTATCACAGGAGGGTCCTACGCACCATTTAAAAGTGCTTGGAGGCTAAATGATTTATAAAACAAAGTCTTTTAGTACATTCCCAACTTTAAGCAGCCTGTTTTTGTTAATGTATTGTTATATTAGTAACTCAGGATCATCAACGAATGAGATCACATTGTGCTAAGTGTCATATAATCATTAGTCATTATGTATGGTGGTGTTTCTTTAAATTATGTTACACTGTGTGTGTCCTAAAGCACCATGTTTGCTTTCAATTTTGGGTTCCTGTTCTGAACAATAAAGTTACCAGCCATAGCTGTGTGGTGCTTTCTATGTCCTGGGCTAGTCTAACCTCCCTATCACTGTGGAGTTACAACTATATAGTACTAGGTATCATACAGACACAAAATAGAATACAGTCCTTGCCCCCAGAAGCTTAATAGGCCAACATGAGGTAGAGGAAAAGAATATAACCTAAGTGAAAGACATAATGGTAGCAGATGTTATCAGACTTTCATGATTTAAGGAACATGAAGTGGGGAGGATGCCTAGGAATAAGGTAAATAGAAAGGATAATGAAGAAAGAAGGGATATGAAAGAGGAGGAGAATGAGTGAGACAGGACAAGGGAAAAAAGATAAGGAGGTGCAGGTGGGGT
>NW_017729000.1:32134029-32138744 GCF_001723915.1 Gavialis gangeticus
AGTGAAAGACATAATGGTAGCAGATGTTATAAGACTTTCATGATTTAAGGAACATGAAGTGGGGAGGATGCCTAGGAATAAGGTAAATAGAAAGGATAATGAAGAAAGAAGGGATATGAAAGAGGAGGAGAATGAGTGAGACAGGACAAGGGAAAAAAGATAAGGAGGTGCAGGTGGGGTGTGAAGATGCAATGAAGAAAGTGTAAGAGAGCAGGTTAGAATAAGTGACCATTTAGCAAAGGACAGAGATAGTAGAGTAAAACTGTAGACATGATTCTGAATATATTTCCATCAAATAAAGGGGTTAACTATGTGTGTAATCCCTTCTGGAGTCTTAAAAGTTTTGAAAATATGCCTTGTAAAGCTGGACATTTTAATACTGATTTCATTTTAAATAGTTATACTGATGCTGAGGGCTTTTGAAAATCCCAATTAAGTGTTTTGTGAATTGGGGCCTCTATCCTAACTTTATACTAGTTCAGCCCTGATGTGCCAGCCATGGTTTTGTGGACTGGATTCCGTCTAGTGTTTGGATATATTATTAAATAATATGAAACATATAAGAAAGTCAAGAATTAAAAATTTGTAAAATGAAATAAAGTTACTACAACATCATTAAAAGAACATTGTCAGTTCTGTTGGGCCAGACATTTCAGTAATCAGATATTCATGTTAATTCTCTCCAGAAATATTTAAAATGAAATATTTAAGATGAAATATGTGTTTCTCTCTACTGAAAATACCCATTTTATTAAATCCTTTAAAGTAAGGTAGCATGGTATAATGGAATCAGAGGAGGAAAAACGATACTTCTCCAAAGATGATATTCTTATTTCTTTACATTCTTATTTCAGAATTTCTGTTAGAAACTTCTACCATTCTATCTGAAGAATTATAATTCTCTATCTTATATTTTATTTGAAATGGTATTTGTATTCATTTAAAATATAATGTATTGTGTTTAAAATGTATTTTAGTGTTAAAAAATTAAAAACTTAAAGAAGTATAGATAAGTATTTGGAGGAGAGTTCGCATATCCTCAACCTTAGGATAAGTAATTGAGCATTTTGATATCACAACTATAGGTATGGATAATATAATGTAATAGAAACAGCAGTGAGCACTGGATAAAGATGAAGCTGAAAGATTTCATTATCTCATCAGACCAATAATTTTTTTTACCCAAATGCCTCTGAGTATTTAAGAAGTCCCAATCCAGCAATTTCCCCTGACTAAAAATCTTATTTTAAACAAGAGTAGGAGGCAACGCTGGCCTTTCTCCAACAACGATTTTCTAACTATATGTTATTCCCATTTGCAAGAAGTGAGGCTGCAGAATATCATATGTAATTAAAGCAGAGAAAGATGCTACTGTGCACTTTCAGTATAGATAAGATACCCATTTTTAAATATGTACCTTATTTTAAGAATGGTCTTACAGAAATTACAGAACTTGAGAAGATACTACTGAGATACCCATAACACATAATAGAACTGGGTTTTGGAGTAAGCAGGGTATGCTTTGCTTTGCAGTTTTAAACATCGTAGAGTACTAAGCATTTTTGGAAGACAAAGCGGCATTTTTTTCAGCATAGGTTAAAAACTGGAGTACAGGCTTTCTAAGGAATCTAGGTGTGTCTTAGGGTGGTTAGCCTGTGTTGAAGCCAGTCTTGCTGGATCTCCACTAATATTATTACATGTGTTAGCTACATTAAAACTCATACAGCATTTTTACCTTCATTTTGTTCTGATTTTCAGAAGTTCTGAGCACCTGCAGGTTCTTTTCACTTAAAATGGAGCAACGTGGAAATAACAATGCTGAACACAAGGCGCTAAAAATCATATTTCCTCATTAATGGCTCCAGCAAAATCCCAGTCTTGGCATTCTAAATATATAAAGTGTCATTAGGACTTTCATATTAATTTAATGTTTAAAATTTACTTATATAATAGATTTTGACATTTCTATTGAAAAGCACAGTTCATGTGTATGTAGAAAACGGGTTTCTAAATAATATGGTTTGGTTGTTTCTAATTTGCTTTTTTCCCCACACAAAAATAAGTCTGTAGATGCATATCTTTTATTAAAAATAAAGCTTTTTTTTTTCTTTCTTTGTGAAGGAGAAAAACATTTAGTCTCACCAAATATTTTTTTCACTTCCTTTGGCTTTTGAAGTATTATGACCCCCTCCCCCAAAAAACTATAGACAGATAACTTTCCACTTCTAGGCTGAAATTGTATATGCCAAGATTTAGCCCTAGGGGAGTTTTTAACTCTGAGTTATAAAACCCTGAGGAGCAAGGTTTTATAATGGAAATGCTGACACAACCTTACATAAAGCAGCACAAAAGACAAGGATACAATATAATTAAAACAACAAAAGTCCAGAATATCAGCATCTAAGCAGGTCTCCTTGACAAGTTCTCTGATTTTTAGCTTAACAGCTTTAACAGCAACAACTATTTTTTTGTTGAACAGACATATTAGAGAGGAAGAGATTTATACAACTACAACAGAGGGCAAAATAGCAATGAAATGATTGAAGATGTGTATTTGAATCAGCTGGGTTTACCAGGATTACTTAGGCTATATGAAAATCCATGAAGGTCATAATGACATTTATGTCATTCTAAAATTGATGTGTGCTATATTTTTATTCCCCTTATACATTGTACATTATTATTTTCTTAAATGCACTGTTGAATTAAAAATTTGCATTCAGTTTTTAGTGCTTAAACCTATATGGAGGTACAATATCATTTGTAGCTTAATTGATAGTTTCTTACATTAAATAGCTTTCTTGACCCAACTGTATGTAAGGAAAATTTAAAAAAAAACAAAAAACAGTCCAGCAAATGTTTAAACTAAGGAGATAAAGACATTCCAGTTAGAGGGACTGGCCTTGTACTTTTTTGTGTGTGTATTGACAGCTTGCTTGGTTTAAGTTGGGGTTTAGGGACAGGACAGAGGAAATACACGATTCCATCATTTGTACACCTTATGGGTAGGACTTTTTTCTAACAAAGTTCATGTTTCTTAAGCACACTGCTGATGTGAAATGTCATTATATAAATAACTTACCTGTGGATTTCGTACATTATAGTAATGGCAGAAATATATTTCACATAGTGAATGATAAAAATGCTACTTGTAGCCAACACTTGAGTTATTCAACTAAAACACAGAAGCAATTCTATTATCTCTTCAGGATGTGTAAGTGCCTCCATTATAGGAACAGGATCATCTTGCAGAGATGTGCACATGTGAACCCCTTATAACTGGGGGCTTTATGAGCAACTCAGATGCAATTGGGTCTTCTACTAGTTAGAGTAGAACTCTGTCCTACATGTCTACTTTACATTATTGCAGAATTTTGACCCAGTCATTCAAAAATCTTGAATCATGAGACTGTCTTAAAAATCATTCAGTTAAAAAAAAAAACAAATAGAAAGAACTCTGAATGTTTATAACTTTTGAATTTTCAGCATTTACATGCCCAGAATTTTCTCTGAAACCAATGGCTAACCACTAAAAATGACACAGAGGGAAAGACACACACAGGCAGACAAAGAAAAAATGTATATATTGCTATATTCAAATGATTTCAGGATTGAAGACTATGTATCAAAATACTAAATATCACGAGACTGGGCTACTTTATATATTCAAGATATATCTCAGTCTCAGGGGCCATTGACCCTGCTACATGTTCAAATTAAAGGTGGACAGAAACCAGCTATAAGGTTATTGCACATTTTTAGTTCTAACTTTATAGCAGGATGTTCCTTTTTATGGTGTGAGAGTTACTTTGTATAACATATTAAACTAACTTAGACCCTGATTCACAATGCACTTAAGTATAATCTTAATTGCAAGTACTATTAAAGAATTAAGTATGTGCTTAGTGGTAGGGTAGTAGGAACCTCCAAAGGTCATCTACTCCAACCCTTTGCTTGCAGCTGAATCATCCTTATCCAAACCACCAAATACAAGTCCTTGTCTAACCTATTCCTAAAGCTACACAATCAACCATGTCGCACAATTACAAAGCATATTGCCCAGACACCAAAAGGGCCCTAAAGTGCTGCAGGTGAGGCAGTGGGACAAGCACTGTCAGAGTGACTCCAGACAAGCATTCATATGCATTTCACAGTGCCTCAAAGACTTTTGACGTGCTGCAAAATGCACGTGGCACATGCGAAAAAGTTCTTCCTGCTGCATATTTGCAGCATGGAGCCAAAATTAGATACCTGGAAATCCCAGTATCTAAAAAAAAATAGTTTAAGAATGGCAACGCATGTGGCTGCAGTGTGCGCTGCACGAAACTGGACCCTGGCCAGCAAGAGCCATGCAGGAGGTGCTGGTCAAGCCCTGCATGCCTGGATCACTGATTCTGCAGCTTCAGAAGACCCCCAGAACCCCAGGTAATGCTGCTGAGGCCAGGCCAGGTGCTGGCGCCAGCCTCCCCTTCCCACCCAGGGCAATTTGCCACATGCTAGAGCGCATGTGCAGGTCCATTACCTTGGAACAAGTAGCAGCAGCACCACTATGTGCCGCTGCTATTTGTCCTTGGGGGAACACACAATATAAAGTAGAAGAAAGCAAAGCAAAGCAAAACAAAACTCCAAGCTCAGCAAAAATGCCAAACCATTTCAGGAGTCAGATCTTTATTACCAAAGTACAAACCAGAAAACATTTAAAATATTAAAAAGTT
>NW_017729000.1:32143744-32151765 GCF_001723915.1 Gavialis gangeticus
ACACACGTGCGCACTTCTGAATGCACCCTCAGTGTCCTGCCACTACAAGGGTTGTTAGATGTAATCAAAGAGATACAAGGAAGAGGACTATGCCCCCACGACAGAAGAAGGCTCCCCAGTCTCTGCCAATCTGATCATGGGGTAAAATTATTTCTTTATCCCAAATGTGGTGATCAAACTGACCCTGAGCTGAGGGGCAATATCCTCTCATCAGAAACCTCTGGCTGTTATTTCCAGCAGAAGCAGGACCCATACCAGTCAGAATCCCTAGCCTTGGCTGCAGTCTGTAGCCCAACGGTTCAGAGGAAGGCAATGCTTCAACTGCTCCCCACATCACAACATTGTAGCAGCATGTGGGGGGGAAAGTGACTTGCTGGGAAGTGACTTACTTTGCTAATTAGTTCACACAGTCAGAGCACTTTTCCCACATAAAGTCCACTCCATTTATTATCACATGAAGTAATTTGCAGTGCTGGGGACATAAAGACTACAGAAGTGAGTTTGTTCATGATTTCTATTTAAATAATAGAAAGTCATAAAAACAAATCATATTTACAGTAACTATTACTTATCTGTCACTTTTTATTTGGGATCTCTTTCCTCACCAACTCAATGCATATTTTGTAAGTTGAATTCTGTGTTTAACTTTTCAAATGCAAGCAGTTCCACTCCGTTCACTGTTTTAAATAGAGCACTGGTATTTATTATTATCTAATCAAAGTTTATTGGCAATATAAAACTGAGGTCTAGAAATCCCCCCTTCTTCAGAAAGCCTAAAACACTATATCTACCAATCTGCAGATCACCTTTTCATTGCTCGATTGTGCCTGTTAGTCAATGTTTTTTATGTCATTGTGAAAGCGATTTATAAAAAATATTTCTCTAGACAATACAAATACTTCACAAAATAACTTCCAAAGGATTATAGTGTTAGGAGAAAGAATGTTAAAGAATAAATACAAGGAAGGCACCTTGAATTTGCCCTTAAAGGTACAAACATTTTATCAGGTATTCTCACCATCTATCCATCTGGAAGACACGTTTTTAATTCATAATGATAGTCTCTGTTTTCATGAGTTTATGAGAACTCCCACATTATTAACCACTTGTTTTGGTGTGCCCTAATAATCATAGAAAGGGTTTCATGTATTCCAATAACTTTAGTATCATCTGAGAAATCAGCAGAAGGCACAAGTGATGCAGACTTCATACCTTTGATGAATGTCAGTGAGAGTTGTATTTGTAGTATAAGTGCAATTCTTTACCAAAAACCTCTTGTTAATTTTTAGTTTGAAGCAGTAAATAAAGGGTGATCATTGTTATTCCAGTACTTTATGTACATTTTCTTTATTACCTCAAAGATATTTCTGAATAAACTGTAGTCCCTTAATCTGAATGAAAACATGAACTAACACGGATATTAAAAAGCCTGATAATTAAGACTTCACAGATTAATTGATTTAACAAGAGAAAGCACATTGCTGTTGCTGTTTGGATCAATGACAAGAAAAATAGTTTTTTACTTTTTCACTAGCAATTATATATGTTTCCCTAAAAGTATTTCTAAATATTTATGGTAAAGCATATGCTTCATGGAATGCATTTATTACCCATCTTTCAACTTCATAGCTTTTTCTCTTTTTAGGTATATTTAGCACTGGAAGAGCTTTAAAAAAAATCATCATCCTGAAATACATTTTGGTGTCTTAAAATAGAGTAATCAAAGTTTATCAGCAGTTGGTAAAATTAATACAAAGTATCAGTTTACTTGGCTCCATGCAACTCACGGTGTACAACTTTGGCATGCAAAAAAAACAACAAAATGAAAACATTATAGAATATAATTTAACGCTGGAGATATAAATACAAGTAAGAGAAAACAAAACAGTGTCAATAATACTACTGGACAATTGATAATACAGCTAGAATAGCCATCAATCCAAAAGTGACAATTTATCAATTTTAAATATAGGTTAATTTCATTAAAAAAGTAACTGGAAAGTACAGAGAATCAAAGATAAAATTTTTAGTATTTCATGAGTACAAATTCCTATCCTAGGAGAAAAGGCAGATTTATAAAAAAAGCAAAAGAAATAAGAGAATGTTATTTTCTGCCTCCAGTAAATGTAAGGAGGGGATTATTAGGAAGCTTTTGAGATTTCTTGAGACTGTGGCTAAATACAGACATTACACACAAACCAGTATAAGTAATCATAAACTGGTCTAAATGTGTAACAGAACAGAAGTTCAGTGCCTATACACTAGTTTAAAAATGGCAGAACTCAGTCTAAGATAGACCTGGATCGATGTGTCATCAGACTTAAGCAATTTAAATTAGACAGCTCTATTGAACTTCTGTACCAGGTCCCCTCCTAACTCAAGTTAGGTGTCAGCATCCTAGAATATTTTCCAGGTCCCTGCTGACTGTGCCTCATAGGGCAGCACACTGGAGCTTTGCCCATGCTGTCCTCAGCCCCCACCTTCTGCCTCTGGCCAGCTGTCAGCAACAGCAGGACATGGGGGGAAGGACCAGTTGGCCCTCCCCTGGCTGCTCTGTCATGCAGGCACACAGACACAGGGACACAGATACAGCTGTAGCAAGGGGGAAAGGGGGAAAGCTGGCATCTGTGTCTTGAAGGACCAAGGCCAGCTCCATGTGGTAAGGGTCTCTGCCCTCCCCCACTGCCCCATGACACACACACACACACACACACACACTCTGGCTGCCACTGACAGCCAGCACTATCCAAGAGAGCACAACTGGGAGGGGGCCACTCCACTTCACAGTTCCCCCACTCCTGCCCGCCTGCCATGGCTGACAGCTGGCCACTGGCAGGAGATGGAACTGGTACAAAGGCCCCTAGCCAATCCGGGATGGCTGCTGGCTGGACTCAGCATTCTCCAGCAGCCTGCTGGGAGGCTTGCAAGAGTGCCCCAACCTGCTGGGCTCAGCCAGTGCAGGCAGCCCGTGTGCCCCCAGCACTGAAGGGTGAACTTGTGTTCTGTTTGTTCCTGAAATAACCTAGTCTGCTTAGAGAAGCCCTCATAAATTAGTTTGAATCCACCTCAGGCTTTTTGAATAATCTGTACCTAGCCTGTCTCTACACAGGAGAGTTAGAGTTAAACCTGTACAGCTACCCCAGTATAGTTTAGATTTTGGGGTTAACATAACCCTTTCTTAGGAAACAGAAAACTAAACCAAAAAAAATCTTCTTCAACAGGATAATATTGACCCAAGGGGCTGTACTGGTATGATTATACAGGTTAAAATCAATGCCTTGACTTATATAGAAATAGCTGTCCTATGGAATAAGATTTAAACTTCTGCCAGGTCTCAGCATTGGGCACAGGTTAGAACTTTGGTGGGCTCTTCATGCATGCAATAGGTGGCATTTGCCAGCTCTGGACCATGTTAACTTTTTGTCCTGTTTCTTCCCCAGCCTATCTTCCTACTCTTGTACAGGCTGAAGAGTTTAGGATTAGGATTCTTCTTCTAAGATTGCAGTATGGAGAAAATCTAACTGAGAGCTTTGTGAGAGGGTTTTAAACTGCCTGGGTTGTATAAATGAAGTGGAGCAGAACAGAAAATATGACCTATGATGTCCTGTCATTTTAGCAACTTCCATGCTTTTGCTTTGTGTTGGCATAGTCTGTAGGAACCATATGTAAATAAATAGTATTTTTTAATTCCTTTATTTGATTGTTATCATGCTTTTTCAAAACAAAGTAGTAGATCAGAATTACACTGCACCCATAGCAAGTAAAATCAATAAATAGCGTATTTTCTGCTATTCGACAGACTGTAAAATCACAGCCTACCTAGGTTTATATGCTGCATACATCACTGGGTAATCTGAAGACCTTACAAAATATTTATGATCTACTCCCACTTCCTCCTTCAGAAGCATGATGTGCAATGGCAAATAAGATTTTCAAGAACTTACTTTCTCTTTCCATAGCTTACTGTTCTTCTTCTTTCTTGCATTCTCAGAGGATGTACAGTAATGCTCCTTATTTTTGACAGAGCAAAAGTATGTCCAGACAAGCCATAGGGAAGTCCTATTTAGTTGGTGGTCTGGTATGTTGCCATCCTCAACTTTTCTGGAGTGCACAACTTCCACAGTCATTGGACAGAAACAAACATCCTTATTCTTCTATCCCCACTAGCCTTATCCATTTTGAGAGCTTAATGGACCTTGGCCATTGTGGCTACTTTGAGAGGTTCATGATATTGGAGGCAGAGGTAGGCATCAGACCCATTCTGAGCTTTGAAGGTTAAGACTTTATATTTGATATAAAGAATAATTATATGTCAGTAATGAAACCCTTGTGTTCTGTTTCTAATTGGGCAAGTGATTTTATTTAGAAGAATTTGCAAGGTTTGGAGAGGTTTTGTTTATTTGTTTGTTCTTAATGGCTGTGACCAAGTTGCAAAAATTTAAATTTGGAACCTGAGAATGAATAAATTGCCATAGTTCTGTGTAACGGGATGGGGTACATACTCCTGGTCAGCAAAATGTAGGAGTTTATTTTCCTTGCCCTTGTTTATTTTGTCTATCATAGCAAATAAGTGTTTATGGAGATTCCTAGACTGCGTATTTCTTATCCTGGGAGGGAAGTCTTGTTCCAGTGGGATAGAATTTGCTGTTTTTTAAGATCATCCACTCTTATGCCCTGACATTGTCTGGGTCTCCTGAATTTAGATTCAGCCAGTTGCTCCTGCTCAGGTTCTGGCATATCTGGTAAATAACATGGATTAGTACAGAAAGTCACTAAGACATTCAGATGAATTAATCTGCATATTTATATACCATGAAACCAGAAAGTCTATATTAAATGGTTGAATTTGGGTAGGAAACTCTGGGAGTAGATGAATAGGGTGGATAGATGTGATGATAGAAAGATGGTCACCTGTCTTCCCTATTAGGGGGAAAGACTCAGCAAGGGCTTCCTAGCCAGTTTCCAGTCTTTGCACTCTGTGTGGTACATATGAAATGGAGCAGAGCCGAGAATTGGCCTATAATCTGCTATCATTCTGGTGAATTGCATTCCGCATGAAGATGAGCCATATATGAAAACAGAAAGAAAGCAGGTGCTTCAGCATCAGCCACTGTCATACATCTCCAAGTAAAAGAACCCATTTGTTATAAATATAGGGCACTGCCTCAGCATGCTTTAACTCACACTGCTCATAAACATTGTTTTTAAATTGCCTGGACAGTACTTCTTCAGTATAAGAGAAACACAACATGTTTATGACTAAGACATATTTTCCCTAGTTCCTAAGTATTATCAGGAAATGTTTAGGACTGGGGGAGCATGGAACAAGAGAATTTAATTTTTTAGGGAAATTTTTGTATACCCTATTATGGATCAAAACTGCTTAATGCAAATTTTAAGGAGAAGGAAGAAAGGCCATAACCATTTAATATTGCTTTTAATTTTGTGTGTGTGTGCGCGCATTTTTCTGAAAATGTCTATTATATAGTTTAGCGCTCAGTTTTAGTTCAAAGTAGCCGGATTAACATGATAGATTATAACAGCTTCAGAGAAGCTCATATTATTTATCAGGTCACTAACTGAGGGGAAAAGAAAGATTCAAAGGAAGAAGGAAAAACCTGTAACAGCTTTGTAAAAGCTATTAAGTTCTGTGAGGGTCAAAAAGTGCCTAAATAAGCATCTGCCCAATGGAGCTAAGCCATTATAATGTATTGAGTAAATACACTGTGCCAAAAAACTGCATATATATTGTTAGATAAATTAGATGCCCTTAAAATGCTTCTTCATTTACAATAAATATTATGGTGCTAATTCTTAGAATAAACGTTTCAGTCTTGGGCTGCCTCCCAGCTATACTTGGCACAGGAAATCAACTAGAAGGCATGCTAGTATCCTTCTGTACAAGTAAGAAGTAGACTGGACACTCATTCCTTTTGTTGCCAATCTCAAGCATTTTTCCAAGGTGACTTCTTGAATTTCCTGTGCCAATTTTGTAAATTATGATGCTAGTGCATCTACCAAGGGCACACAGTAAGAAATAATGTATTCAACATGTGAGGTCAGTTCAAAGATATGCCAGATATTTTTTGTGATATGGGCCAGATTTCAATTGGTGTCATGTCAGGCTATGGTTGGCTAAGTCTGGGGGTTACCTCAGGGTCAGGAGAAGCCAGGGAGTCAGAATCCAGGAGATCTGTCCAGAAAGCTTTGTCAGGGATCTAGACGGTTGAGCAGAGCAGAAGATTAGGAAGCTAGCTGGGTCAGATATCCAGGAGGTCAGGCCAGAACCAGGTTGTGAATCTGGAAAGTAAGGAAGTTAGCTGAGTCAGGAATCTGGGAAAAAATCAGGCCAGAGTTAGACTAGATGCAAGGCCATGGCCTGACATTCCTCTCCCCCTCCCCACTTCAACAGGTGCATCTCAATGTGAAGCTAAACAGTCATTAGTCAACTCCATGGTAAACATCTGATCCCTTCTAGGGGGAACTTATCCAGATTTTCCTGGCTATTCCTTATGGAATTTCTGTACCAAAATTAGGGACATGGATGTTTTCTGTGGGCTCCCATATGTATTCCTCTGTTCCATACCTCCCCCAGTCTACTAAATAAATTCTCTTGTCTTCATCTTGAGTCCAGGATCTCCTTGACAAGGTATTTTTCCTGGCTATGGAGGAGTCTGGGGTCGGTGAGGGATCTGTGTATGGCTTGAACAGTGACATGTGGAAGAATGGGTGGATTTTCAGTGTTGGTGATACCTGCAATTCAAAAGTGACCTGACTGATTTCACAGGTGATATAGAAGAGGCCAATGTACTTGTGATCCAGTTTCTGAGAGGGTCAGTAGGTGTAGAGGTATTTTGTTGATAGTCACACTTTCTATCCTACCAAGTAAACAGGCCCCTGCTGCCAATGTTGGTCTGCATATAATTTGTACACTTCCTTTGTCTTTTCCATCTGGGTTTCTAATTCCTTTTGGACTTATTGCACATGTTGTACCCAACCTAATGCTGCAGGGTCATTAGAGGTAATGGGTAGAACAGGGTGTAGCTGTGGAGTGGAACCCATGATCAGCAAAAATGGTATACGCTCAGTGGAGATATGTGTAGAGTTGTTATAGGCTCCACAGAAAGAAAGCAGGCAAGAGGGAATCTGACTGCAGCTTGCTAGTTATATTGCATCCCTGGGAGTAGGGAGTTCCAGTCCCTGTTGGCAGAATTATTTCTGTTTTTTTTAACAGTTGCCATTATAAGGTCTCAAACCATCTCTCCCAGAAAAGTACCTTTTTCACTGCAGCATAGTCATGTTCCCTCTTGTTTGCTCCTCTCCTGACCTTATGAATCTTGCTCTCTTGGCTGCCTAGTAAATTGGCTTCCACAGGAATGATAAAGAGTGTTCCTTCCTATAAGCCTAGCTCATAGCTTAGTGTTTTAGACACTTTCCCAGAAAGTGGGATATATGAGTTTGAGTCCCTTCAAGGTGAAGAGAGGGATTCCATTTTCTTGAAAACATACTCTAACCACTAGGCAACGTGGAAAAAGGTGGGAGAGTCTCCAAAGTGAGATACATTGCATTGTGAATCACAGATAGAAGCAGGTGCCTAAAATGCAGCATGAGACCCTAAATGCTGGCTGTATAACTTCCTAGACCTTAAATGCTAGATGCTGCAAATGAGAGGAACAGTAAAAAACAACCCTGGTCATACCCTGTTTATTCTCCCTTTCAGTATCCACTCTCTGCCACTGTGCAACACAGGATGCTGGGCAAGAAGGACCTATGGTCTGACCAAGTCAGTGGTAGTTTTTATGTACTTTAATCTCCTGACAGAAATAGGAAATGATTTCATAGACATTAGGGCTGGAAGGGACCTCGGAAGATCATCGAGTCCAGCCCCCCACCCAAAGGGCAGGAAGTCAGCTGGGGTCATAGGATCCCAGCAAGATAAGCGTCCAATTTGCTCTTAAAGGTGTTCAATGTAGGTGCTTGAACCACCTCTGATGGCAGGCTGTTCCAGACCTTGGGGGCTC
>NW_017729000.1:32152362-32156107 GCF_001723915.1 Gavialis gangeticus
GATGAAAGACCAACACAAAGTACCCATTTAATAGGTTGGCTTTTTCGTGGACGTCAGTTGTCAGTTGTCCCATCTGGTTCAGCAGGGGTCCAATGTTGCCATTGCTTTTCCTCCGGCTCCCCACATATCTGAAAAAGGACTTTTTATTGTCCTTGATGCTTGAAGCATGATGTGCTTCTCTGCTCAGCATTTCAAATCTCTCCAGTAACTGTTTAGTCATCCTGAAAGGCACCTAACCTCATCAAATTGCTGGTGCAAGTAACCCAGTACTTAGGCATCCCAGGCCTCAGTGTAGATACTAGAGGATCCAATATGAATCTAGTGCCTTCCAGCCATATTTTTAGTACTTTAATGAATCTAACCAATAAAGTCCTTAACTCTCAGCTTCCCATATATTATTATTATTTAGAAGTATATCCAAAAGGCTCAAAGCAGCTTGCATTATATAAACCACCCACTGGCAGCATTCTGCAAACAACACTGAAGAACCCAAGAACTTCAATGCCCCCATCCAACTGTCACCTTCTTAACCAATTCCCACTGCCTATCCCAACTATTTCTCCCAACCACCACTCCCATCCAAGAGGGTAAAAGAAATTTCTTCCCACCTCTCACTTCCTACCTACCCACCCACCAAAGAAGATCCTGCCTCCCTCCTGCAATGTCTCCTCCAAGCCTGCAACCCATCTCCTATAGTGGGGGGGCCTCAGCTGTCACAACCCCCACCCCCACCATAAAAACATACATCACTTCTCTTCTTCCCCTCAACAAACCTAAGACAAAGTAAAATAAAAAAAGACCCTCTACCCCTGCTTCAGTCACTGCTGAAGGGCAACGCCAAATGGCATACTTAAGTGGTGCCCACCCAGGTAGTCTGCAGGCTGGCTGGATCCTTCTCCCTCCTTTTGCATGGCCAGAAAGGGGATAATAATATTCCTTTTCTGTAATGCTGTCAGCTCGTTCGAACAGACATGATTTCTTACAATACATGTGTATTTACTAAGAGCTATGA
The DNA here is from genome assembly GCF_001723915.1 of Gavialis gangeticus. Classification (NCBI taxonomy): domain Eukaryota; kingdom Metazoa; phylum Chordata; order Crocodylia; family Gavialidae; genus Gavialis; species Gavialis gangeticus. Next base: position 32,153,375 of record NW_017729000.1, read on the forward strand.
ACCCTAACCTCAATGGGGGCCTCTCGATGCTTGTATGTGTGTTAATAATTAAATTAACTTGTGACAAAAGATTGCAGGCACACAATGTTTCTTCTTTTTCTTGCATTTATCTCTTAATGGAAGGGTTACATTCTTATCCTTGGACCCTTTGAAATACTGGCTTTGAGTGAGCTGCTGGAGTGCCGAAGCATGTGGTACTGGAATGAAAGCTGATATTAGGCTAATCCAAACAACATGACCATACATGGTCATATTTTGGTACCCAAAGCATTGAGACTGGTAGCAGAAATGAGATGGGAGGAAAGAAGGTTGTTTTCCCTTTGTTCCAGCTATGTGTGGATGGGGGCACCGAGCCTGCAAAGAACAGGAGTTCTCGTTTGAGTGCAGAAGGACTGTGCAACAACAGTTACCATCCTGGGATAAAGCTGGTGTGCAGGGAAAGGATCACACACACAGATAAAGTTCCACCCTCTCTCTCTGTCCTTGATTTAAGGTCTGCTGCTGGCAGTATTGAAGGGCTGTCCTGGAGGAAGCCATAATGCAGCAGCCTGCTGCACAGCAAGAACAAACAGCTACACAATGGCTGCTTGCGGCAGCTGTGTGAAGGGATACGGAAGGACTCTGTTTGAAACTTCTTTCCCAGAACAGCATTCCTCCTCAGGAGCAGCTAAAACTTGGTTCTTAATGTTTAAATAAAAGGCAGAGAGTCAGAGAAGTCAAAGTTAGGGCTATTATCACATTCTACCATATCTCAGCCTTGTCTGTTTGTGACAGCACAGCATGAGTTCAGGGCGAAATGTCAGACTGCTTTGAATTTCCAGCCTTGTGTCAGTTTGTGTCACACCTTTAAATGTAAAAATACCTAGTTCTGCATTTAGTGATATACAGGTTGGATCCTTCTTGTCTGTGGAGATGGGAAAAGTTAAGTTTAAAAAATATTCTTGAATGGTTTCCTGGAAAACAAGCTGAAAGCTTCCACTGTAGAAGGAGTTAATGCCAACAGAAAGACCTGAAGGCCCATTAATGCAGGTGACTGCTCTGCCATGAACAGTTCATTGGCATCTCCTCTCTGGTAGTACTGTTGATCCTTTTTATTTCCCAGGTTTGAAGGAGCTATGAAGAAGGGTGTAATGCCTAATTAAGCATAGCAACAGCATATTGTCATGATTTGTCAGCAGCTGCAATGAGACTATTCTGTTTTACACAACTATTCCCCAGCAGTGGCCTTTTCTTCTGGGGTACTTCTCCCAGATAATTCAGTTGTAGGAATAGAGAGGTTCTTCTAACTGCTCAGGAAGTGGAGAAGAGGACTTAACCAGTAATATTACTCTCATTTCCATTCACTGCCCACATATGGCTGATAACTGAGCATGCTCTCTTACTTCCATTTCACAGAATGAAGAGAATTGGTCCATAATTTTCATTATCTACCACCATACATTAAACTAGAAAGTTACTGGTGTACACTTGAGAATTAGAACCTAAGTAGGTACCTTCAGCATTACAAAAAGTAAGCCCTGAAACAAGTACAGTGAAGCTTGATAATCATGCCTATCTGGGACTACAAACCTGTTTGATCATCATAACATCTGATCACAAAAAAAAAATTATGTGGTTGTCTAGCACATTCCAACAGCCAAGTTATGCATCCAGCATTTGCTTATGCACTGCTAATGCATTTACATTTAAACACTTCCATAAGTTTCAAAACACAAAAAACCTTCACAACTTAATTAAACTTTATTAATAACTTTAAATGATTAAGCATGTAGAATATAATTTTATTTTTCTATTATTTTGTATTCTGTCCATGTGCTATCTTTCATTATGTACTTGGATTCTAAGATCTTTAGGGCAAAGACTGTCTTTCTGTAATCTGACTAGCACAAGGGGCTCCAGTTCCCATTTAAATAATAATAGCAATAACAGAAATGAGACAATTTTATCATTCCATTCTTCAAGCAAGGGAATAAAAGTTGAATTCTTCTTCATTTGCCAAAACAGTGCTGTGGCAGTGCACCTTTGGTGCTTGCCACTTTACGGGCTGGAGCAGGCAGCCAGAAAGTGCCTGATTAAGGTGGCCATTTTCAAACAAAGGTAAGCCTGATAGAGACAGCAGTGTGTTGCTTGCAGCCAAGGGAGGTGTGTGGTAGGGAGGCCTGGAGGGACTGCCTGTTGCAGGGCAGTATCATTCAAATGCCAGGACTGCAATCCTCCCCAGTGAAAGGTTGGTAGGGGAGCTTTAATAACTCCAGGCCCCACAACACTGTGGGTAAGAAGGCCAGGTATGGCTGCAGCCACTTGAGCTGCACAGAGGTGTAAGACCCCAGAGGCCTCAGTGAGAGAGGGCAGCTGTGTAACCTGCACAGAGTGGGGTGCACAGTGGCGGCCTGAAGGCCTCTGCAGTTCTGGTGCTGAGTAGGGCTCAAGGGATGGTCTGAAGGGCAGCACCAGGGGTGTGATGAGTAGGGCTGAATAGACAGCCTGAAGGTAGCACACAGGCCAGCCTCCACAACAGGTTGAGTGTATGTTTTGTGTGAAGTTGCCTGGTGAAGGGCCAGGGGTAGAGTTGGTCACCTGTTTGGAGAATTACCCAACTGGGTGCAGGATGAGGGTCATAGGAGAGGCCCAAAAGACTGCACACTGATCAGCCATGGAGTGGGAGTAGTTAACGCCAAGGGCCTATGGGAGCTGCTCCAATGGGGAGCAGGGCAGGTTGAGAGTGGTCCAGCA
>NW_017729000.1:32156118-32165212 GCF_001723915.1 Gavialis gangeticus
ATCAGTATGAGCGTAAAAGGTCCTGTGAGAGAGGACAGAGTGCAAGAGGCCCTAGTGAGAGGGGGGTGATATGTATGTGGCCCATGTAAGGCAGTGTGCTAGTCCTAACAGAAGTTTGAGTCTTGGAGGCAACAGGATTAAAGTTATAGAAAGCATCATCAAATACAATTTTGTAAATGTACTGGTGCCACTAAAGTAAAACCATATTTTAAGTGATTTCTTGATCATAAATAGTTTTTAAGATTATTAATAGTTTAAAGTGATCAATGTGGTCTATTACACACAGATTTTAATATAATCTGTGACGTGTAGAAACAGAATAAATTAAACCAACAGAATTCTGTAGAAATGAAATCAGGTCTTCCAGAAATTACTCTAAACATTGAGAGCATTTAAAAGAGTATACTACCTTTTCTGTAGAATTGTAAACTACCTAGTAGAGTTCAGTAACTATACCCCTGCGTTAGGTAGAAATCTACATATTGGTTGAAAAAGTTTGTGAGAATGTTGGTTATTTTCTATTTAAGTAAATGTATTATATTCTTATTAAGGCAGAATAGTATCCAGAGAGAGCCAAAATATCACAGTACTAAAGACTACCTACAATGTTTTGAGCCATGCTTCTCTCCATATTTTCTCAGAAATGTACCTCTCTGATAATAGGTTAATATGATGGAAATAGAATAGAGGCATTGTAAAGAAAAAGGCTAATGATATAAAAAGAAGTATATGGGTGGGAGATATCCATAGCTCTGTAAGCACTTCACCTCACCTTTACAGATAAAGAATCTGAGGCACAGAAGTATCAAATGAGTTGCCCAAAGTCAGATGACAATCTAGTGCCAGAGAAGAAATAGTACTGACATGTTCCAGTTCCCATGCAATTGTACCCTGTTCGCTTGATCAGCCTGCTGCTGGTAAGATGCTAGAGCTAGGCCTTTGGCCTTATTAAATTTGCTTTTGAGGTAGTCCACCTACACTGTGTTTTAGTGTCTTATTGTTGCTGCAGTTTACTTTACAAGCATGACCATACCAGAGAAAACCTACACATTTGTAACTTGTCCTGGAGACAGTTAGCTTCCAAAAACCATTGGAACTGTGGCTATACATGTACCATAAAGCCATGGCTCTCCCCCACTTCACATGTCCAGTACTAAGTATAGTTCAGCTAAGCATGGAAGTCAGGCTTCAGGTGTGAAAGCTTGATATATCCATTACCAAACAAACATCCAAATGAGCAGTCAGTAGCCAGGCATTTTCCTGCTGAAATGTTCCAGTTTGATTGTCCTTACACTATCTGTGTTCAGCTACTCAATTGTAAGGAGGGGATTTAAAAAAAAAAAATCAATTATCTCCTATTTATATAAAATGCTTGTCAATGTTGAAAGTCAAATTTAAAATAATTTTCACTTTCTTGGATACAAGTCAAAACTTAGACCCTGGCACATCATTAGTTGTTTTTATCTTTAAATGTAATAACCATGTTCTACATTGTGTAAATGGCTTAGGAGCATTAGGGTTTTTAGTGACTATAAACTACATCATTGGTAGTTGTTATTAAATATGCATAAGCCTACTGTTAAGAACAAATCATTTTCTCAATCTATTTCACTAATAGAAATTATTTATAAGTACATCATTAATTATTTAGCTTTTCCTGGTATTATATTTGCATTAATAATTTAAATGCATATAATTATCTATTAAATCATATAAATATGATTTAGCTTCATTTATTGTCTGAAGCACAAACAGCGAGTCTATCACTGACTGTAAACATATGAAACAAGATATCCTTCAATAACAAGCTAGCTGGCTTGCTAAAAGTCATGACAGTAACCTGCTGAGCTAACTTACCAGTTCAATATCTGTGGTATGTAATTACCATACCTGTGAAAGTCTTTGCACTCTCAAGCCTGGAACGTCCTTTGTCCACTGGTTATTGTTATATAGTGCAGATAGCCAGCAGTCACAAAGCAAGTTTCTTTACACTGCTCACCAATTACCTCAATACCACCTGAGGGGGATTACCTTTTTATAGAGTAGGCAAAAAATTGATTTACACTCCAGGAAACACTGGCCATCTCCTCATTAAAAACTTCAAAGCATGTCACAACTGAACAAAATTTATAACACTGTAGTTTAATCCTGCAAGTTATAAACCATCCCGAGGGTAACTCTGATTTTGTAGAACACACATTCCATATTTCAGATGGATACCAGTATCAACTTCTTTAGCACAGCACTTCTGAGTGATAGAAAGGTGAGATTCATGAGTTCCCTGCTATACAATAGGGCACATTTGACTAACCACATGGCATATTTCTCGTGCAGTTGTGTCTTGTACAAGACACAAATTACATGATCAGCCATAATGGAACCTATCTTAGCCCTTGATTTTGTAACGTTAGACTGAGTTTAAAAGCCTATTATTATCCATATGAAGCCTTCTGTGCATTAGTCCTTCAACATAATAACAGCAGGACTGTATTAACTGAAGTTTTATCATTTTTTTTTTCTTATCAAGGACTCTTCATGTCCACTCATTCAATAGCACATTTGTGTAAACTTCCCAGAAGCCAGACCTAAAATCTTTACATGTTTTGGAATACCATGGGCTTATTTACTGGGAGAGACTTTACCAGAATTGGAGACAGCTATTTTTTGTCATTGTTTTCCATCTGGCAACAGGCAGTTCTGAGGTCTACACTAATTACAGTACTTAGAGTTCTGGCTTTAAACAATTGTCCCCTTTTTAATACTTAGCTTCGGCTCGACAACTTATGTAAATATTCCTCCCGGAAGCATTATTAGCAGGGACTTGCTTCAACCTTTTCCGACTACCTGAATACCCTTGGGTTTATTCTAGCTAATCCTAAAGTAAAACTTTCCAGCAGATTTCAATAATGTAGGCTTTCCAAATGGGACTTATTAAGAACACCAAGTCCCTTAGCAAGTAAGTACCTGCCATATACGTCTGTCTTGTCAATTTACCAAAGTCATAACTGCCCCTTCAAACAAAACCAGGGGGAAAATCATTGCCTATATTCATGATATCACAGCATGTTTTTTGCAGCCACTTTAATGTTTTTTTCCTTGGGTCTTCATTTAAAGTTGTAATCATGCAGTCTTTAATTAGACACTTTAGTATGACCCTTTTATTTCTTTTATTCTTTTAACCTATTTCCAGCCATGCTGGTTTAGGTTAGAAGTGAGAGTAATTTTAATGGCTTACAAAGGAAGAGGACCCAAGGGGGTACTTTTGGACAACGTGAACTACTATGCATAAGGAACAGAGCTGATGCAAACATGTATAAGTTTTTAATTTGAGGATTATGTTGGAATTGAATTGCAGTCTCCAAGGTGAAGTACAAGCGCTTTAGCTGGAGTACTTAACCTTAGTTGCAAAAGTAACATTAATTACTTGTCATACTTGTTGTAACTAAGTTCTTAGGTCTATGTATACTGGTAGTTGGTCTCAAAAAAATGTGTAAGGGCAATGAAAATAGGCGAAAATATACAATAGAGGTTGTCTCATCATTTTGGATGTCTTCAGCTGCATATGTCTCTGCTTCCAGACAGAATTGACTTTTATGCCAGTGCCTTTCAGGTTCTTCTTTGCCAGGTGTTTCTTTGGCAAAAACTAATCTGAGATCTAATTTGTCAATTAAACTAAATCTGGCAGAAGTGTAAATGCACATCAAGGAAGAGCAAAATGGTAAGGAATTGAGCAGCAGGTGCAGAGGGTGAAAAGAAGGGTGGTTTTTCTCAGTCTGTGCTTTTATAGCTAGGGAAAGTGTGTGATTAGCACAAATCCAAAAGGAGAGACACATACAAACAAGCATGGCATCCATCAAAGTAGAACAAATTTATACACATCTTGGGCATTTGTACACATGTTCCAGGAGGTGGCAGGGGGCACTTTAATTAGAGTGGCCCTAATTAAAGTGCCCAGAGCATCACATGTATCAGTGTCCCTGTACTGGAAAATGGTGATGGGGGTGCTTTAACTAAAGCTCATTCAATTTTTCAGCATGGAGATACTGATACACTTGATGCCAGAGTCTGCTGGAGCATGGTAATTAATTAATTAATTGAGTCTGCTCTGACACGTTGTAATTACAACATGTCAGAGCAGCCTCAGTGTACATGTATAGGCACGCCTTGTTATATAAATGCTCTCCTTGTATTATTTTCTATTACAAAGTGCTATAGTTGTTGCTGAGAAGGTATATGATCAAAAGACTGGGGAGAGAGATCTCTGGCTGAGTGTGAACAGTACAGTTGTGTCACTAGTTTGATTATTAAGGTTTATACAAACATCCATTTTACTGCTATGTGCTTCCCAGTCTCAGCCTGTCTAATTTGTATGTTCATGAACTAGTCTTGTCATCATTGTCCTTAATCCCTAACAGTCAAGGATTATTGCTCCCACGGGTTAAGTAAAAGGTTGTAGAGGAGTCCATTGATGGTCAAGAGGACTGATCTGAGAGGCACAGGCTCTGTGGCAAATGCCACATGTGGTGATTAAATGGAGGGTTGGACCATGGATTTTCTCTCAAAAGTAAGATGTGCCTTCTCTCACAAGGCATTGCCATGTAACCCTGTCCCAGGCTATTTTTCTGCCATTTGTGGTGTCAGTGTCACATTTAATGTTTGCATTGGAGATGCCCTTGAAGCATTTCCTTTGGCCCCTACATGTCCTTTGTCTTTGGCTGAGTTGGGAGTATAACACTTGTTTTGGTATATGTACATCAGACATGCACATACAGACATGCAGAATGTCCTGTTCACTGCAACTGATGTTGAATAATCAATGCTTCCATATCAGTGGTGTTAGCATCAGTGAGGACACTGGCATTTGTGCGATGATCCTCCCACTTTATGCCAAGGCTCTTCCACAGGTAGCACTGGTGATGGTGTTCTAGGCTTTTCAGGCAATTCTTGTACATCACCCAGGCTTCATAGCGATAGAGAAGAGTTAGGATTGTGACAGCCTTGTATAGTAGGAGCTTTGTTTGAGTCCTGATGTGATCATTCAGTACATGATGATTCAGTGTTCTGAAGGCAAAGAGGGACACTGGCTCATCCATGTTGGCTTTCTTTGAGAGATGGCTGGCAAAGTATGTAAAGTGTTCAGTGTTCTCCAGTTCCTATCTTTCAATGAGGATCTTTGCCGGGGTGGGGGTTGACTGACCCAAAGCAGGCTGCTGAAGCACCTTTTGTTTTTCCAGTGTTAAGGGTCATTCCCAGGCACTGAGATGCTTGAGAGAAGCCGTTAAGAATCATTTATAGGTCCTCCTCAGTATGTGCAATGACACCACAATCATTGGCATCAGTTTTTGTCCTGATTTTTTTTTACTAGTGTGTATAGAGGCAATTGTGTAATAATTCACAATAAGTCTTACTCTTGTACATTGTACATTGTGTATGGGGGTGGAAGGTGGGAGGCATGAGAGTGTGAGTGTGCTGGGGTGTGTGTGTGGGGGTGGGTATGCACGTGTGTGGGCCTTTATACTAGGTTCCAGGAGCTAGCCAGCAGTAGGGGGGGGAGGGTAGGGAGGACAGGGCATGAGCAGAGGAGCTCACCCAAACAGTGCAAGTGTGGTCCACCCACCATTCAGCCTGCACCTGCCCCCACAGCCCTCTGCATGGGTCCGATCCCCAACCACTTCTACCTGTGGAAGACTATGTGGTGCTCCTGCCCATATCTGATCCTGACCGTGGCCCCAGCCAGTGCACACAGCTTCCTGGTGGGGGTGATCCCAGTGTGGCTGCATTGCTTGGCTTCATCCCACCTCCACTGGCTCCTCCTCCTCATTGTGTCGGACAAGTGGTGTGAGTGGAAGGTTGCTGGGAGTTGTAGCCCCATGTGCTAGGACAGGAACCTCCCAACTTCTCCTTCACTTGGCTGGTGCAGACTCCACCTGGCTGGCTGCAGCTTCCCCTTCACACAACCTCATGGCCACTGCCCTTCCCTGTGTTACCTGCTGCCCAGAGTGGCAATGCAGGGTCAGGAGGAGGAGTATGAGGAGGGGCTGCTGGAGGCAGGGGGAGCCAAGCAGCTCCCAGGCAGCTGCAGCCGCACTGGGAGCAGCCCCACTGGCAGGCATGGGCAGGACCTTGGCACAGTCTGCGCCGGATGGGAGTGAGCCAGGCTCAGCACCATGAGAGCACCATGAGGACAGCTGTGGGCTGAATATAACCAATTGCCAGGCTTCAGCCTGGAGGTTGGATCCAATCAGTTGGTCGGCCAGATCCAGCCTATGGGCCATATTTTGCCCACCCCGGTCTACACTAAGCAATTGCAGCTCATATACACGTCACTGATCTCGCTTTAAGCTACAGGTATCCTGTTCAAATACTAATAACAGTGGTGCTGCTACAGCATGAAACAGCACAGACTGAAAAAAAAAACCCCCCAGCTTGGAACCTTGAGTAAATACTCAGGTGGCTAGGCCGTGCTGAGGCCCATATTGGTATAGCTATAATATTATTAATGCCTGTCCTAGCTAATTTAGGTAAAATAAATATATCTATACAAACTGTAATCCTGCTTTTAGACTGAAATGTAGACCTGCCCCTTATGTAGTACTCAGGCTGCAAGTAGTCTCATTTGAGACAGTGGTATAACTTTTGGAATATGGTCTTATTCAGCCTGAGTAAGGACTCTGGCCCTGACCAAGGAATCTTATGGAATTGTATATTAAATACATCACATCATGTTATATTTACTAAGGCTGTGAGAAGCTTCAGGTGCTGATTTGATTCGGAGGAGATTCGGCCTGATTCTCTGAATCCAAAATCACATCAGGAGATCAATAAAGAGGTCCAAATTGATTGGAAGCTCTCCTAATTGATTTGGAACAGATTCAGAGACCATTGCAGATTCAGGCAGTCCTCAATCACTGCTGGAGGGAGCTGGACCTAGACTCCATGCTAGTTAGTAGGGGGCTGGAGGAAGGGTGCTGGAGGAGGGATGAGGGGACCATGGGGGAACCCCACCCCTGCCTGCTCCCCCAGCCCACCTCAGTGACCCCTGACCCCCAACTGCTCTCCTAGCCCCCACCACCCTTGGCTGCCCTGCCTAGCCCCAGCTTCCAGTTCTAAAAAAAAAAAGGCACCACTCACTGGCTCCTGCCAGGTTTGGGGGGAGATCCTCACTGCTCCACCACACTGACCTGTGCTGTGGGAGAGGCTCTGCCATGAGCCTCCATCCCGTACCCACTCTCCCAGCCCACACCCCCATGGCTGTCCCACCCGACCCCAACTCCCAGTTCTTTAAGGAAAAAAATATCCCCCCACTCATTGATTGCTGCAGCAGCCATTGGGGCTTCTGGGGGCTCATGGCATAGCCCCTCATGTAGCAGGGGCAGCGGGGATCATTCCCCCACCTGGCAGCAGCCAATGAGTGGGGACTTTTTATTTCTTTTTAAAGAGATAAGAGAGCAGGTGGGGGAAATGGGGGCTCATGATAGACCCCCTCACACAGAGCAGGGCAGCAGGGAATCACTGGGTGGGGTGCTGCCCACCTGGCAGTAGCCAATGAGTGCCAGGGTGTTTTTTTTTAAAGAGCTGGAAAGCTGGGGCCGGGCAGGGCAGCTATTAACAGGGCTGGGAGAACAGGTGGGGGATGGGGCCTGTTTGATTCAGAGATTTGGTCGATCCGTCAGTGGCTGAATCTCTGAATCAGATTTCAGTCAAATCAATTCGGGATAGGGATTTGAATCACCACATTGAATCACCGTCCCCTAAACTGACTGAATCCAAATCCAAAGCAAATACTAGGTGCTTCTCACATGCCTAATATTTACCTCTATTTAAGAGTTTTTGCCTAGTTTTCTGTGCATAAATCTGCGTGATGATAAGGCTACAAATCAGGCATATGCAACATTTTTAATCTACACACACACAGCAGTGGCAGATTGGAAGGAGCACTCTTTTGTCAACAGCGATTGCCACTCTGAACTCTCAAACAATTTACAAATAATTAAAGATTTAATGCTTTTTAACATGATTAGGCAACATTCTTAATCATAAAGCAGATTGACCTTAATGTCTTATAGACTGCAAACATTCAGCCTAAGAACTCATTTCCTAGGAATACAATTCTAAGTGCAATCAGTTATATGGGTAGAAGAACCCATTGGCTCTGGAAACAATGGTACTAACAAGTGGCTTACAATGTTGACTGAGGCACCACAGCCCCGTTATGTCATCTGAAGGAGTTCTGCAATATTATTAAACCTTAATTAGCTTTCTAAAGACATGTGAGGTTATTAAACATTTCTTAGAGTCAATGCATTTTGTTGAGAGGAAATCACTAGAGTCATTTAAGAGGAGATATAGAAATATTAAGAAGTATTTAGATCAGGGCCAGGCTTGAACTAAATGCTCAGGCATAAATGGGCATTTTTACATGTGCTCTGAGGGTGGGATGGATGCTTTAATTAGAATGGCTATGAAAGCTCCTTTAATTAAAGTGTCCGCAGTAGGCCTGTGTGAAGCAGCTAGTATTCACTTCAGATTTGGATTTGGCCGATTCGGGGGACAGTGATTCGATTCTCTGAATTTCTGAGTCAGCCAGGCCAGGCCCAAACCCTGCCCTTTCTCCCAGCCCAGCAATGGTTGTCCCACCTACTCCAGATCTGGCACTTTGGGGGAAAAAAGCCCCGACTCAGCAGGTGCTGCCAGGCAGGGGGTGATCCCTTCTGCCTCCCACTGCTTCATGCTGCATGGGGGGACGGGTTCTGCATGAACTCTCCAACCCCTCCTCACTCCCTTAGCCCCGCCACAGGTGCCCCACCTAGGCCAGCTTTTCTTAAAAGGCTGGAGCCTGCCACTGGGATATGATCCCCACTGCCCCATGCCATGTGGGGGGTTCTGCATGAGCTGCTGAAGCCCCAGGGCCACTGCATGAGTGGTGAGTCCTGGAGCTTTTCTCAGGGTTTTTTTCCTTAATGGGCCAGAGCCGGCATGAACGGGGCTCCTGTGGGGGGTGGGGGAGCAAGAGGGAGGGCTGGGGGGCTTGTGGCAGAGTCTCCCATGCAGCATGGGGCAGTGGGGGGCAGCAGGGATGGCCCCTCCTGCTCAG
>NW_017729000.1:32165223-32175410 GCF_001723915.1 Gavialis gangeticus
TTTTCTTTAAAGTACCAGGAGCTGGAGCAGGGGAGGTAGCCATGGGGGGTCTGGGGGAGCAGGCAGGGGTGGGGGAGCTTGGGGGCTGACAGGGGACCCCCATGGTCCCCTCCCCCAGCCCCCCTTCCTTCTCCCCTAATACTTACCAAGTTGGAGTTGGCTGCAGCTCTCTGCTGCAGCCACTGGGGACTGCCTGAATCTTCAAAGCTCTCCGAATCTTTTCTGAAGTTTTGGAGATCTTTGAATCAATTCAGACCTTTAAATTGGTCCCGATTCAATTCAGATTCAGAGATTCAGCCATGGAATTGGGTCGAATTTCCTCTGAATCAAATCACCACCCGAAGCTTCACACAGCCCTAGTCCTCAGTGTCTCTTACGTATCAGCCCATACTTCGTCTAACAAGCTTTAATTAAAGCACCCCATCATCATTTTTAAGCACAGGAGTGCTAATACACAAGACCCAGAGGCTGACTGGAGCATGCTAATTAGCATACTTCAGCACACTTGATTAATCAAGTCTGTTCCAATGCACTGCAATTATAGCATGTCAGAGCAGCTTCCCAGCATGCCTACACGCATCCAGTATTTTTAAAAACTGTTGATGTTGAGTAGAAATCAAGGCCAGAGCCTGTCAAATTTTGATCCACAAACCCATATTTTATGTACATGAGGAATAGTAGAGAAAGGAAAGCATTAACCTACCCAGTTTACTTGATGTCTTACCTTCCTCCCTTCTTGCTACTGCTACCCACTGAGAGGGGAAAAAAAGGGTGGGGGTGGCTATAAAACACAGTATGCCAAATATATTTCTGGATAGGGGGAATCTAATGATTTCAGTGGTAGCCATGCTAATGTTAATGGCCTTATTCCCGTGCGGTTTTCAAAGACACTTTTTATCATTTGATGGGAGCTTGTACACCTGACAGAAATTGCCCATTTTTGCAGTTTAATTACGTCCCACTTCACAGGGGTACTTTATGATTTAAATGAGTTAGTTATATTGCAAACTAAACCACATAACTGTGTATATTACCTTGCAATGTAACTACTTGTAAAGTTGTAGCCTTTAATTTGATAGCTCACCTGCCTGACCAGCTGCAGGAGAGGTGGGCTGGAAGCAGAAGTGGCGAGGGGCTCAATCTTTTTTTATTCCTTCACCAAGTCTGCCCACCTCTCCCACAGCCAGGGGCAAGCTTCTGGTGGGCCAAGTAGCCCCGAGCTGTGGGAGGCTCTGGTCCTTCCCTCCATGGTGGTGGTACCCTCTCAGGGCTGCCCAGATGGGCTGCTAGTGGGCCAGGGCCTGCCCCAGCTTGAGCTCAGGGAACAATTAGGTTGCACTGGGTGTTGGCTCAGGAATGGGCTGGTTTGCTCCTGGAGCAGCATGGAGAAGTTGCAGAAGGGTCAGGTGGATGGGTGTGCTGGCAACCAGAGAAGGTGGTGGAGACAGTGCATGGAACGTTGCAGGCCCCAGAGGGTTTGGGGAAGAGTTGAATCCAGTGAGTGCTGCCTCCAAGCTGGGGCAGACCCAGGCCTACTAAGCCCACCTGGGTAGTCCCGGGGGGGTGGGGGCGGGATGCTGCCATCATGAAGAGGAAGATTTGGGATCCCCTGTAGATCAGGGGCCACTCATCATGCTGGCATCTAGTGCTAGCAGACTCCACCAGGAAAAAAAAAAGTGGCGAGGAGCCTGATTCTTTTTTTCCTCCCATCCCGTGGAATCTGCCTGCAGCTGGGGGCTAGCTGCTGGTGGGCCCTGAGGTGTAGGGCCCTGGTCCTTCCCTCTGCAGCAGCAGTGCCCCCCCAGGCCTGCCCAGGTGGGCTGCTAGTAGGCCTAAGGCTTCCCCAGTTAGGAGGCAGCACCCAACCCAATCTAACTGTTCCCTGAGCCCAAGCTGGGGCAGACCCCAGCCTGCTAGCAGCCCATTTAGGCAGCCCTGGGGGGCACTGCTGCCATGGAGGGAAGGATCAGGGACCCCACAGCTATGCTTCCTCTTGGCCCACCGGCAGCTCAACCCCCACCAGGAGAGGCAGGCAGGCTCCAAGGAAAAAAAAGAAAGGGTTGGGTCCTTGCCATAAGTGACGGAAGCCCCAACATTGAAACAGTGGATTTTTAATCATCACAATTAAAAACCCACCATTTTAATTTAGGGGACTAAGCCCCTGTCACATGTACAAGTGCCCAATGAGTATAAGTAAAAAAAAGACTTACTTTTCTAAAAGACTATAGGCGAATTCCTGAGATGTCATAAATCAACATCGTTACATCAGAGTCTGGCTCTAGGTCCCATCCTCCAAATCTTCCCCTATTTATGACTCGAGCTGAACAAAATTCAGGATTTCTATCCAACACTTGTTTTCATCCAGAAGAAGAAACAGACAGGTGAAATGTTGAAGTTTTTCACAGAAAGGAACTGATTAAAAGATGTTGCTTTGGAAATGGCACGACATTCTATTTTCAGCTTGTTAAGTGAAATAAAACATTTCAGCTTTCCTGAAATTGAAATACTTTGTTTTGCTCAACTGGTCCCCAAATGATTCCTTCTGAGTCAGACCAACATTGAACTTCATTTCCTTAGCATATTGCCTCAAAGGAGCTGTAATTCAGACCCTAATCTCTGATGACCTGGCCTCCCTGGAACTCTAAAGTACATAGGGGCGACAACTAGAAACTGAAGGTATGGCCTCCGCAGCATGTTGAGACATTCCTAATTTGGCTTTTAACTAGTTACCTTTATGACTAATAACAGTGTACCCCACAGCAGCATGAATCACAGTTCAGGCTGTGGAATCTGCCTGAATATCTACCCAGGACCAGGTTCATGGATAGGTATTTCAGCCTGTACAAAGTTCTAGTCCCCTGTCATCAGAATGTAAGCCAGTTGGTTTCCAGCTAGCTCAGATATGTTTACATGATATGTGATCATCCTTTATACATCAGTACAGGTGTACCCCAAGACAAAAGCTATGCTGCATATCCTACGTTAAGGAGGCATCCCTATACTTTTCTTTGTGTCAGCCCCCAGGCCTCAGGAGGTCCCACCAGGCAACCCCACAGACAGGGGGCCAGGGCACTGCTGACCCATCCAAGGGGCCTGTCTGGGTGGAGGCCTCACAGGAGGTCTGGGGTGGAGGCAGCAATAGAGCAGGGGCCCTGGCTGCGCTCCATGTTCACAACCCATAGTAGCCCCCTCTTCATTCACTTACATGAAGTCTCTGTCAGAAGCTCCTGTACACTCCTACACGGTGTTTACTCCTGCCTATGACCTGGCCTGCAAACTGCTCCCCTGTTGGCAACCCCTGTTTGCTGATGCTCTGGTTGCCTGGGGAGTCTCCATTTTTACCCTTCTGGGCCTGGGCTGACTCAGGCCCAGGCAGCAGTCATGCAGCAGTCAGCCCTCAGTACTCACTCCCAGCTTCTCAGAGCACACCTCACACTAAACAGTCAGCTAAACCAAAGGTACAGGGAGCTGGTTCACTTACCTTTCCTGGGCAGGATCTGGTTCCTGGCTTGGCTTCTCTCCTCCTTCCTCCCTCTTCTTGCCTCCAGCAACTGGCTGCAAACTGCTCCTATGTTTGCAGTCCCTGTTCACTGGCTCCTGGATGGTCACCACACCTGTGTCTTGATGCAGTCCTTCTGAGCTCATTTGTTTCTCCATTCTCCAAAACAGCCATCCTGATAACTTTCTCTACCTCTGAACATGTTTGATTTTTCTTTTTGCTTTGACTGTTACTCTTTTTGAAATCATTGCTGTTATTGGAAGAGCATTTAATATGGTTTGGATATTTGCTGTGTTGCTCCCAAGGGGCTGTCAGCTTCTACTGCAACATGGTTTAAGTAGACCGACACAACCAATATAACCAGATTAGATTTATTTGCTGTCTGCTAGGTGACTAGGTTGGCCAGTAGTAGAGGTATGTGCAAAGGTACACAGATCCAAAGTCTTCCAAAATTTTATATTTTTATACATAGATGCAATAGTTCAATCATTAGTTAAGACACACAGTTAGTTACATAAATACAGTCTCTAATTATGTACTAAGTAATCATTCAAAATACTAATTACATGCCAAGAATGTCCTTATAATTTGGTAACATCTAATACCTAAACTATCTTTATTTGCTAAATCTTACTACACTATAAATTAATGTATATGTTTGTTAAGTTATTCTGTCAGATCCTAAAGAACTAGGCTAATATGACTTACAGCTATTCCAAACCTCCTTAATTCTTCCCATATACATTTCAGGCCTCCCTAGTTAATTCTAGCACCTGTTCCTACATGCACATACAGTCAAGTCAATCAGCCTCAGCATGCTATCTCTTTAAAAGGTTTTCCTAATTTAACCCTTGTAGGTCTGTTCAGTAAGACCTACACTTGCTCCAAATGTGGCTACAATTTTTATTTTTAATGTAAGAACATCTAACAATTGGAGCATTCCTATCATTTTCTTTGGAGTCTCTTTCACAGCCAACAGAATAAGCAGTAGTCTGTTTTGCAGATATTGGTAAGTACTGTATGAATGCAGGTACGCCTGTGAATAAATTAGATACTACCAAGAGAAAGGAAAATAAGAGGTATATACTACTATTATGACTTCTACTACTACTATGTTACATTTGGATACCACCTTCATCCTGAAGACTTCTGGAATACGTTTACCATGTACAATATAAGTAACACCACCATGTGACTGGAAGGCAGCTGCTTAATAAGTAGTCAACTGATTGAGAATTTTTCCATGGAAAATGCTGTTGCTAAAAAAATCAAACATTTCAGTGGGAGGAATTCATTCATTCATTTAATTTCTGGAAGGTTCTTCTCAATTTCACTTTCTGCCTATAGGGGTAAGATTAATCAAGAAAATCTTTCCTGGGAGGCAGATGGGATGTTGTAGCCAAAGTAGGGGGTAGTTGGGAGACTGATCAACCCAGCACATTGCCTGTCCCACAATCTGACTACTTCTTTGTCAGTCAGTCATGGGAGCAAGTTATGAGACTAAGAAAGTCTTGTCTCATATGGAAGACCTTTTTGCAGGGAAGGTAGGAGTAAATGTGTTGGCATGTTACAATTTGCACAACAGGGTGGAAAAGGCTGCTGGTAGGAAATTTTTGTCTAATGAACATGTGGATTAGTTTATCTACATTAAGCTTCATCAGGTTTCTTCACAGAATGAGATCTGAAAGTGAAACACAAATTCACTGTGCAAGTAGCACCACTGAAGCCTAATGGAGTTCTTTCTCATTTGCGTCTGTAGGATTCTACCCTTGCAAGACAAATGGAAGTGTGCCATAGTAGCTTAAATATACTTTTGTATGCTTCTTGTTCCTTTTAAAGTGAAAATCAGAATAGTTTTCTTGTACATATCAAAACAGAGTTTATATGGATTTGCAAGGAATAAATAACTGTTATTATTTGCTCTAAATTTCAGCATTAACATTTTTAATTTTGATAGTAGTCCTAGTACAAAATGCCTTATTTTAATGAAAACAGCTTCCACCTGAAATATTTCCATTTAACAGAACTTATTTGTCTCGTTATTTAAGTGTCATTAGAATTGGCACATGAAATTATTCTGTGTGGAGATCCACATTCACAGCAAGCTTAAAATCAAACATCCTATATAACACAGTAGCTGAATGTAACAGGAAACTGTGAATAACTGCTATTGATGCTTGATTGCATTAATATCAATATTTATACTGCTATAAACTAGGTTTACAGCAGTGTAATTGATAAGGCTATTAATACTACCTAGACTTAGGGCCTACAATTATATTGCTATAAACTTAATTTATAGTTATGGTAATGGTCTCTAGCACTCAACTTGAGGCCTGAAAACATATTATAAATCCATAAAGCAAAGCCTCTTCCCATTCCAAAGTGTATATTCCCATTTTAAATCAGTACATGTTTAATTTGCAGTGATGGTTACAGCTTTTTCAAATTAACTTTTTCAAAATTTTCTTACTTGTTTATCTCTGCTTGCATAGAGTGAACTTCTCTGTGCTTCTTGCACGCTCAATAGAGATGCAGAAAATATGCCCCAGGAAATTTGTCACTCACCAAAAGAAATTATGAGCTTTTGGGAGCATTTTTTCCCCATGTTCTTTATCATAGACATTTCTTTTTTCTTCATTTGGTGATATAGTAATATTTTCAGGCTACACTGGTTAAAGTATGCATCATTCCAAGAAATGCGATAATATTTTTCCCAGTGGAGGACATGCCTGTTATTTATTTATTTATTTATTTTTGAATGTGTTCTGTAGCTGTCTAAACTTGTTCCTGATTTCATGCAGACCTGTGTTGGTCATATATACTGAACTATTATTTCTGGTAACTGTCAGCTAACTTGGATAAAGTATTATTTGATCCAAATTTCCTTTAAACATTGAGGCAAATCCAATTTTTTTTGAGTTAGAAAAAGCTTTTGGCAGTTTTTATTGACCCTCTTAGCACCTTACAGTTACCATTAAGGTAAAAAGAAGAAAAGTTCAAACTGGTAAAGGGGATATGCTTATCATTTTCTGGAAGGTCTGAGAGCCTTTTCTAGCAAATGGGACTGAGAATATTTGCTTATTCTTGAATCAAGAATGCTAAATACTTATCTGTATATAAGACATTCACCCATCCTTGCCTACTGTAGGCACTGTATGTGGTACTGTTAGAATGATGTTGTAACTGGGATGGTAGTGAAAAACAAGGTTTTTTGTGGGTGATATCTTTTATTGGACCAACTGCAGAGTTGGGAGAGATTTAGACAATCTTTTGGACAATGTCAGGCATTGTCTGGAAGCTTTTCTAAATCCACCTCAACTGCAGTTGATCAAATGATATCACCCACAAAAAAACTTGCCAAGGGCTTTATATAATTTTTACTAAGCTAGACAGTTTCCTCCCTGCCTTGGAAATCCTAGGACAGCCCACACCATTTCTATTAAAGTGCCTCCCTTGTGCAGCTCTGTTCCTAGTGGAGTCCCATATTACAGATGGATGTACTCAGGGCAGGTGAATTATTTGCAACAAACTCATTAAACTAGCTGCATGAGGATGGGATTCAAAGTTAACATAAATAGAAGGTACATTAACTTCCAAGGGGATCTTTTCTGTGTGATAGGCTTTTTATTTATTTATATATTTATTGGTATTCCAGTGACTGTTGGAGACAGGGATCCTAGGCTACACTTAAATGCATATTTCCATTTCCATTTGTTATGCTGGGTTTTTTTAAATGCCTTGAAGCCAAATAAAGGAACTGTTCTCTTCATGGCATTTATGTTCCAAAAGCATGGATGGCATATAAAGAAGGGATCTCACATTGTGTTTCTATCCAAAAATAGTTCTATAGTGTGGGAAGAAGCATACACAACCTTAAAGGCAAATATAAATAGAGGGATTCCAATTTGCCAATAAATAAAGTTATTTGTTACCTGTACCACTGTTCCTGAAAGTACCAATGCTTTGTGAGCCATCTTGCGCTGTCCATATATAATGCAATCAACTACCAGCACTGTAGAGGGTACACTTCCTTCCTCATCTTGCACGTTACCCTGTGGGGTCAGGCGAACTCTCAGGATCTCAATATTGTGCTGTTAGACAGGAGGGTGTGACACAATTGCACATATACAAACACACAAATCAATTAGGTGCATATACACATACTACCAGCACAGGCACATACACAGCCAAACTAGCCTAGGCACATGCATACTTATCACTGATTCAAGCACATACACTATACACCCCAAAAGTTAGACTAATTCATATATCATGCACACAATGACATATATGTACACGCACACACTCGCCATTTCACACGGATACAACCCACCTACATATACACACAAGTAAGTTCCTAACTTGGATGGTACAGTATGTATGTGTGTCCTTGGGGTACCTGGGGTATTTGGGGGAAGGGGAAGGGGAAGGTTAAGGTGTGAGAGAGAGTTAAAGTGTAGGGAGTGAAAGTTGCCAGAACCAAGATTAGAACAGGTGGACTAGAGAGAAGCTAGCTGAGGAACAGAGACTTGGGTTTACTTAAGATCAAGTGGCCTCGGGGTCACCTGGTATCAGGGTGGAAGGAGGGGAAAAAAAAAAAAAGAAGCCCAGTGGCAAGGAGGAAACAGCCAGGAGACAGAGGCAAAAGGCAGTGGGGAAGAGCCAAAAACAGTGGCAGAGATCAGGGAAAAAAGCAGTGGGGATGAGACAGAAGTTAGAGGAGCAGAGATTGGAGAAGGGCCAGAACTTTAGTAAAGCAAACTGAACTCAGGGGTCCAAATAACAGTTTTATTAAACAGACAACACACTACACAGCCCCATGAAGTTATTCATTCACACAGACATGCACACACAAGCACTCACAATGGCAGCAGGAGAAAGAGACTCAGTGGAAGGGTTGGAGTCCAGGTAGGGAAGAGAAGCAGAGTCCAGGTCCTTGTTTGAAGAGAGGGTGGGGGGTGATTGCTACCTATCCAGGCGGAAAGGGGTCTTTGTCCAGTAGGTGTTGTCCAGAGGGGGGTTGCCGCCGGGGCCTCTGGGTGGGTAGGTAGTGTGGCATGATACTGGTCCAGATGAAGAGGTCATCACCAAGGAGTCAGTCTTCATTTCCCCTTTTATGGAGCAGACTCTGCAACAAGCTGTAACCATCACTGAAAATTTTGAAAAAATTAATTTGAAAAAGCTGTAACCATCACTGCAAATTAAACCTCTAATCTCTTATGGGGAGGGCCTGTCCAGGCAAGGTCAGTCTGGTTCCAGAGAGTTCAAGCTGTTCTTACTGAGCATGTGCAGCCTTGGCACAATGGTGGGTTGCCTCATCTTTTGTTTCTTGAATGCTGAGGGTGGTTCCAATGGCCGGGTTGTTGGTCCAGGTATTGGTGTTGATGGTTTGGTCATTCAGAGGTAGCTATTTTTAGACCTACTGCCATTGTCTCTCAAGCACCCTCATTCATCCCCATTCATTCAGGAACCAAGTTACATAGGAGAGATAACATGAGTCATAGGTTACACAACCAGGCATGGCGATAAGATGGAGGCTTGCAATTACAAGATGGAAACTTGACATGACTTATGCTAACTTACATATATAGGCCTAAAACAGTAATCACACAATATAAAAAGAGTAAAAAAAAATCAATACAAACATAATAATTATCACTTATAAAACATTGGATAGCTATATCAAAATAGCAGGGCACTTTTTTGCAGAGGGAAGAGAAATACAACTTACTTCCTAAAATAAAATGTTAAAGCTTATCGTATATCTTAGCTTACATATACTTATATATAGGGAATAGAGAGGGAGACACAAAGTCAGAAATGGTGGGGAAAGGAGAGGGAATGCATTTTAAAAGAAAAAAAAAGAAAAACTGGGGGTTTTGCTACACACAGATAAGACTGGAGTCTTAATCTCTCTTCACTGAAGAGGTTAGGGCCAGTTGGTATTTGCCTTACGCTACAGTCATTCAACTGGCTAAAGCGAGTAAGGAAGTTCAAATGAAAACTTATGGAAATGGGTTATAAAGTTAGCCATCTCTTTCCTGTGATTTATTGATTAAAGAGTTAAGCCTAAATATAACAACTGAAGGCCACTTCCTAGACTGATTCTCCTAGGCTAAGTACAGATAGTCAAAAAACCTGAGGCTGAATTGATTCAGTCTTCACAGGTTAGTCTAAGATGCATAGACTGAACCGATAAGTAAATGAACACACATTCACTCTTCATTCTGCAAATGTAGCCATGTGCCTGCAGCAGTGACCCAGGCCAGAAGCTAGGGGCTGTCTCCCTGCTTGGCTGAAGCAGACAACCTGGGCCAAGGCTAGCCCGCCCACACTGTAAGGTGGGGGAGTAGGGGAAGGTACAAAGCATTTTGGGATGCTGGAGGACTGTGAGTTAACCTGAATCTGGAGGGGATCTGGGACAAAAGTTCAATAAACTGATTTAACCTAAATGAATTAAGTCTGATGTTACATCCATCCAGGTTTATCTTAAACTGGTTTGGGCCATTTTGAAAGTGGTTTATGTGACTGAACTTCTGTTGTGTTACATATGTATTTGAACTGTTTTCTGATCACTTATTCCAATTTATATGTAATTTCTGTCCCTAGCCCCAGTGTTACTGGCTTTAAAATAGTGGCATAAAGTGCTCATTCAGTGCCACGGGTAAGGAGGAAGGGGTGGGAG
>NW_017729000.1:32175421-32196752 GCF_001723915.1 Gavialis gangeticus
TAAGGAGGAAGGGGTGGGAGTGAGGGTTTGTCGATCACAATACATGGGGGTCAGGGAGCCAGGAGGAACACCATTCTGCTGACTTTACTCCTCCCCCAGCCCCAGCATAGCTAGATGTAGCACTGGCTTTCTGGCTTCTGTGGCTGGGCAGAGGCTATGCCAGGTTTCCCCTGCCACTGCAATGGCTGGGCAGAGGGGGTGGGAAGGACCACTTCCTTTGCTCTGGTTTCCTCTCCTGCCCTCTTGATACATTGTTTGGTGCAATCATGACTGATTAGCTCCTGTAGGTGGGCAAAGGCAGCACAGGGTTCCCCTAATCCCTTGATTGCAAAGGCTTGGGGGAGAAGTGGGAGGAGACGTAACCCCATCCCCTGATGCTCTGTATGGTGCACTGCTGTGGTGCCCAGCTCCTGTGTCCAGGCAGGGGCAGTGCAGGATTTCTCCTGCTATAGCAAAGACTCCCAGCAGGGAGGGTCTTGGAGCCCTTTAGTAGCCAGGACTTGGGCTGATTACCCCTCTTGCCCTATCCTAGTTATAGTACTGCTTTAAAATGTTTTCATGTCTAGCAGCAGTATAACTAAGATGAGAGGTCTGGGGCAGCAGGCCTTGGTGCCAACTTGTGGGACAGTAGCCATGCAATGGTGGCAGTGGCATGGTAGCAGCCAGAAGCTGCCATTGGCTCCATGCTTCACTGCTGCCTTGGAGACTTGGCTTACTTGTTAAGCTTCTGGTCCCTAGATAATAGCTGCTTCTTTAGATAGACCACAATGTGTTCAGGACTGGAATTTAAGTTAATCAGGAATTACCATCCAGCTTTCTGTAAGGGTCTAATCTCTACCAATATAAAAAAAATCTTCATTATGCATTGTCTGTAGCATATAAACCTGGGAATCCCTGTATCAGAAGCACAGACATTTGCTATTCCAAGGTAAAAGTTGAGCTAAATAAAGCATGTCAAATCCTGGTTAAGTTTCTACTTCCAAAGACTTTTTCAGTCCCAAGTATATAAACTTTTGAAGTGACAGACCTGGGCTTACACTTCTCTTTGGGATGTGACCCATCCTCTGACTGGTCTCCAATTATGCCTCCATTGCTGACTGAGACCCTACAAGAGTTTCCCTTCAGAAACCTGTGTACTGCAGAAGTAAGCAATGACACAAAAGGAGAATTTTGAAAGAAATGATCAAAGGACTGAAAAAGGTTTTAGAAGTAGACACTTACCCAGGGACTTTGACAGGCATTATTTAGCTCATCCATAGCACTCAGAGAAACAACAGAAACAACAAAGGGGCTTATATACATTGTCATACTTATGTTTGGCATTCCCCTGAGCCTCCTGCCTAGAGACAACTTAGCTTTGGCATTATTTTCTCTCTTGGGGACAAAAAGACAGCCAGTCTGCTCCTCCATCAATCTGTGTCATGCTGCATCAGCTGGCTGCTTTCCCTCTCCCTAGCTTTCTGCTAGATAAATATGTCTACTGCTCAGTGTCTCTGATCTCCAGGTTCCCAGCCATGTCAAAACAGCTCTAACCAGGACCAGGGCCAAGGAATCACTGTCTTACTGCTATCAATCCTGTTACTGATTTTAATCTTCTGCTGGGATGCTCCTTAATTTGGCTATTCTTCCATCTTTCCTGAATTGTTCTCTTACCAATTCCCTCTTGATCTCATACCATAATCACAAATAACCTATTATAATCAAAACAATAGGGAGAGGCAAAATTTTCATAAAAACTTATAATAGTATTTCTCAATTCTCCACAACACTGACTTAAGTATGAGCTTAAATTTAAGCAAGTGCAGTGCTTCATTGCATGTGGTTAGACTAACGCTTAGCTAGACATGTGCTTAAGTACTTTGAAAGATTGAGACCCTTTGATATTACCATAGCTGGGTACAGAAGCAAATGGCTATCGTCTGTAATCCAGCCAAAGTGAGGAATACATACTCCTTTATGAGCAACTAAAGTTAACAGGGCAGGACAGCAGTTGACACCCTGTTGTATCCCATCATAAGACAATGGAAGTATTCATACAGGAAATATAGGTGTGCCCTGTACAAAACAGAGGGAAATTGGTGATTAAAATCCAAGGCATTATATTTTTAAAGTAGTGCATGTGTCAAGTATCATTAACTTAAGACAAGGGGATTCATATTCTATTTGGTAAGGCTTCATATTGGCCATTTTCCATTTACAATATATTCAGAAAGGTGGAAGTTGCAGGGAAATGAAATTATTGCATTTACTGGAATTAAACCTTCTTTGGTATGAAACTTTAATCGTTTTATATATGACAACCTTATGCTTAATGATTTTGAAATACTCTTCATAAACCATTATTGAGCAAATGCATAGACTCTCCCACTGAGCATATTGCAGCTTTCAGTGGCTGTACTAATCTACTTTGAATATATGCAGTATTTAATCTTCATTATGATGCTGAAGTCTATACAATGTTAATTATTCATTTCACATGTTCTTTCCACTTTATTGTAACTCCTAATTTCCTTAAACAAAATGTAGCTTTTAATTATAGCCTTGAAGATTCAGGGGAAACCTGCCTTACAAGCAAGAGTAAATTTTTTTACTTGGCTTTTTGGGGAAGCAGACAAAAAGAAAATTTTGACAGATTAATGAGCAAACAAATATTGCATTACACAGGAAACACTCCTCTCTCATAGACCCATTGTGGTTGTTAGATTCAGTCAAGCAGTAGCATAACATTCAGTGGCCACCCAGGGCACCAAACCCAGGCAGCTCAGTAATGGCAGCCTCCTCTAGGCTGGTTGCCACAACTGCTGCCACCAGCCTGGACACTTCCCTCTGCTGCCACTGTCTCTCTTTCATCAGATCCAGAATTTGGTGAGCTTTTGCATGCTATGCAATGTTATGCTCCTTTAACAAGCAAATAATAATTGATACTATAATCAATGCTCCTATAGTACATAAAAGGGCTGCTAAAGAGAATTAAAATAAATATATTAAAATAGCACCATGTTTCATACAAGTCTATGTAACAGGAGAGGTAAAACAACGAGCAGAGAAGAATGGAGGATGAGCAAATAAACACTGGAATTATCCAAACGAGGGATTTGAAGAGGGGAGATCAACTCTTTAAATAAGGCAAGATGAAATTAGAACCATGTCTTCAGTTAAATCAGTGTAACTTTGTGGGTAGAACAGTTCTTAGGCCTTAGGCCAGATCAGTGTCAGTCACTGTTAGAAACTGAGGGACCAATGGCAGAATTTCATGTTGAAGAAGTTGACAGAGGAATTGAGGCTTTTAACCAAATTTCTGAATTAGTCTCTAATAGTGGTTCTCAACCTTTTGAGGCTCAAAGTACTCTTCAGAAAATGCTAGCTCTTAATTTTCATTTGTTTGCTGATTCGAGATGAAATAATAGAACATTTTTGCTGATGTGAAAAAGTCAGAACCACCACAACAGATCAGCATGTTTTTAACAACGTGGATTCCTCCTGAAATCACTGGGCTTATCTTGTGAATCATATTTGTATCACTTAACAGTGCTAACATTGTGTGATATCCCAAGGCACTCTTGAAAGGACCTAAGGGCACCCCAGGGTGATGCAGCACCCTGGTTAGGAAGCACTTGTCAATAAGGTACAACTTTGCCCTGCTTGCTAGCTGACATCAGGCTAACATGGGTAACTAGCTCTATGTAAACTTTTTATATGACATAGCAAAATAGTGATATCTGGTCTTTTTTGTTGATCGGATTTTTACTTATACATGTGAAGAACCCCAAAAATAACATTCCAGAGATGAACACCGTGCACAAATGTGCATCTAATGTAATGAAGCAGTAATGTCTGCCCTTTCTGTCTTTTTCAGTCCCTCTCTAGAATCCTGGAAAAATACATTCAAAAAGGTTTGTTCAGGGTTCCTATGTGAGCCAAAGAAAATTAGAAACATACATGTTCTCATAAGGCAACCTTATGTGTGTGGGCACATACGTTCTTCTTACCTTACAGAATTTACAACAAGCTATTGATAAAAGTCAGTTATAAAATCACTGAGGAAGAAATCACATCTTTTTAGCCTGAAAGATATATTGGCAAATATGAACCACCACATAAACTTTGATATGAGCTGCAGCTGCAGCTCCTCATCTCACTGCAATGTCATGGTTCAGTGCTTACACCTTTGGTCAGATGTACTCTGGCAGGTCCCGGAAGACTGAAAGAATATATCCTCTCTCATTAGTAGTATGAAATGACCTTTGGAGTGAAAATAAAAAATTTCAGTGAAAAAATTAACACAGTTGTGCTTGTTGGGATGTTCTTTCCTCCCCTAGCATTTGACACTTCAGCTTCAGCTCACAGATTTGACTGTAATTATTCCAGAATCCCTATATAAGCAAAATAGCCTTGTCTGCTTGTTTGTTTGTACCTTCCCCTTCCCTTCCTCCAAGCTTGTCAGTGAGAGCCAGCCAGCTAGCACATTCAGGGTACTCAAGAATGAACTATTCATTAGACAGCAGCAGAGGATGAGGAAATTATTTTACTGATGGATTTTATTTTTCATGACTATCTACTACCGGTATAAGCCAGTGATCTCATTCTGAATGTCTCAAGCATGATTTTCATTGCTTCTTCAGGTTCACATCTGAAACATTCTGAAACTGTCTAGGACCCCAGGTACTCATGCTGACCTGACTTTAAACTTGCTATGCATCAGTGAGATAGTTTGCTGTCTAGAGTACTCCGAGCTGTATGTAGCAATGTAACTGTCATGACTCCATTCTTTGTACTGTGCCTTTAACCAATAAAACTTTCTGTTTTGTCAGTTTGGAAGGTGGGGCCCTGCTGTAAGGCTGCTTTCAAAGAGTGAGATGCATGCAGCTGTGCTCCCTTGCAGAGATCACACATTAGTTCTTTGTTTGTCTGTTGTCTTGGTTTTTCAAAATATCTCCATTATGAAAAGGAAAAGCAACCCAGACAGAAAGTACATAATGCAGAATGTGTCTGGAATATATAACTTGCTCATCTTTGGCATATATTGTTATTAATGGTTTATATTGTATGTGCTGGGGGGGGGTCTCAAAAACATTGCATTGCAGCTGTTCTTTAGATTCCTTGCAGAGATGTTATGCTGTTTAAATAATTAATTGTTGTAAAGAATTCAGATATCTTCCACTGGAAAGCAATGGAGTAATGTTAAGTTTCCTAATGGTAGCAGTACAAGGCAAAGAAGAATCACTGCTGTGACTTTTTGGCTTGGTTGATTTTGTGGGGGAGACTTTTTTATTTTTATGTGGTATCTTTGAAGTGTCCTGAATACACAAGCCTTTCAGTAGGGTACAGTCACGGGGGCACTTGGGTGCCCCGTTCCTGAGTAAGGATTAGAGCAGCTGCCAATCACGAGGGCAGCTCAGCTGTGGGTTGCGGGAGTAACCAGGTCGGCCATGTGACCGGAAGGGGGCAGGGCTGGGCCCTTATAAACAGCTAGGCCGGAGCCTGGCTGGCAGTTCCCTTCTGGCAGCCTGCGTGGAAGAGCTCTGCGGGAGAGCTAGACTGAGCAGTGCCACTTGGCACATAGAGGGCTGCATTATGGTGCAGGCAGAGAGAAGCCTGACCAGAAGGCTTTGGCCCGAGAGCCAGGATGGCCAGGACTTGATGTAGAAGCTGGTAGGCTGATAGTGTTGTTATAGCCGGTAGGCTTATGATGTTGGTTGTAGCCGGTTGGCTCATGATTCAGTTGTGTATATCATCCAGAGGACCGGGTGAGGCTGTAGGGGTGTGAGGAGGCCTCACAGGAGATCCCAAGTAGTCCGGGGGTTTCCTGGGTGCCCTGTGCGGGCACCGAGCAGTGCCGGGAAGGTGCGGCAACTTGGCACCAGCGTGGTGCAGTGTGTGGGGTTGAGACCCCAGTCCGAGAGGGCAGTAGTCGGCCCAGTGAGGGCGTAGGACCCTGAGAAGGGTCAGGGGGCCAGGCACGGCTGTATGCCACCTGAGCCCCAGCGCTGGGAAGCCCGAGACAGGGCTGGCGCGTAGGCTCGGCGGGAGCCAAGGGCGTGCAGCACGGAGTAGGCTCGGCAGGAGCCAAGGGCACGTAGGCTCGGCAGGAGCCAAGAGGCTCGGAGGGAGCCAAGGGCACGCACAGCACGGAGCAGGCTCGGGGGGAGCCAAGGGCGTGTGCAGCGTGGAGCAGGCCCCAGTGAGGGCAGGTGCACAAGAGGCGCGTGGCATAGGGACCCTGAGAAGGGTCAGGGGCCAGGCACGGCTGCATGCCACCTGAGCCCCAGCGCCGGGAAGCCCGAGACAGGGCTGGCACATAGGCTCAGCGGGAGCCAAGGGCGCGAGTGAGCGGAAGCAGGCTCCGGGAGAGCCACGGGCGCGAGATCGCGGGACCGGCTAAGAGAAAGCCACGGGCGTGAGTAGCACAGACAAAGGCCCCAGTGAGGGGCAAGAGCGCGGGAAGCGCGTGGCCTAGGCCCCTGGGGGGGCCAGCCGGTAAGAGTGAAGCCCGGGGAGGGCTAGCAGAAGATTGGAGACACAAGAACGTCAGGAACAGCTGTGAGGCTTGGGGCTTGCTAAAGGGGAGATAGGAGGCACGCATAGCCCATAAGGCTGGGGGTGCACTAAGTCACCCTTAAACCCCAGGAGATCATAGGCAGCCTCCCATATTACATTATATAAGATCAAAGACGTGGCGGGAGAGAATAACAGGGTGCTGATCTCCTAATTGCCACGGCAAGGGGGCGCTAGCGGGATCACGGCCGCTCGTAGGCCCCATTCCGTGACAGGTACATACAAGCTTAGAGAGATTTATTATAATGTTTGTATTGATTTTTGCATCACTTATGATTTTTACTCCTACTTTCTCCATTGTGGACTCATAGGATTCATGTTATTTTGGCATTCAGGTAGTCTGTGGTGTAGGAGTTCAACTGCTCAAAACAATACCCATGATATAGGAATAATTCTCTCTCCAATTTCATCCTGGTGTCCAGGAATTATGTATATTGCAGCCCATTTTGTAAACAGTAGGATGAAATGCCAGATAGGTAGAAAAGTAAGTTTAATGACTTACGAATTCCATATTTGTCAAGGGAAGTTTGGGTGCCTCTTAAAACCAGACAACTTGAAAAATCTCTGCCTAAACTTTTAGTTCCATCTCTGAAGTTAAACTGCTTTTTGATGCTTTTCCAATCATGCAGACCATAGTCTTCTAGGACTTGATCTTAGCCTAATTTGAAGTGAACAGTGAAACTCCCACTGACTTCAGAGGGCTATGGATTAGGCCAATAACGAGTGGCACTCTCAAGTTTTTCCAGCTCAGGAATGCTATCCAAATTCTCTTCTGTTTCCTCTTTCATCTTTTCTTTACCATTTATTATGCTCCTCTATCTTGCCCTGGCTCTCTAGTGTTCTTCTGTTTCTTCTCTTTCCTAGTTTGTCTTCTATGATTTCTAGCCCTCTATGATACTCCGTAATTCTTTGGTGTTTCTGTGAGATGGTCTAGAAAGGATATTGATATGTACTTAAGATGAGAAAAAGCAGTAATTATTCTGTAAGATGTCCAAATGCTCTACGAGTCTATTCATCCCACAAATTACCTCTTTGTTTCACAGAAATAAATATTTAGCATCTTATTATAAAATAGTTTTTTTAAAGATGATTTATCTACTACATTAGTCCAAATGCAAAATACTAAATGAGTCCCAAAGCACATATAACCAATGAGCTAGATGTGTACATTGCAATGATGGTATAGGCAAATGTGACAGTAAGTATATTTTAAGCAATATAGTGGTTACCCTTAAAAATATTTCAGTTCCTCAGGATGACTAAATAATTTGATCTCAGTGTTTGTAGAATTCCCTGGACTAAGCATGAAGAAGTAGAGGGAATTCTGTAAATTGAGCTGATTGAATTATTCATGGCAAATAATAAATTGTGCATTTAACCATTTTTCTTCTGTCAAGTCATTAGCGAGTAGACCATTTTTTAAAAACTATTGGTTAAAGAGTTTATGCAGATTAATTTCAGCCTGTGGTTTGTTTGCAAATTATCCACTATGATTATTTACTAGTCATTATTTATGTCATGATTAGTTAACTGAATCACACAGAATTATTTCTGCTTCCTGAATGGATAGTTGAACCTTTTAAAGCAGGTAAATATGAAATAGAATATTTGGTATTTTCACTTTGGATTGCTTGTAAACAAGGATATTCATAACAAAAATGTTCCCCACACTTTTGTGCAAGCCAATATACAATCTTTTAAATGTTCAAAAATAATGAATAACAAACATAGCTGACCTGAGTGGAACCTTTGCATTTTGAACAGTTGTCCAAAAACACCATTTTGTAATACCTTATTCTTTCTAACAGGAAGTACTGAGATTGTATTACCTAATTATCTAATGGAAAAATGGAATGTTTTTAAGAGCAACAAGTGTACCTTATGTTCAGTCTGTTCAGAGAAGATAAATGCACCAATTTGTTTTCAAAGCATCACAAAGGGATAATTCTTCTCTTCATTAGGCTGTTATAATCTCTCTATATTGGCTTGATGGTGGCACACTAGTGAGTTGCACCGTCATAAATGAGAGGTGAATTTGGCCAGCAACTTTAGCTTGCATCCGGAAGGC
Organism: Gavialis gangeticus; assembly: GCF_001723915.1. Taxonomy (NCBI): domain Eukaryota; kingdom Metazoa; phylum Chordata; order Crocodylia; family Gavialidae; genus Gavialis; species Gavialis gangeticus. Next base: position 32,184,045 of record NW_017729000.1, read on the forward strand.
CATCAGAGACAAGTTTGTAGTTTAATGTCATATTCCAAGACCACTAGCACTGAAGCATCCTCCAAACCCAATATTAGCCAGTTCAACACTGTTTTTAACCCACAGCCACATGTAAAGTACAGGTGCTTGTTTCTAGAGGTTTTGATGTTATGAATTGAAGCCTCGGGACACTTGAAGCCAGTGGAAATACATGCCACATCATTCTTCCCATTGCTTGAGAGCTATCACAACCAGTTTTGTGATTCTAATGTATTGCATCTGATTAGCCAGGAAACAATATCCCCTTAATTAGGCTTTTATAAAAAAACCTCAATGTTCTCTAATAGCAAATATCCCTATGCTCCAATTAAAAAATAAAGAAATTAAATATGTAAAAACTACAGTAAAATATGTTTAGAAAACCAAATGACAGCAAGGATTATAAAGACTGGGCTGTTAGTGTGGCTGTATCATATACTGTTTCAATGTTTATAGGTTCTATTTTTAAAAAATGTATCAATTGCTGTTTTAAAGATGTACCAAAAAGAGATGGGATTGTGATGTATTTCAGCTGCTGTATTTTAACTTTCATCTTTCTATTTATGTTTAATCTTTAATACTGAGTGACTGGCATCAGTATTTTACATTCAAATGATATGCTCCTAGGGGGAGTTGGCTCAGTTTTAGCTCTGAGCTACCCCAGGACATGCAGTTCAATATTACTAGCTATTGGAGCACTGAAATAGCCTAATAGCTTCTACTTAGTGGCATGGTTGGTGGCAGCACATCATGTTGCTGTACAGACTTGAGGGTTTTTTTTATGGATTTGGAATCTCAGGCACCATACGGTTGAGAAAAGATGCATAGCAGAAGTGATATGCTCATTATCTTAGAAGGGGAGTTGGCAGCGCTGCAGAAGGGCACAGGCATCTGACTGGCCAATAAACAGTATTTTAGGCAAGTGTGAAAGAAACTGTGCTCCCTTTATCAACTGAAGGATAAAAATGCTAAAGAAAAAAGGAAAAAAATGAAAGACCCTAACAATTCTTGTAGTGATAATAGGATATTGGTGATGACCAAGAGAACTTTGATGGCTGACATGACAAGCTACTGAAAAAGTACCAATTTGTATTCAGAATCTATTACCCAGCATCTATTACTCATACTATTACCCAGTAAGAGGTCCCCTGAAATAAGTAGGACAGAGCAAGTAGATTTACTAATTAATATTTTTATAAATAACTTTCTCTGTCTGTTAAAGGCATCTTTGTAAGCTGAATGCAATGGTATGAGATGATTCATGCTATTTTACTAGTTAATGGTTAACACACAAACAATTCCTGTCCAAGCCAATTCAAATTCTATCACAAACTCCCCCCCACTGCCCCCAAATATTTATGCTCCTTTGTTTTCTAACCCATCATTTTCAGTTTATAACAACAATGTAGGGGGCAGATAAATCTCAGCCCTAGAAAATAATCTTTCCAGAGCTAAATAGGCAGAAAAAGATGTATCAAGTCAGATACAAATGAGGACTTTCCAGAATGCTGACTTGGTGCAAAGATGAACTCTTTCTTTGTAGTGTTGACAGTGACTTTGGGACTGTGGGATTAGAAGATCTAGAGGCATTTTGGGGGTGGGGAGATGCAGAAGATTGAAGCACTAAAATTGAAGCATTAAAAAGTTAAGATTTTCAAATGCTTATCGTAATATTAAGGATTATTTCACAGAGTTTCTTTGTCGGGTAAGTACAACATAAGTGTACATTTGAAACTGCTAAAAGGAGTTAAGAATATAACTAAGTACTTGTCTAAGATTGTCTTAAGTCTATGTGTAGAGCTTTGCTGAATCAGGGCCCAAAGTGGCATGCAGCTATTTGGGTGTTAATATTAAAAAGGCCTGTGCGAAGCGGCTAGTATTTGCTTTGGACTTGGATTCAACTGATTTTGGGGGCAGTGATTCGATTCAGTGATTCTAATCACTGTCCCGAATCAATTTGGCTGAATCTGATTTGGAGGTGTGGCCACTGCCAAATTGGATGAATCTCTGAATTGGCTGCTCTCCCAGCCCCATCAATAGTTGCCTTAGCTCCCAGCTCTTTAAAGAACAAAAAGCCCCAGCCTCACTGGCTCCTGCCAGGCAGAGAAGTGATCCCCACTGCCCCATGCTGCGCGGGGGTGGCAGCTGGGGGAGCAGGCAGGGGGTGGGGTCTGATGGGGAACCCCATGGTCCACTCCAGCCCCCCCTCACCCTACTTACCAGCATGGGGTCTGGGTCCAGTTCCATGAGGCAATCCGAATCTCTCCTAAGCTCTCTGAATCTTTTCTGAATCAATATGGAGATCTTAAAATTAATTCAGACCTTTTTATTGCTCTCCTGATTTGATTCAGATTCGGAGATTTGGACGCGGAATTGGGCCGAATCTCCTCCAAGATCGAATCATCACCCAAAGCTTCACACAGCCCTAATATACAATGGTCACTTACAGGGCTAGAGTAACCCTTTAGTGGGTCCTAGGCAAACAAATTTGTGGTACCCAGGCCATCGAGACCCCTCCCCTCCCTACCCTGGTGCTGCCACCTGTGGGGAGTGGGGCTTGTGGCTGTGGCTAGAAAGCAGCCACCACAGCAGCAAGGCTGGAAAAGGGGAGAGGAAGGGAAGGGAGGTGGATGGGGGCATTCATGCTGCCACTGCAAAGGGAAGAACTGGGGCCCCCACAGCTCAGGGGCCTAGGCTTGTGCCTAGTTTACCTATGCATTAATTTGGCGTTCATCACTTAAACTACAAAATGAAAGTATTTCATGTTACAATTATGCATAAATAATTGTGTTACTGTATTTCCTACCATAGCAGTGATGAGATTGTTAGTGGAGACAGGACATTAGTATTTATAGGTGTTTTATTATTACATCGTTCAGGTCTGATCAGGGTCAAACAATTCAGTGATAAACATGACTATGTTAGATGCATGTATGTCATAGAGTTCTATTGGAAATGTTGTAATGATAGGAGACTTTACATAAAAGGCTACTTACTTCCTCATGGACAACCTTTTCTTAATAACAGACTCATAATGACAGCTCCAAAGATACACAAGTTAACAGTAAAGCAAGCAATCCAAAATGTTTAGCTTTTCTGCTGTTACTAATGTTTGCATTGGCAGTGGGAAGGAGAGAAGCCATGTTACAGTCTGTAAAGGAGATGGTCCAAGAAGACTAAGATGGTCTAAGTTTTTTTACCTTGTAATTTGGGAAGAGAGCTCTATAAACTTTTGTTGTGGAGGGAAAGAGAGGGAGGAAGTGGTCTTGCATTGAGATACTGTTGGTTGCTTATGGCTGATGGCACTCTTGAGATCTGGAAACTTCAGTATGGAAGTGAGCAATGCAGCCATGGTACATTGTCCCAGTACAGTATTTCCCAAATTCTTAATTATTGATGTTAGTAGATAAGAACAGAGGACATATGACTAGACGGGATTTCCTAGGTCAGGGATGTTCAACCTTTTGTCCCACAGGCCAGGTGAGTGACACAGAGCCCACGGCAGGCCAGATTGCTCCATATGCAAGCTGGATCAGATTCATTCCACACTAAGGACTTGCTTTGAAGAAGTGGGACCCATTCAATAAAGTTATATGCCCCACTTTAAGGTATATCAGGAGTGTTCTGTGGCTGCAGCTGGTGATTGTAAGGTTCTAACAGGAAGACAATTTAGACTTGGTGGGGCATACTTTTATGCAACTGCTGAATTGATATGGGTGCTGCTTTAGAGAAAGATGCATCTGGAATGTGGCATGTGGAAAGAAATTACTCCTGTCTTTTTACATCATGAAGTGTTTTTACAAATGTAGACCCTCGTACCATGTAAGGAATTCGCCCCCTGGAAGGGAGGGAGTCATCTATGGAGCCTGTAAAACTGAAGTTCCTGTTATGATCTTGCATGGCCACATGTCAATAAAGTAGTATCCATCTCTGCTTTTCAAAGACCTGCTCTGCCACCCTCCATCTTTTTTTTCAGATCATTGAGAGACTGAGTCATTACTGACATGGAAGTAATTCCAAAAGGGATCATCTACCTATCTCCTCTCTGTTATCTATTTATGCATCTCAGATTCAATGAGTGTATAAAGTGTGGCTCTGCCCTGCTTATGAGTCCTTCTTAAAATGCTTCTTATGACATCATTTAAAGTGATGGTGAGATCAGCATAACAACATAGGCTTGTAAAGTAGGGCTTGAAGGGACTTTATGAAGGTCATCTAGTCCAGCTTCCTGTCCAAGACAGCGTCATTCCTTCCTGACTAAACCATCTCACTCTGTCTAACCTGCTTTTGAAAAGTTCCAAGGATGGAGATTCCAGAGTTTCTCTGTGTAGCCTGTTCCAATGCTTGACCACCCACATGTAACTTAACATACCATACGATACTGTAACATAACATTTTATTCCAAATTAAATTTTGATAATTTCAAAGTTGCTAAAGGGTAGATTTTTTTTGTTATATTCTGACTGTCTATAGCAATGACTTCAAATATTAGAAGCCAATTTCTGTTGTTAGTTACATCTGTGCCATTCATTGACATGAGAAAATGTGCCCATATAGCTTTTGTATTAAAAGAATTTGGAAAACTAATAGTTTCTTAGAAAAGAGAGGTAAAATGTTTCAAAACAAATTATAAGCCACTTGTCCTTTCAGAGGTGTTTTTTTTTGGTCAGTTGGAGGTATTCTTTGTAAACAATTTGAAGGGATCTTACTAGAATCAGCTTGTACTCAGTTGGAATTTGCTTTTTATGATAACTTGAGCTTTAATAAGCTAGTACCCAGAGTCTGTACCATGCTGCTTCAAAGAGATACCAAGCCTATCAGTAGGATCAAAGAGAAATGGTCATAGGATCTTAACTGCCAGACAGAAGTAGAAACACAGTATTATCCTCACATGATTTCTATTTTTGCTATAGAGAAGAATAATTTACTTCAGTTTCCTTTACATTATTTGTTTAATCAAAAAAAATCCTTTTTCTTTCATGTCAAAGATGTAAAGATCTGAAAACTGGGGACATGGTACCATACTTGCTATGCCTTTTTCAGTATTTTTAGTTAAGCAGAGTTACTTAGTACATTGTATAATAAAGTACCATATTGGTCTCCTGTACAAAACTAGTGATTGCAAAATAGCTCTGAAACTCAAGCAAAGCTAGAACAAGACCAGATTCCCACTTCACACAAGAAGCTGCAAATCCATGCAATTCACTACAGTTTTATGCAGCTACACTATGGTTCAAATAAGCACCATCATGTCTGCATACTGATCTGATATGTCCAGGTTTCTTAAATGTGAAAAATCTAGCTGAAATAATAAGAAGAGGCATTGTTATGTAGGTTTTGTTCAGAACTGCCTTGGGGGTTATTTGCACAGAATCCAGGAATGCAAAGGTTTCTGAAATAAGAAAACAGAAACAAAATTAAGGCTAATGAAACTTTTTTAAATTTATGAACATTTGGTTTGGATTGAATATTCAAACACAGATTCTGGAATTATTTCACATTAATGAGTTTGTCTATCCTGAGTAAGTATAAATTATGTATATAGCAGAAGAATGTTAAGACGTGTAGGAGTATGTATTATGTCTCTAAGCTGACGATCTGATTCAGTGTTTGCCAATGCCATTAGACTTTCCTGCCCAGGGCCATCCCTACGATACAGAGAATTGGGGCAACCTCCCTGGGCCCCATTCTTTGGGGGGCCCCTGTGGAGCCAGGCAGAACAGCTGTGGCCCCTCTCATGGGGCCCACCTGGTGCTGGTGGCTCTGCCCATGGTGCAGAAGCACAGAGATCGCTCCGCCTCCTGGGCACAGGGGAGACCCCAGCCCATGCCCTGCCTTTGCAGGGGTCCCACAGTCCCCACATGGTGTTAAGGGGGCCCCGCACAGGCTGATTTGCCCTGAGCCCTTCACCTTTGGGGGGTCAGCCCTGGATATAACCATATGCTATTATATGTAGACATTCCAGTAAGCAGCATACATTTTATTAATATGAAAAAATAATATATATTAATTGTTAAGGATTGCAGACTTCCACAAAAACAGAATGTTCCCCCTTGAACGTTCTCAGCAAGACAATTATTTGCTCTGTATTATAAAACCTTTTTCCCTATCAAGGAGAATCAATCACATTCTATAGGTTTCATATATATGACCAGAGCACAACTACCTCTCCACATGCCCTATGACCATATTTACTCAAATACAAGATGAAGTATTTTTTCCCCCAAATTGGTACGGGAAGGAAATCCTCTTGTCTTTTAATCACATACAAGGAAACCTCATTAAATACATTCTCTATCATTAAACTTCTGTAAAAAGCAGCTTGAATGAAAATCAAATATGAATTTGATTAAATTCAGCCAATACTAAGCATAAATATAAAACACATGGCCCATATGGGCAAACATGCTGATGGGGACCTATGACAAGGCTAATGTATTGCAGCCTATCAGAATAAGATATATCATAGTGCCTATTAAGCACAGTGCCCCTCACTGACAACTCTTTTTCAAGTCATGCGTAAGTCATTACATACTTTTCAACATGTGCAGGTTCTGGCCTGCCAGAGGATTTTATCCAGTGTGAAGTGGGTCCCTCAGCTCCTCCTGGCCTAGGAGCTGGGGCAGCCGGAGCTGTCGTACATGCAGCTGGTCCTGCTGCCCCTGGGCTGGGGCAGTGTGGCAGCTAGACTCCACTTCCTGGCAGCCCTTGTGGTAGCAGCTCCTTCTGGTTGCTGCCACTAGTGTCACCACTGCCACCAGGCCCAGCCCTAATGCCTGGCCACCCTGGCCCATCCACCCCACACCTATAACTGGTAGCACCAGAGGGAGTGGGCAGATGGAGTCTCCATGCAGACTGGCTGGGACCCCAAGGGCCAGTTAGGCTCATCTGGGTGAATGGAATAAGTTTGCAGGTGAGTGGGAGCAGCATCTGGGAGTGGGACAAGTGGCTGGGGCCAGGGGTTAGATCATAGGGGAATGATAGCACAGGGCTGGGGCCTGGGGCAGAGCCACAATCTGCAGTCTACACATCCCTGCAATGGGCACCAGTTCTGCAGGTGGGGGCATGTCATGAGCAGACAGTTTCTCTGCCCCCAAGCCCCAGCCCCATGCTTCATCACTCCCTGGCCCTAGCTGTGCCCACCTATCCTGCTTCCAGATGCTGCTCCCTACCCGCCCATAACCCCATCCCATTTGCTTAGCTGAGTGCACCCTGCCTGCAGGGTTCCTGGGCTGGTCTCCATGGAGACCCTAGGGCTGGAGTCAGGATCACTGGATGGTGACAGCATAGGACCAGGGCCCATAGAACAGCTGCAATCCTCTCCCAAGTTTAGAAATCTACCATTTAGAGAATTTTGGTGAGCTGTTGCAGGTGGGGGAAGAATTTTGATCTGGCCCTGTATGGCAGAGTGCATACTGACATGGCCCATGACAGCTGACCAAAACTCCAGCCCAAATACTTGCCCATCCATTCATTTCAACTTCCTCTTCACTCTCACAGTTGAGATATGCCTTTCTTTCCCATTTGCAACCTTAAATGTCGTGCAAAAATGACCAAATAGGGTCTCAAATAGTTAACTCAGAATCCCTCTGTTGCCCCCTTTCTTGGTCTGGCACATATAATTAATGTGCCCCTCCACCCTTTAATGGAGCAGAGCTTAATCATGTTGCTCTGCACCTTATCTGCATATATTTATTTATTTATTTATTTGAAGCATTCCAGGACTTGTGACAAGAACACATGGTTCCAGTCATCAATGAGGGGCTAATTAGCACTTGGATTTTTTTGTCAGGGGTATCTGGAGTACATACTTGAACTGAGCAATTATGAACTTTGGGGTCACCAGGGCTTGAAATGCTGTTGACTCTGGTGGGACTTACTGTATGGTAAATCAGGAGCCTTTGGCTTTGGACTAATAGCATGCATAATTTGTACTAGATATAAGTAGGTACCTAAATGGTGCCTAAAAGTGTGCTTAAAGAGTACTTATATTGAAACTTGAAGCAGTTTAAAAAAAAAAAAGGTAATATGCATCAATCCTGGCTGAACTAAGTGCATAGGTTCTATATGCAAATTGTTACAGCCATGTTTATTTTCAAGATCAACGTTTTTAAATTTTATCATCAGCTTCATGTGCTTAATGAGAGCAGGGTCTGATAACAAAGAGATGAAGAAGAGGCAGCTGAGGGAAAAAAAGTTGGAGGAGAGCAAAAGCAAAGGGGCTATGCTATGTACCTGACCCCCCCCCCCCACCGATTTTTCCCCCTGCTGTAGCAGTGGGAAGGGGGCAAATATAAGGCAAACCTCCAATAATTAAATTCTGTACCTGGAATTATAAAATTATAACAAGTGTATAAATTTTCCATATACAGAATCTAATTATTGGGGGGGTCATCTTATAAATCAAGGTTGCCTTATATTTGAGTAAATATAGTATTAATCTGAGACTGTCTATTTAAAATAATCTCTGAAAGCTTGGCATTTGGAAGTGATTGTGCATGAGGTTTTCCTGGAATTAATTAAATCCAATTTGAATTTAAACTTAACAACTGAACCAGCAAGGGTTCAAAGGTGCAACCTGTCATTTCGGGATTAACATTTCTGGTTTCCAAAAGTGAAAGGATATTAGGTCCTTAATTTTCAAATTAAAAATGAATTCTTAAATTGAAAGAAGTACCATCTGAAATCAAAGTTTCCCTCAAGTCCCTTTCACTGGCTGCATTTAAAAACAAGTATAACTTTGTTCAACCAGTAATTTCTCTCCAAAGTCCTGCTGTTCTTTAAATGTTGTCTATATTTCAATTCTGATCTTGTCTCCAGTTGATTTGAGGGCTGAACTAAATGGATAATAATCATTAGAGGCTCTTCCTATGTAGCTATAGTACTGTAAATATACTCCCAAAACACAAGAAAGGCATTTTTTCCCCTTGAGTGTCTCAGGTACATACTACTTAATTCTCTTATTCTACTCAAATGTGACTCATTAGAGCCCTGAACAACTGTAAAAACCTGCCTGAGAGGCGAACTTGAAACAAAGATACATCGCTACCTTCCTTAACACTTTAGTATTTTTGATTTGCTGTCAGACATTCATGGGACTGCAAGTGTCACAAAGCACTGTCAGGGATATCTTTATTCCCTTCCAAATCAGCAATATTACAGTTGCAATATTTTCATGAGGTAAAGAAGGGGAGGAATGGGAGATATAATGCTGCTTTTGAGGCCATTAAAAAGTTTTAAAACATTTAGCAATTTTGAACTCAATTTTAAGTGAGATATTATTTGGAATAAAAAAAATGTTTTCTGATGTTGTTGTTGTTTTCCTGAATATAATTAATAGTACTAAGTGCAGAAATATACAAAGGTTTTGGTCAACCAAAAAGTGCCTATGTTAGTCAAAAAAAGAAAGGAAAGAAAGAAATTGGTTAAAAACTGAGCACATCTACACATGCATTAATGTGCATTAGTTAATACACATTAAATCTAGTACCTCCATTGTGAGGTACCTGGAAAATGCACATTAACCTGACTTAATGAGCCTGTACATAATGAGTGTGGAACCTCAATTAATTGAATCTCCTTGTAGCAATTACCGCACTCCAGCAGCCTCCTGCATGTCATGAATCAATGTCCCCACACTTCAAAATGGCACCAGGGGCACTTGAATGAGCTTTAGTTCAAGCACCTCTGGTGCCATTTTTAAGTGCAGGGACACTGATATAAGAAATACTGTGGTGCTTTAGAGTGGCTCTGAGAACACTCTAATTAAGCTCCCCCCCCACCCCCCGGAGCATGTGTAAAAGTGCTTATGGTTTGTAAATGATGCTTAATGTGCATTAGCTTATTTTAATGAGAATTAACTAAATAGCACATTTTTAGTGATGCTTTATGCAGATATTCATGGTGAGGTGTTCTGTATCTCCCTTATTCCATAGTACGTAAGTGCAAATGTAGCCAAAATGCAGCATTTTCTATTTTTATTAAAAGGATCCCCTGGTTGCTAGTCTGTTTTGATAGCTGGATGAACTCCTTGACTTTGCAACCCAATGCTACTGAAGGAGTCATTTATTTTATAGAACAATAGGTGTTGGCAAGACATGCAGACATGGAGGCTGTGGGTACTAATCCACTGTTATGATGTAATGGTTACATATACATGCTTCCTTAGCAATATAAATGAACACAATTGTTGTAACCTTAACTATATATGAAACATCAATGTAGCAATGGTCCTGCTACATTTGTATGACAAATAAGCATGCAGATTAAGTTAAAGAAACAGAAAGAGGAAACAATGGCTCATGATAGTCCATTTCATAGTAAACACTTCAGTGTTTTAATTGTTGGCAGTTCCTCAATACAAGGATGACAGTATTCCAAAAAATAAGGAAGTCATTGGTGAATCTGTAAATGACTGTGAAGGACAATCTCAGATCTGGACGTTTGACTACAGACATGAAAAAATAGTTCTGGGAGGAGGAGGTAGAACCTAGTGATATCAGGTCCCAGCTCTTTCCCTTTGTCTCTCTTGTCTCTCCATTTCCATAGTGAGTCAATTTGCTCAAAAGGAACAATGCCTTTTTGTACTTAACAGCACCATTAAGGATGATTCAATGCTTGAGTCTTCCAGGTATTGATGTTAATGTCTCATTTTTTCAGATTGGCTTTCAAGGTCTCTTTTAATTTATTCTTTTGCCCACCTTGAGTGGTGGTAGCCTTTGGTGAGTTGCAACTATAGGACCTGGTTTTGGGAGCTGGTTGTCAGCTATCTTATGACAGGCAAATGTTGTATAAATGTGGCTTCAGTGCTGGTGATGTTTACTTAAGCCAGAATGCAAAAGTTCTTCTATTCTTCCAATTTATATGGAGGATTTTTCAAAGATATCATGGGCGGTAAGCTTTCAAGTGTTTCCAATAGCTCATCCAAATTTCACACCCATACAACAGAGCAGGGATGACAACAGCCTGCTAGGTGAGAAGTTCAGTTTGGGTCCTGATGTCATGATCATTAAATGTTTTAATAGGACAGTATGAAAGTTGTTAGTTCTGAAGATTCAAGCTCAGCCTCAGCAGAGCCTCCTAAATTAGAAGCAGGATAACCAGGGCCAAAAACCCCAGACAAGAACAAAAGAATTCTTCATTCAAAAAAATGAAGCATGGGTGAAAGGACTTCATTATCATTAGGAAATGGACAAGCATGCAAACAGTTGATTTTAAATTGTTTCCTCCAAAGACCTTGCTCCTGCTATTAATATTCAACGACACTATAGGTATATCTATACAACACAAGGCAGCACAATCATGAGGTGCACCTCCATGTACACTGGCTTTTGAACCAGTGTAGCTGTATTAATGTGGTATTGGAGTGTGTTTTTTAATGCATGTGCAATGACACATTAAGGGCCTTGTTACACCTTTTGCTAGGAACCTTACAAATGGTAATCCACTTAGTGATAGCTTAGAGTTTGAAGCAGTCACACCTTAAGGCTTAAACCCTTCTCTGACTGTTTCCCTGCACAGCTGTGACTTGCTACTAGAGGCCTGGTGTGATCAGGGCTAGTGAGCCACAACAGGCTTTTATCCCTGCTCTATGGACAGGGGTGTGGTGAGAGATGGATTGGTGGGGAAGGGGACAGGAATACACACCTGTCAATGTCACCTGCCTCCCCCAGAGCCCTGTACAGGCATAAGAAGCATGCTGGTGGCTTACTGTAATGAGACAGTGCCTTCCCCTCCTCCTCTTTCTCTTCCTCAGGGCCCCAATCCCCATCTCCCGCTGTCACCAGTGCTGGGGCTACTGAATGCTTCCACCACCCCCATGGCTTGGAAATGGCTCTGCTGCTTGGCCCAGCAAGATGCTAACAGCTCCATTGCTGTCCAGCTCACAAGCATTGCACTGGATCACCCCACAGTTTTCCTCCCAGCAACATCACCTGCCTCTCTTGGAGCCTGGTGCAGGTGAGGGAAGCATACTGATGCCTCGCCATGAGGAGGCAGTTTCTTCTCCTTCTCTTCCCCCCCACACCACCATCACTACCAGGGCTGCTAAACGCTCCCACCAGCCATGGCATGGTGCTACAGAAGGAAACAGGCAGGGTAGCATTGTTGCCCTGAGCGGTCAAGCCAAATGCTGGTCTTGTCTCTGTTCCTGGGTGAGGTCCGTGGTTCCTGGATGAATCAATGAGAGGTGATGGCCCAGTCGTTACAGGCCATTCAGTAGAGGCCTGCTACCATTGTATTTCAATCATTTCCAATCACGCTTTTTCATCGGGGAACCAGTTTACATGGGAGGGATATATGACTCATACAGTTGCGACACACAGGGGATGTCCAGGCAGAGGACACAAGATGCAGACTTGACATACAAAATGGAAACTTGACATGACTTTGGTTCACTTACAAACACAGGCCTAAACCATACAATATCCATATGAAACAATAAAAATCTATACAAAAATGATAATAATACAACAGACGACAGTAAAAATCAATACAAACATAATAATAATACAATATAAAACAGTGGAAATCCAAAACCAAAAACTTGCTACCAAAATAAAAATGTTTAAAGCTTATCCTAAGTTTGAGCTCACTTATACTTATCTATAAGGAATAGAGAGGGAGAGAAAAAGTCAGAAATGGTTGGGGAAGGGGAGGGAATGCAATAAATAAATTTAAAAAAAGAAACTG
>NW_017729000.1:32201752-32208764 GCF_001723915.1 Gavialis gangeticus
AATTAAAAAAAAATTGGGGGTTTTGCTACAGCATGGTGCAATGTTCCCAGGCTGGACAGTGATCAATGCCTTCCTGGGCTAGGCAGCAAAGCCAGTGCCAGAGCCCCCCCACATACAGTGCTTTCTGCATTCTTGGTGCTGGCTCACATAGCTTTTCTCTTTTTCTTCTGCTGGGCCATGCTCTGCCTGCCCCACGGTAGCATTCTGGTATGCTGGCTTCAGCTTCCATGCCTCATCCTACCCCTCCCCCACTCTCCACTGACCCTGACCTGTCTCAAGCTGTTGCCATCTTCAGCTGTGCACAGAAACACCACATGGGAGAGGGACAACTGCATCCTGGGATACGGGAGAACTTCAAATTAAGTGGCACAGCTCTGGGGAATGGCCATACTTTAATGGAACAAGAGCAAGGTTATGCATATCAGAGATAATCCCACCCTGGAGTGGTGTAACTTTGTGCCACATGATGAGTGCTTTAAGTTACTTTAAGGTACTTATGTACAGTGAATCCAGGGGTTAAGAGATCCAGGAACTGCCTAAAATTACAATGTAACAAGGCCCTAAGGGAGCTGCATTGCTAGCAGGTCAGGAACTAGTGTGCAAAGTGATATAGAATGACCTAGTCTGATGCTGTGCCATGCTGCTGGACATGCACACTATTCATATATTCTAATCAAACTTTCCAGAAGGCTTCTCTTACCCTAGGGAGCCTTGCTGAGAAAGCACAATTGACACATAGGGCACTGTGGTCCTGGCCCATGACTTATGCCAGAACTGAAAAAATTGTGTAATTCCACCCCAGTAAAGGTGAGGACAAAAAACTTAACACCTGAAAAGGTGAATTCGGAGAGTCTAGACATTCAGATAGGCTTGCAGTTGTGACAAATTTATGAAATATAACATGTATTTACATAGCAGGATAATGGGCAGTGTGTGTACTGCTCTTCTAGGCTAGGGACAGAAATTACACATGAACTGAAATAAGTGATTGGAAACCGATTCAAATCTATAGCACAACAATAGTTCAGTGCTCATAAGCCACTTTCAAAATGACTGAAACCCATTTAAGATTAACCTAGATGGAAATAGTATCAGGCTTAACTGATTTAGATTAAATCGGTTTATTGAATGTCTGTCCCAGATCCTATTGATCTGGGACAGCATTGATCTGGTACTAGTCTACAATTCTTCCTGCATTCATAAGTATGCCGTATTCATGTCATATATATGGAATACATATGGGAAGGGAAGGGAGGTGGATGGGGCCATTCACGGTGCCGCCACAGAGGGAAGGACTGGAGCCCCCACAGCTCAGGGTCCTAGGCATGTGCCTAGTTTGCCTATGCATTAATCTGGCTCTGGGTTACTTAAACTACAAAATGAAAGCACACTTAAACTACAAAATGCATACTTTAGCCTTGATCCATTGTGATTTCAATGAAACCACTTTACTTCAACTGAAATTATTATTATAATTATTTTTTTTTTGCCTAGAGTCACTATTTATGAGTTAGCACCTTGAAGCTGGGATGAGGGAGAACTTTAGAAGTCAGAATGCTGTTGCAGTACAGAATTTGTCTTCAAGTTAACAGCTGGAGACACTGAACACTGAGAAAGTCACTGGCATGTCTACTTAGGTTTTAGGGCAAAGTCCTTAGATCACCTCTGATAATCCCTGTTTTTATTAGAAATACTAATTTCTAGAATATTTTTCATGTTTTCTTGCAAATTATGCCAGCCATTATTATTTTGTAAGAACTGCATCTGGTAAAATAGAGCCAGCAAATGCTGATTCACTATCTCCATTATCACATCAAATGATACCAATGGGCAAAAAATAAAATACAATAAAATAAAATAGAGTAAAATAAAAAATACAATAAAATTGAATAAAATAACACATGAATGATAAGATTCAGTTGGCAGATATTGTATTGAACATATTTGATTATATCTTGTATTAAATGGTTTTCATGGGCTTTGATTTTAGATTCAGTAGTACATTTCTATCTTTTATGGGATCTAAATCATCCTAGTTATTACCAGTTTTAGAAAAATGTAAGATAGATTACAGAAATAATCATATGCTTCTGCTATTTATTTTTCACGTTACAAATCATATCACAAATACAGTAATAATATACCACAGGAGCATAGGTATCTCCTGACATTTTTATCCCCAGGTCACATGACTATTAGCCTAATTATCCTGCTATTTAGAATCTGAAAGGGGCAAAATGATTTTGGTCACAAAAGCATAATTAAAAAGTCCTTTATAAATGAGAAGGTTGCAGTTCACAATTCCCACTTTGAAATGGACTTCTTTGTACCCCTGGGAGTTAGAGCTTCCTCTACCATGGTATTTTGAGTATCATGTGTGTAAAATAGAACTATCAGAAACATCTCATTCTTTCTTTCTAGCCTGTAAGAAAAAAAAAATGTTTCAATGGTTTACAAGTTTTCTTTGTCTGCTTGTGTATGGAGTTGGGTAAATGTTTGAGAGAAGAAATTATTTACAGAATACTAATTTGAAGAAATGAGTTTTGCAGTTAGTTATGAAAGGTTTGCATTTTGTCCCAAGGTCATTCTTATTTTATGTTTTCTAGCCTTTTTCATTTTCAGTTGTTGCAACCATAGATTTCCAGGAGTAAATTGTTTTACTTTTGAAATGAGATTTGTGCAAACCATTCAAGACCATTTCCATAAGACCTCACACATCTTATCAAAATCATTTTGTTTGAGTTCAAAGGTCATGATTTTCAGTTCAAATGGATATGGAATTTCTAATGCCAAACGTTATCGTAAAACAATTCCTCATCCCACTTGAAGTATTAATATTGAAAAACACTTTTTTACACACATGCAAGCACACATGCATAGGCATCATCCAGTTTCCCATCTCTGGCAAGTCAAGTGTAAAAACAAAATAAGGCAGGCCAAAAAAGAATTTGAGGAGCATGTAGCAAAAGATGCTAAAATTAATAATGTATTTTTTTAATACATCAAGAGCAGGAAGCCAGTTAGAGAGTTGGTGGGACTATTAGATGACCAGGGTTTATAAAGTGTATCAGGGATGACAAAGCCATTGAAAAGAAGCTCAACAAATTCTTTGCATCAGTGTTTACTGCAGAAGATACTAAGGAAATTCCCAGGCTAGATCAGTCCTTCCTAGTAGATAATTGGGAGAGTTAGAACACACTGAAGTGACCATAGAAGACGTTTTGAACAAATTGATTAATTAAATATTAATAAGTCATCATG
The DNA here is from genome assembly GCF_001723915.1 of Gavialis gangeticus. Taxonomy (NCBI): domain Eukaryota; kingdom Metazoa; phylum Chordata; order Crocodylia; family Gavialidae; genus Gavialis; species Gavialis gangeticus. The sequence continues at coordinate 32,205,014 of NW_017729000.1, forward strand.
ACCAGATAGCATTCACCCAAGAGTTCTAATCTAAAGGAACTCAAAAGTGAAATGGTAGAACTGTTGGTAAGTGTATGTAACCTGAGTATGAAACCTACTGTTACAAATGGCATCTGTGCCAGAGGACTTGTGGGTCGCTAACATAACAACCATTGAAAAGGCATTCCAGAGGTGATCCTGGGAACTACAGGCCAGTGAGTCTCACTTCCATCCTTGGCAAGCTGGTAAAATTTATAATAAAGAATAATATCACCAATCACACTGCAGCCCTGATGTTGGGGTCTAAGTACATGGCTCCACCATGCCCTACAACATAATTTATTTCCACCCTCAGAACTTAACTGCACTGGTCGGTCAACAGATCTTTCAGTTGGGGCTTGTGAGGATCTTGTTTGCCCTCTGGACCTAGATGTTCAGTTAAGGACGATTACCAGTCTCCACATCTTGTTCCCTGAATTTATTAAGCTGCCAATAAAGGTAGTAACTTAAAATAAAGAGTTGCCATTACTCATTATAATAGCAAACCAAATCAGCAGTGCACAATGAGGAGTCGGTATCCTTTCACCAGTCTTCCTCTTTCTGGGATTTCCCTTTGCAAGACAGCTTCTTGGGCCCTGCCTGCAGTGTCTTTGGGTCCCTTTGTTACAGTCCAGGCTGTCTTAAGCTGAAAAATCAATGGTCAAACTCAACCACTTGGCAATATTTCCCCCTTAGAGTCACTGTCTCTTCAGGGGTGCTTTCTCATGCTGTTATTGCTCACAGTGTGGGTACAACCCTGTCTCTGCCCACATTTGAATTATCTCTTTATCTGAGGGCTACTGCCACTCACCAGTTAGTCTTCCCCAGCCAGGGTTCTCAACACCTGGGTCACATCTCCCCCCCATGCACAGACTTTAGCTTCTTACTTACAATTTCTGCCCAAAAATGCCACTTTCAGTTTCACTCTTTGTCACAGGTCCAGGGAGTCTTGTGCCATCAGTGCCCCTTGGTAGCTCCTGCGAGTCATCTTTTTCCAGCATTGTCTGCTGAGCCTGCTGCTCCAGAGTTTGCCCACCAGCATCTCCGTGCCAGCACCGGTAAGTATTGTCCACCATCCTGACCCCTGTCTCTGGGTTTGTCCTCTGCTCCCTGCAGTTAAGAGTCTTTCCATCCTCTTCAGAGTCCTGGAGTCCCTTTTAAATTTTGTGCACCTCTGACATCAGTCTCCTGTATCTGGGTTAAAAGGGGCCGTGCTTGTGTTTATTTTAGCATCGCCACTTCTTTTCTGGCATTGGCTCATCGCCAGGTAAGCATAGCCAGGGCGGATTTCACCTCCCTGCTACAGCTGGGTTGTGAACTAGCTATTATGACTCAAGAAAGAGATCTTGAAGACACTGTGCATAGTTATATCAAAATGTGAGCTTAGTGTGTAGTGGCGACCAAAAGAACCAATAAAACATTGGACATCATTAAAGAGGGAATAGAAAACAAAACTGAGAACACCATCATGCCATTATATAAATACAAAATGCACTCACACCTTGAATACCTTGTGCAGTTCTGGTCTCCATATCTCAAAAAGGATGTAGTAGAATTAGAAAAGGTACAGAGAAGGGCAACTAAAATGATGAGGGGCAGGAGCAGTTTCCATACCAGGAGAGACTAAAAAGGCTAGGACTTTTCAGTTTGGAAAAGAGAAGGCTCAGGGGGGATATGATAAAGTTCTATAAAATAATGAAGCATATAAATCAAGTGAAGAAGGGATTGTTGTTCACTAAGTCCCAGAATACTAGAATTAGGGGGCACCCCCCACTGAAATTAGTTGGTGACATATTTAAAAATAAAAAGATAAAGTTGTTGTTGTTTTTTTATGAATCGTGTCATTAGCCTGTGGAATTTGTTTGCCATGGGACATGATAGAGGCAGATAGCAGACCCAGATTCAAAAACAGACCATAAAATTAGTGGATCCTATATCTACTAATAGCTGTTGAACATAATGGTTAGACAGGTTTCCTTTGGTACCTAATCAATAATGGTAAAATAATGGGTATTAAACAGGGGATAGGTTACTCTAGATCTGTCTAATTCAGTGCTTCCCTTTAGCATCCACTTCTGCCACTGTCAGAGATAAGACAAGGGGCTGGATGTACCATTGGTCTTAACTACTATGACACTTCCTATGTTCTTGAACAAATTTGAAATTCACCCACATCCAAGTTTTATAGAGATACAGATAGAGCAAAACAGGTAATCTCTCAGTCTGCCAGTATTGGAATAGGGTGGCTGGGCTGCACTTGGATGCCTACGCTGACTGCCTAACCTGCCACCTCTTTCTCCTGCTTGCCATGTCTTGGTGTTATAATTGAGATCTTTCAGAAGCCTTAGCTATATGCACTTCACTTTCCCCTGGTCTTGGGTCTGACTGGACAATGAAGGAATCTGCTCTTCTTTATCTTATCCCCTCTCCATCTGTAGGTGGGAGTTCATCCCCAGTTGGTCTCCAGCCTGCCTCAATTCAGTCAGGGCCCTGGTCCCTCGGGGCCCTGACCCTTCCCTGACTATGAAGGGCCTGCCTCCCACTCTGAACCAGCACAAGAAATAGAAAAAAAGAAACAGAAAGAAACACGGGGGGGGGAAGTCACAGAATGCTGGACACTCTGTTCTGTGGCCTCTGTGCCTCCCCTCACACCACCTCAGTCCACCGGGTGTTTCTACCAAAATGAGCAGAGAAAAAAAATGAAAAGGAACAAAAAACAGACCTGTGCTAGGCACTCATAAGCAGTCCTTGGTTCCTTGGTACTCAAGGTACCTCCAGGCCCTGGGTTTATGTGTGGGCCAAAGCAAACACTCCTGTGTCTTCTTAGGTGTACTCAGTCCCCCGCAGCTGCTTTGGAACTAGCATGAACACCCCTCGGCTCTCCGTATACACCCATCCCCAGGGTCCTACCAAGGCCCCAGAAAGATAGGGTCCTTAGTGTGTCCGCTCCCTCAGTCTCTGCTGACAGAGGTTCCTCCTTAGGCAGCAGGTTTCCTGGCCACATGTATCTTCACTTTTGCCTCCCTGAAGGACTGTCTCCTTTGCCACTGGAGACAGCCCCTCTCCTCCACTCTAGGGAGCATTTATATTCCAGTCAGTTGTGGCCCCCCCGATCAGCTGATTGGGTTTCCTATTCCCGCAGCCCAAATGTGGCTAATCTCTTTCTCCCCTCTGGCTGCTGGGTTTGCAGCTGGCTGATTGCAGTCTGGGCTTTGCAAAGGTGAGTGCACAGACCAGGGCCTGGCATCTCTCCTCTGGGGCTCTCTGCTCCCACCTACAGCCAAGCTGATTGCCGCCTCCTGTCCAGCTGGGGGCCGCTCTGGTTAACTGAGATCTTCCTCACTCTGGCAGCACTGGCAGGGTCTTTCCTTGCAGCAGGTAATCCTCTCCTCCACTGGGTTACAAAGGCCCTGGCCTTAAAGGGACCCTGCTGACTTTCTATCCCTGGCCTCCTCTTCCCAGTAACCGGGTTAGGTTTCTGTTATGGTATGTTCATGGATATGAAAAAAATGATAAACACTGTTAATATAGTAAGGCAGATCAGACTCAAACAGTGGCTGAACTCTAATTTGTTTTAGGGCTTAAACTGATTGGCTTCATTTTTTTTTTAATTTTATTTAACGGTTAAGTAAATGTTAATGTATTATACTTTATTCATAATGGACATTCAAAATGAGGTAGTGTTTTCACCAATTAACAGATTTAAAATATACAAATATCTAATTTTTTTTCT
>NW_017729000.1:32213764-32224361 GCF_001723915.1 Gavialis gangeticus
ATTTTATTTTCTGAGGACCATAGTGTTTATGCCTTGTAGGACAACATTTGTTTAAAATTAACCCTGCACTTTGCTATTTGCTGGATTGGGCACATATTGCTCGGCGTCTTGAAGATTTGAGCTGTAAATGCCTAAATCATTTTGGCAAAACATGGTTATATAGATTAATGAAGTAATGAAAATCACAATAGCATTCATTTATTCCCAAGAAAAAATGCAGTACTGTTGTACACATGGTGGTTCACAGAAAGAAAAAAAAAAGGCAGGATTTGTTTGAAAATGTCCTTTATTGGCCCAACTATATAGTTTGGAGAAACGTTAGACAGGAAAAATTCAGCATCTGCATAGCTAATAAATTAACCTTTTAGGTTTAAGTTCCTTTCATGTGACATTGTTGATATAGAGGAAAATAGTCTTGGAGTAAATTTGCCATGTACCCATTTATTGCTAACTGTAACATAGTACTCAGAGAATGTAAGTGTAGCCTGTCATCTCCTCTTATCACCAATGGGGAATTATCAGGACCTCAGAAAGTTCTATATCATAGGAAATTCTAGGGATTTTGGTAACAGCCTTTCCTCTCCCAACATCACACAAAAATTACAGGGAGGCTAACAAGAATTACTAACACTGATAGGCTCTTTTGCAATGCTGGAAAGCAATTCAAACCCAAAAAGTCAATGAAGAAATTCTGGATAGGACTTTTAGCAGTGCGCACACCTAGGTGTGTTTGGGATACAGATGTTGGCATGTGAAAGCCACTAATGTCTCAGGCTTTAGTCCACTGAAATACATGCATAGAACCATTCAGCTTGTAATATTCATCAAATACAATATATATGATTTTTGAATATTTCATAATGGGGCTTTTTATAAATAAAAAATACTCGTAAAATGCTCAGTGGACCATTATTAAATTCCCCTCATGGTCATATTCGTTTAGTAATACACATGAGGATTACCCATATAGAGCCAGGTCTGCAACCATGTGTCCTGCTGATTATGATGTTTATCCTGCCCCTCACGACATAGACATGTAACTCTTGCTAACATTAATGGATGTTACACACACACTGAGAAGAGAATAGACTGTCAGGATACCACAAAATAAGACATGCAGTCCATACCAAATCCTGACACACATGAACATAAATGAAAAAGATAAGGATATGACCCTTGGGAGCTATCTTAAAAATCCAAATCACTTCAGGGCATACCTCTCAATTGTCACTCACCATGGGGGATGCCCCTCATTTTGGAGCTAATTTTACCTCCAGCCTATACAGACCTCATGTTAGCTCACTACAGGTATCATAAATTATTTATATCAGTAAAGCTGAACCATGGGACTGAAGAGCTATAAAATGTTATTTATGGAAAAGAAATTAATGGTGCAGGAATGTCTAAATAATATGCTGGGAAGGGGGGGGGTTGTGTGTTCTGCTCACTGGGGTTTTATTCCACCTTTGGATTTTGGTAGTTTAAAAGTGCTGTGTATGTAAATGTAGCTTGATTAAGAAATGCTATCTAGTCAGATTAAAAAGAAAACACTTTTTGCCCAGCTGCCAGTAATATAACAAGAAAGAGTGCTGGTGTACTGGAGATGCTTAATGTTAACACACTTTGACTTTTGATTGAAATCTTAGTGTTTCTTGCCAGTTTTATCTGCAAAATGATTTCCACTAATTTTCAGTCACTATCACAACTGCCATTCAGCAGTGAAACATGAAAAACTGTAGCAGAGTAGAACACCAGAGCACATCACAAATATACAGTGATCCAAAAATTCCATAGTTTGTTCAAAAGAGAGACACCAACGTAGAAGAGCACGATTTGATAATCACAATATAGTAAAATGGAGGAGAAAACATGGTTAATTACTTCTTGATTCTGTTCCAGATCAAATCAATGGCAAACTCCTATAAAGAACAAAACCTTTCTTGTGATCAGCTTTACCTGTTGTTTTTAATCTATAAGGTTCCTAGCAAATGTTACATGTTATCTTTGTAATTAACGGTTTGATAAAACAAGGAATAAGCAACAAAGTTAATACACAAAAAAATGTGTAATAATTTTACAGTTGGTTTCTATCATGCCATTGACTTAACATGCAGTGAGGCTGAGGCTCCCAGACACGTGGTGTGCCCCCATGGCTGGGATCCCCATCAGATGATCCAGGCTTCCAGATGCAGGGGTACCCCATGTGGCTGGGAGCCTGGATCAGCTGGGGTCTCCCAGCCACAGAAGCTTGCTACTTGCTGGTTCAGGGGGACCCTGGGATTATGATCCCAGGATTCCCTGGCACTGGAAATAAGGTACAATGGGATCTGATGCTCAATCCCACAATCATGCCTCCTGCCACGGATGGCAGGAAGCATGATTGTGGGATCCCACATCAGATCCCATTGTACCTTTGTACCTTCACTTGCATGTCGCAAGGGGCCTCAGATAAATATATCTGTCAAATCCACTAATCTCTTTCCACTATATGCTATTTCTTCTTTATCCAAAACAACTTCTAATAATATACATACACCTTTTCAAGATTCTCAAAGAAAAACAACATGTGGAAACTAAAATATTTCTCTTGTCTAAACACATTGTGTCATTTTAAAGAAATGACATTTATTTTTATTCTTATGTATGTTATTTTAGTGTGTAGGTTCATCTAACCTAGAGGATTTCTGACATCAAAGACCGTGCTAATAATAAATAAATAAATAAATGCAGAATAAATATACAATATACTTTTCCATGAAGCAGTAACAAAAGCAAATCCAAAGGAAAATAATCACACTGAACAAATTTCAGGCAATGATAAGAATTACTTCATCACAAATAATAAATCCCATTAAAATCCTGTTAACAAAATACTGCCATTGCATACATTACAGGTATAATTTAGTCCTCAGCATAAGCACAGGAGAATCTGTGAGAAGTAGTTGAAGATTTTTTTCAAAAAATCATTTCTCATAGAAAAATGGTGTCCATCAAAACCAAAATATATTTCAGAAATGTTTCAGTTTTGACAAGCTTCTCAGGCTAAGTTCACAAGTTCAAATGACTTGGGAGAATCCTTCTGGTTTTGTTCTCCTGGTAGAAGAACTTATGTAGAGATGCCTGAACAGAAATTTGAATGCTGAGCCATTGAAGAGGAGAGGGCTTGCTGTACTGATGCTGCACATCCAGGGAGACCTATGCACATACCTCAGTATGCTCTGCAAACTCTCTCACTCTGCCTGGAGATAGATGGCAGCAGTACAAAAGGCATCCCTGATGGACTGACCCAGACTGCTCAGGGTCACTCTATCTCCGTACAGCACAGCATGGGATTGTGAGGTAGGCATATAGTAGAGTCCAGCCCAAGCAGCACACTGCACTGTTTCCTGGGGGAACTAAGGGAGGGTAGGACCTCAACACTGTGGGGTGGTGGAAGACTGTTCTATGACTTCTCTTAGAAGGGTAAATTATACAAGCATTCACTCTTACAGAATAAATTCTCCCAAGAGTAATTTAACTTTGGTTGTTCCCAAGTTATTTTTCTCCTGGAGTGCCATTTTTGCTCTGGGAGAAAAATTGTGAACATCTATACACTCATGGTTTCTCCTGGGATAGCAGTGATTCTCCCAGAAGTATAAGGATATCTGTATGTGGCCCAAAATGGAGATTTTCCTGCCAGCTCTTTGGTTGGCTGCTGGGAGGTTCTGGTTTCCAGGACCTGCCATTGCGGGGATCAGATACCATAAAGTTTCCATAAGCCATTGCTCTGGGCTAATCTCATCATGCTCCTAGAGCCTGGGATCCCACAACTTTGAGGCTCCCTGACATAAAACTTGTAGACTGGAAGCCTTGGAGCTATAGTCTCTAGTAGGAGCTTTCAAGGTCTAGTCTCCTGCATACATCTGCTGTTGGTATTTTCGTGCCTTCTTTGGCAGGGGGTTCCCCAAACTGATACTTCTGTGGATCTGAGTTGGTAGATTTGATCCCATGTAGTAACTTTGTCATGTAAATGTATAAAAGCAATGCTCTGGGTGTAAAGCTATATTAAGGATCTTATGGGATATAGGAATGTGCTTGCTTTTAGGAAAGCCAATTAAGATGTGAATCTTCATGTTATTGGAGAGACCTGATAGGGCACAGTCTCCCGGTTTGCTAGAACTCCTTTTGCAAACAAAATGGATTGATAATAGCAAGCTTTAATTCACAGTCTTTGGGGTATAACCTGTTCTTGATCCATTTAATGTCAGTAGGACTGCATGTGTGAAATGAAGCCTTTAATGAATCACTTTTCACTATTTACCACAGCTGATCATGCTAGTTTCACAGGTGACACTATTTAACTGCAGCCTTGTCAGAAGAACTTGTATTGGTTAAGTTAACACAAGTCATTACTTCACTCATTACTTGGCTTGGAAATAATGACTTGCAGCCATGGTAACTCCCAGCAAAGACTTGAACTGATGCAAAGGATCAGAGATGAGGTTTTCACCAGATCAATGGTTAAACAGTAATTCTCACACATCGATGCTTGTATTCATATTGTACAAATTGTTTTCATTTTATAATTAAAGAACAGAGCAATGCAAGAAACAATTGTGTAAAATATCACATTCTAAACTGAAAAAAAGATAGTTTGGGCAGACTTACCTGCAAAATAAACCCAGAAATTTAGAAGGTATCAGCACTATTCACAGAAGTATGTTGTTATCAAATATTAAGAAACCACAATAAACTATAAAAACAGCCATTTCTATACCCAGTCTTTTTGGAAATTATTTCATCACTCAGAGCTTTCATTTTATAGTCTGTCATATTGGACAGAGTCAGGAGGTTATAGCCATCTCATAATTTTATTTTCTAAATATTCCTTTTCCAAAAGTCAAATATGGTACACCGTACATACAAAAGCAGTGTAGTCTTTTTTGCACAGCTTGACATAGATATTATGGTACTGCAAATGCAGTTACAATTTGAGAAAACTTAGTTATGAGTTGGTATGAAGAAGATAACAATGATAATATAACCACAGTAATAACAGTGACAGTTGGAAGAATAGTGGTAACCAAAAAACAGGAAAAACATTCAATCAGTTCAGAACAAAATCAGTGTCTGGGGTGGGTTAGGCAAACAAAATTATGAAACTTTTTATTTTGGTCAATTCAAAACATGTCATACAACTCAAAGCAGAATATGTCAGTGTGTTGTGGGGGAGGAAGGATTATGTTTTAAAAAAAGATGTCTTTTTTTTTGGCCAAAACATTCCATTTGAAAACAAAAATTGATCATTTAATTTTGAAAATGTAAAAAACAAAATGCTTCATTATTTTCAGACTTTTTCCTTTTCTGTAAGTTAAAACCATTAGCTGAATAACATCCAAGTTCACAAGGAGTGTCAATGCCCCTAATACTGCATTTTTCAGAACATCGACTATTTGTTCAAAAAATGCAGTCCAATTCTTAAACTAATATCCACTACTTAAATTGTAATATAAGCAAAGCATAGCAAAAAATTATAGACCTAGAAAAGGAAAAGGTGAAATGACCAGCCAGCATCCAGACAACTAACTACTGCTAGAATCAGAAATAGAGCCTGGGGTGAAAGCCTCAAAACCTATGACTACTGTATATTGTATTAAAAAGGCCCAAACCAAGAAAATTAACATGAAAAGCCTTGTGGAAGCAGAGGCCAAATGCAAAAAAGCCATGAACCTGCTTTCTAAGGAACTGGGGCAGAAGGCATGAGCCACAACAAAGATAGAAATGGGAGGGGCTGTCAAAAGTAGATCCTGAATACTGCAGAGATTTCTGGTAGGACTATGTTCTATAGGAAGCCTGGGGAGACTTTAACTTACGTACTCCCTATCCTGTTTTTTATATAAAAAGACTGTGAATGCCCTGAAGAGCTTGAAGTCTTGTTCAACTTAGAAATAACCATTAAGTGCTGGCCTAGACAGTGGATTTGTTACCATCTGCATGAAATAGCATGCAGCAAGGATATGTTTCACTTAAAGGAAAATGAACCCCTTCACCCAAGAACCCAACCAATACTCGACAGTTCTGAAAGCTTTCAGGTAGTGCAGTGACATGAAAGTGCTTTAAAATTTGGGAATATTGTATGAATCTGGTTGCTGCTGAAGAAATAGAATTCTGTTCAACTAGTTCATATGAGAAACACAAACTTATCATAAACTTTAATTTCCAATACAATTGTGTATTATTGAACAGTGTACTCCAACACTTGGAAAGAACCGTCAACCTGAGAAAAATATATCTGACAGCTTCCTCTATTTAATGAAAGATAATGCTGTAGATATGTTTTCCTGTATCAAAGGCAACACATCATTTGTGTTACTTTGTAGTGTGATGAATGGCATTTAGTTTAAAGTTTTCTGTCTTTTGTAGAATTCTCAAGTGATTTAATTTACTCATTTTGCAACAAGAGTTGCTATCATGACAAAAAAGGTTATGTTCTTAAGTGACAGATTTCTTTTAATACTGAGGTCTCAATGGAAATTTTGAAGATCGTTTTTAAATATTCTGTTTCATATAAAATATATTCATTTGTAATCACCACATTGACTTACAATAATATAATCCAATAGCAAAATTCATCTATAATATATTTTATGTACATCATGCATGTGGAAGCATTGTTGAGATATGACTGATTTCATGTTCAGAGTTGTAACTGGTTTTCTATTATTAATGTGATTTTGAGGCACTTTATCAAATTTAGACATGTTATAAAGTTTGGTGGTTAATGTAGTTCTAATGCCTTGGAAAGATGAGTTATTAAAATTAAACATTGTTATTTGTCTTTTTGAATTACTCTTTCTTTTGGAAATTGTGTTTCAATAGTGTGTGTCAGTCCACACTATAAAGTGAGTAGCCATTAAACACTACTTGTTTAGTTTTGTCCTCACATGTCTGAGCATTTGTTTAAAAAGATATAGTGGGCTCTGTTTAAAATTACTCAGTATCAAATTTTCAACCTTTAAAAATTCTGTCAGTACACAGTGAGGTTCATAAATTGTTGGTAAGCCTTTAAATGGGCATGCGTCTAAGGATTTAAAAGGGAAAAAAAAACCCACCCGTAACAAGGTAAGGTGTGAGTCTGTTTCCATGAAGAGAGATCTGTACAAAGGAATTGTACATCTTTTTTTTTTCTTCAAAACTCTGAAGGTGTTCGGGCTTTTCTCAGCCTGAACACAGAATTCCAATAAGATTAAAATAAACCAATATGCACTTAGAGCCTAGATTAATTTTTAACGGTGGAGGAAGGCTTGCTGTAGACCAATGTGCCTATATGAATATGCAGTGCATTATACAGATAGAGGGAGAGTAAAATATATATGTTTATAGTGGTTTTAGTGGTATGAATTGGGTACAGTCCCATTGCATATTGTAGTAAAATTGCCTGTAATAAGATGTTTGTAACAAATCTACCCAGAAATTCCTCTATGCAACACTAGAAACCACTGAATAGTTGTGTGTATGTCTGTGTCTCCCTTTTCTCTAAGTCATTTCTGTAAACAAAGATAAGAGAACTGATATAAACCTCTACATCACTGTACTTCATTTGAATCTGCTATATAATAATCCTCTGGAAAAATTAGGGATAAAACTGTACTGGTTTAAGTATTGTCTGTACTCATTTATTCCAACATTCTTGTAATGCAAACAGGGAAATAGTTGATTTCCCACCACCGACTGGCAAGGCACTGTAATAGCACCTAGCATGGGCAGACACCACTGAGTCAGTGCTTATTTGTCCTTTCTAAATAACGTATATGAATGTACAGAACTGATGTTATTTACATAAGTGCAAGGGCCTTGTTACACCATATGCTGTGAGCCATACAAATGTTGATCAGTGTTGGTGCTAGCCTGAGGTTGAATCAATCACACATTCAGGCCAGCAGGGCCCTCCATTTCAGGCTTCCCAGGGCTTCCCTGGTCCCCCCCCCCCCTCGCCCCACCTTGGTCATGTCTAATGTGGCTACACCTTAATGTAATACAAGCTGAGTGTCATGGATCAGAGATTCAGAGATTCAGAGATTCATAGATTAAGGGTTGGAAGGGACCTAGTAGATCTTCTAGCCCGACCCCCCGCCAGGGCGGGAGAACAACAAAAAACCCCAAAACAAGAAACGGGACTCAAATGAGTCCAGCCAGGTAGGCATCCAGCCTCTTCTTAAAGACCCCCAGGGTAGGGGCCAGCACCACTTCCCTTGGAAGTTGGTTCCAGCTCCTAGCCGCCCTAACCGTGAAGTAGTTTTTGCGGATGTCCAATCTATACCTCCTCTCCATCAGCTTGTGCCCATTACTCCTTGTTATGCCAGCGGGCGCTAGGGGAAACAGCGTCTCCCCCAAACCCCTCTGGTCCCCCCTAGTGAGTCTATAGACAGTCACCAGGTCCCCCCTTAGCCTTCTCTTGTGAAGGCTGAATAGGTTCAGGTCCCGCAGTCTCTCACTGTAGGGTCTGCCCTGTTGTCCCTGGATCATGCGGGTGGCCCTCGTCTGGACCCTCTCCATATTGTCCACATCCCTCTTGAAATGGGGCGCACAGAACTGGACACAATACTCCAGCTGTGAACACAATACTCCAGCTGTGAGATAATCTTGCCCTGCAGTGGCATGGGTTTGAACAGCATAATGAGTGCTTAAAACTAGTTCAGGTGTTAATGTGTGGACAATTACCATATAACAAGACCCTTCATGTGTTTTCCATCTGGGCCCTAGGGGCATTTATAGATGTACTCCAGGCAGCGGAGGGAAGTGGGGGGCAGGGGTGCTTTAATTACAGTAGCTTCAGGAGCTGCTCTAATTAAAACGCCCGTAATGTCACAAGTATCAGCATTCCCGTGTTGAAAAATGGTGGTAGGGACACTTTAAATAAAGCTCTTTGAACAAGCTTTATTTAAAATACCCCTGCCACCATTTTACAGCATGGGGAAACTGATGCATGTGACACTGGAGTCCACTGGAGCACAGTAATTACTACACTCCAAAGATGTGATTAATCTGCATGCGTATAGGCACCCCAGTATACCAGTATCAGAAACTAGTTTTGTGATTATCACTACTACTTATATGGAATTTGCTGGTGCATAAGTATATGGCTAGAATCACCCTGTAGGGTGCAGGGAAGTGTAAATGGTACACATTTTTGATTGTGGGGGAGCTACAGCCAAGGTGGTGTTTCATAGTTTCTGGTTTGAAAGGAACCTGAACGGATCATCAAGTCCGACCCCCTGCCCTGGGCAGGAACAAGTGCTGGGATCATAATACCCCAGCCAGATATCTATTCAACCTCCTCTTGAAGACCTGCAAGGTAAGGGAGAGCACCACCTCCCTTGGGAACACATTCCAGAGCCTGGCAGTCATAACCATAAAGTAATGCCTCCTGATATCGAGGCTGAAGCTGCTCTCAATCAACTTGTGGCTGTTGTTCCTTGTTATCCCAAGTGGTGCCTGGGGAAACAGAGCCTCACCTATTTTCCGCTGGTCCCCCCGTTGAGTTTATAGTTGGCCACCAGAACCCTTCTCAGTCTTCTCTTGTTGAGGCTGAATAGATTCAAGCCCTTTAGTCTATCTTTGAAGGGCCTGGCCTGCTGCCCCTTGACCATGCAAGTGGCCCTCCTCTGGACCCTCTCAAGGTTAGCCACATCCCTCTTGAAGTGCAGTGCCCAGAACTGGATGCAGTACTCCAACTGCGGCCTGACCAGTGCCACATCGAAGGGAATGATCACCTCCCTGGACCTGCTTGTGATGCATCTGTAGATGCACGACAAAGTGCGGTTACCCTTACTGACTGCTTCCTCACATTGGCTGCTCATGTTCATCCTGGAGTCAACAAAGACTCTAAGATCCCTTTCAGCCACTGTATTGTTGAGAAGGGTGTTCCCCAGCCTATAGGTATGTTGCAGGTTCCTTCTCCCTAGATGCAGCACCTTGCACTTGTCTGCATTGATTTCCTTCCTATTCTAATCTGCCCACCTCTGTAACCTGTCTAGATCTAGTTGGATTATGTCCCTCCCCTCCAGTGTGCCCACCTCTCCCCACACCTTTGTGTCATCAGCGAATTTGGACAGCATGCTTTCCACACCCACCTCCAAGTCGCTGATAAAAATGTTGAATAGCACAAGCTCGAGGACTGAGCCCTGTGGAACTCCACTGCCCACATCCCTCCAGGTTAAAAATGACCCCTCAACACCACCACTCTCTGGGTGCAACCATCAAGCCAATTGGCCACCCATCTGACTGTGTAGGCATCAATGTTGCAGTCGCTTAGTTTTTTCATGAGAAGGGGGTGAGAAACAGTGTCAAAGACCTTCTTGAAGTCCAGGTAGATGACATCACCTCAACGCCTGCATCCAAGGACTTTGTGACCTGGTTGTAAAAGGAAACAGGTTAGTTAGGCAGGATCTGCCCTCAATGAACCCGTGTTAGTTGCCCCTGAGCATTACCTTCCATGCTGGGCCCCCGCAGATGTGTTCCTTGATAATTTTCTCAAGGGTCTTCCCAAGGACCAAGGTCAGACTAACTGGCCTATAGTTACCCAGGTCCTCCTTTCTCCTCTTCTTGTAAATGGGGA
>NW_017729000.1:32229361-32230677 GCF_001723915.1 Gavialis gangeticus
ACACAATACTCCAGCTGTGAGATAATCTTGCCCTGCAGTGGCATGGGTTTGAACAGCATAATGAGTGCTTAAAACTAGTTCAGGTGTTAATGTGTGGACAATTACCATATAACAAGACCCTTCATGTGTTTTCCATCTGGGCCCTAGGGGCATTTATAGATGTACTCCAGGCAGCGGAGGGAAGTGGGGGGCAGGGGTGCTTTAATTACAGTAGCTTCAGGAGCTGCTCTAATTAAAACGCCCGTAATGTCACAAGTATCAGCATTCCCGTGTTGAAAAATGGTGGTAGGGACACTTTAAATAAAGCTCTTTGAACAAGCTTTATTTAAAATACCCCTGCCACCATTTTACAGCATGGGGAAACTGATGCATGTGACACTGGAGTCCACTGGAGCACAGTAATTACTACACTCCAAAGATGTGATTAATCTGCATGCGTATAGGCACCCCAGTATACCAGTATCAGAAACTAGTTTTGTGATTATCACTACTACTTATATGGAATTTGCTGGTGCATAAGTATATGGCTAGAATCACCCTGTAGGGTGCAGGGAAGTGTAAATGGTACACATTTTTGATTGTGGGGGAGCTACAGCCAAGGTGGTGTTTCATAGTTTCTGGTTTGAAAGGAACCTGAACGGATCATCAAGTCCGACCCCCTGCCCTGGGCAGGAACAAGTGCTGGGATCATAATACCCCAGCCAGATATCTATTCAACCTCCTCTTGAAGACCTGCAAGGTAAGGGAGAGCACCACCTCCCTTGGGAACACATTCCAGAGCCTGGCAGTCATAACCATAAAGTAATGCCTCCTGATATCGAGGCTGAAGCTGCTCTCAATCAACTTGTGGCTGTTGTTCCTTGTTATCCCAAGTGGTGCCTGGGGAAACAGAGCCTCACCTATTTTCCGCTGGTCCCCCCGTTGAGTTTATAGTTGGCCACCAGAACCCTTCTCAGTCTTCTCTTGTTGAGGCTGAATAGATTCAAGCCCTTTAGTCTATCTTTGAAGGGCCTGGCCTGCTGCCCCTTGACCATGCAAGTGGCCCTCCTCTGGACCCTCTCAAGGTTAGCCACATCCCTCTTGAAGTGCAGTGCCCAGAACTGGATGCAGTACTCCAACGGCGGCCTGACCAGTGCCACATCGAAGGGAATGATCACCTCCCTGGACCTGCTTGTGATGCATCTGTAGATGCACGACAAAGTGCGGTTACCCTTACTGACTGCTTCCTCACATTGGCTGCTCATGTTCATCCTGGAGTCAACAAAGACTCTAAGATCCCTTTCAGCCACTGTATTGTTGAGAAGGGTGTTCCCCAG
>NW_017729000.1:32235677-32235923 GCF_001723915.1 Gavialis gangeticus
TCCTGACCACCTCCCTGCAATCACAGGAAATGGAAGTGTAATCCTCCTTGATGATAGCCCCTTGCTTCCACTGATTGTATGCTACCTTTTTTTGCCCTCAGGCCCTCCTGGATGCCTTTATTGAGCCAAGGGAGCTTTTTAGCACTCTTGCCCCTGAGTCCCCAATGTCTCTATTACTAATCTCCTTAGCTCATTGAAGTCAGCTCTCCTGAAGTCAAGGACTTTTGCCTTACTGCTTGCTTTCAC
>NW_017729000.1:32246024-32248846 GCF_001723915.1 Gavialis gangeticus
AATAGTAAATTCCATCAGATGATGGTCACTAATGCCTAGGTAGTCGAGTACCTGCAAGGCATTTCCTCGGGAGGGATTGTGTACCTCCTGAGTTAGGTGGAGGTCCTGCATGCAGGCTAAAAACCTATGTGAGCATTCAGACCTGGCTGACTGATCCTCCCAGCAGATGTCTGGGTAGTTTAGGTCACCCATGACAAACCTTCTCCTTACAGCCTCTGTGGGCTGACCATGAGTGCTACACCCCCCACCTCTTTTCTCCCTACTCTGTCTAGTCTATACAACCTAGAGTCCTTGATGTTTACTGCCCAGTCATGGGTAGAATCCCACCAGGCTTCTGTAAGCCCAACCAGGTCTGGGTTTTTGCTAACTAGCAAGAGGGTGAGTTCCTCCTGCTTATTCCCCATACTTCTAGCATTTGTGTAGAGGCAATTGAGACCTCCTATGGGTGTTCATGCTGCCCTCTTGTTCCCAAGATTGTCCAGGCCCTTGTCATTTACCTCAGTTGTTCCTGCTCACATCACTTGGCTTGATATCAAAGTGTCCTCCTGTACCTCTGCATCCCCATTCCCCAGTGAACCTAGTTTAAAGGTCACCATACAAGATCAGCCAACCTGGAAGAGAAAACACACTTACCCTTCAGGGAGAGATGTAGCCATTCCCACCCTAGCATGTCTCCTTCATGTTTTGTTTTTTTTTCTTTTTTTGAATCTCCACTGGCAGAGGCTGCAGCAGGAATTCATTGGCACTCCCCTACTCAGTGCCATTCACTTCTTGGAGGTTTTGGCAACCTTTTCATGAAGCAACTCTCTTCGCCTTGTTTAGTTTCTAGAGCCAGAAGGTAGCATAAATCAAGGCTGGTGTCTACATGCACGTTGCCGTTCCACTGACTTCAGTGCAGCTATTCCTGATTTATACTCATGTAGTGGAGATCAGAATTGAGCCCCTAGTGTATATAACACGGGCTTTTAGTAAATATAAAATATACTTTAATGCATTGAATGATGGAGCAAATCAGCGCCATTGCGCTTGGATAATTTTCTACCCTGTTTGAAGAATTACTACCATAGCTCGAAGCTTTAAGTACCTAAATGGCCCCAGGATAGGCTTGTAAACTTAGACATGTCTGTGTCACAAACTCTATTTACCTGCTTTTGAGCATCATTTTTGTCAATGATCCATGAAAATGTGTGGAGTCAGGAAAAGTGATACTATGAATTGATTACTTTAAATTCACATAGTAATAAAAACTGAAGACTTTGGTGCTTTAAGAGATCATTGCTGTCCTATTCAAGGAAACATCATGTTTCAAAAGACTGTATTGTATTATACAGTCCCCGAATGTGCCTGTATACTTATTTCAACACACACATACAGAATACTGTATACTTATTTCAACACACACATTCAGAAGAAACCAACATTACCTTGATCCAAAATAATCAATATTATTTACTCTTATTTTGCAAGAGTTACTTAAAGTAAGCAAAATATTTCTACTATTTGGGAATAAATAGAATTCTTAAGATTTTTTTACTATATCAAAGGATGAAGAAAGGAAAGTTGCACAGGCATTTTTCTCTGAAATACTGAATATTTATATCTGAAAAAAGTATAATATTTCAGTTGAGATATGCTGAATGGAAACAAGTTTCTCTGTTCCCAAGCAACATCCTTCTTTCAGTGTGTGCATTACTCTAGTCTGTTTCTAAGAGACTATCATGCATAAATTGATAGCAAGTACATGGATGACAAATTGTTTTTCATAACATAATCACAATATATCACATGTTTTGTTTTGATGCAAAGTGACATTTAATTAGCATGCGATACATTTGTAAGGATGCCCTTTTCCCTTAACCTGCTTTGCAAGAGAGATGAACCTAGAAGGCAAACTGCAGCAGTATGTGAATGTAATATTAACTTTACATTAATTCTTCTTTCAGTTAGCACTGATTGCATGTCTATAATGTCCTTTTTTCTTTCCATGTATCCTATTTCCAGTAATATAGACCCTAGTCCTACAGTCAGATCTGCACAGGTTGACCCTTATCTCCAAATAATGACCTCTCTGAAAGCTTAGGATCCCCACATAGTTCCTTCCCCCAAAACTGAGTCTGTTGTTTACCATATACTAGTCAATTGATTGTACATTTTACCTGAGTTCTACCGAAGGCATTTTGGTTATTATCTGGATTAGGATAAGCAAGTATAAGAGATAGATAGCTAGATAGATAGATCTATTAGGGCTGTGTGAAACTTCGGGTGCTGATTCGATTCAGAGGAGATTTGACCCAATTTGGCGGCTGAATCTCCAAATCCAAATCCAATCAGGAGACCAATAAAAAAGCCCAAATAAATATGAAGCTCTCTGAATCAATTTGGAAAAGATTCAGAGAGCTTCAGAGATTTGGGCAGTCCCCACTTGCTGCTGCAGGGAGCTGGACCCACACTCTGTGCTAGAAAGTAGGGGGTGGGGGAGGGGAGGGCTGGAGGATGAGGGAGGGGATCATAGGGGTACCCCCACCAAGCCCCATGCCCTCCCTGCTCCCACAGCCTCTGAGCACCCCTCATTCTCTGCTCGCTCTCCCAGCCTGTCCCTACCCCCATGGCTACCCTGCCCAGCCCAAGCTCCTGATTCTTTTATATATATATATATATATATATTTTATATATATAGCCCTCACTCACCAGCTTCTGCAGCAGCCATTGGGGCTTCTGGGGGCTCAAGGCAGAGCTGCCCCATGCAGCATTGGCCCCTGCCTGGCATGATGGCAAAAGCCGGTGAATCTAGGCCTTTTTTTTTTTAAGAGCTGGGAGCTGGG
>NW_017729000.1:32253846-32291365 GCF_001723915.1 Gavialis gangeticus
ATGGTGGGGGGGAGGGAGGCTAGGGCCTGTCAGATTCAGAAATTTGGCCAATTTGGCAGCAGCCAAATCTCTGAATCAGATTCAGCCAAATTGATTCAGGGCAGTGATTCGAATCACCAAATTGAATCACTGTCCCCTGAATCAGCCAAATTCGAATCCAAAGCAAATACTAGTTGTTTTGAACAGGTCTCATATCTATCTATCTATCTATCTATCTATCTATCTATCTATGGAATGAGAAAAATTAAAAGTTCTTTGCAATTTTGTTTTAGGATATTATTATTTACACTGCATAAACACTTAGTGGCCCCAATCAGTGAGCAGCATCCCTCTTTCCATCACTATGGGGCAACGTGTAGATGTGCTCATAGATATTTATAGGACTTCCAGCAATATCTTATTAGAAGCTCTCAGACTTCCCCAGCCCCTTATGTTTTAACATGCAGCCCGGCTTTTGGCACAGTGTTACAGTCCTTCCCTAGCGCTGGTCCAGTTATTGGGAGCTGCAGTCTCAGTGTGGTGTTTTGTACTCCATTTTACAAATTGAAGGAATAACTCCATAAAGCTTACTCCTGTCCTTGGTCTGCAAAATGCAATCCAATCATCTTTTTATTTCTGTCTCTTTCCCACATTTGAACTGATGCCTTCTCCTCTGCCCCTAGTGCCAGTTTCTGTTTTCCCCTTATCCTGAACCTCATACCTTGTCCTTCTTTGCTAGCTGTTTTTCTTTCATTCACCAGCTATTTCTCTGTCCCCTTCAAGCAATTTCCTTTGGCTGATGTCCCACCAACTCAATAGTTACAGAAAGATCAGCATAATACTTTATTTAGAAAAATTTTTTTAACCTTACTTTATGAGTTACTTACCTGATGTAGACCATGCATCTGCAATTAACTACATATCCCTAAACCAGGTACCACAAATGCTTGTTTGCACCCATTAATGTTCTAACAGTTAAAGTTAGAATTTCTGTATGGTTATGGTAAAATCAAAGAATAACTGGTCCTAAAGAGCAGTACATCACTTTCAGAGTTAATCAGGCCACTCCAGCAGTGATAAGAGTAGAAACTGTCAAAGTACTCCATTCACAAAATAACATCTCTTTTATACTGCTTTATTCCCATTATTTAAGCTACTTGCCCTTTTATATTAAGCCTTTCAATATGCATAAAAACCTCTGAAACTACAATATATATAATACTTAAAATGTCTTCAGTTGTATATTTTTTGTGTGCTTTTCAAGGACAGACTATGACAGTTTTGAACTCTTAATCACCTAACATGATCTCCCTACTTTTTCTTCACATACCACTGTCTAATTAATAGTACTTTTGCCTTTACTATTTACCATTTCAGGCCTACACTGCTTTTATTTAACACAGCCCCTTAAATTCACTAAAATCTATATTCTGTAAGCAATTTAGCTTTTTGTTAAAATCTTTAGGGGGAACAAAACTCAGGTCAACTGAACAAAACAAAATCTCCCTCTACCTTTGACAGATCCCATGCTTGTGGCGCAATATCCTCTCTATTTTTTGTAAAGGTGATGGACTTAGAGCACTCATATCTCTCTGCCACTTTGCTGGCATAGAACAAATCCTCCATAGTTGTAATCATCAGGCTTCTTTAATCAGCAAAAGCTAAGCTTACAAGATAAGAGAATATAAGTGAGTCTAGTTCAAAACAGACTTATCTCCAAAAGCAAAATTGCAAGTTTATAGGCATGGGCATCATTTTAAGAAGATTCCCAAAATGACGTGTATTATTTCTTTTTCTCTGAGGCACTAACATTGTCCTGGGAAAATGAAAAGTATTAAGGTATTTTCCTAAGCTGTTTCCCTTTAACATTCAAAATATGTGACTTCAGTAGGAACACATATTTCTTTTAGATTTTTAAAAGCTTCGCTGGGTCCCCATCTTACATGGATATGTATAGAGTTAGGTTACATACAAGTGCTTCATTCTGATCAGCTGAATCACATTTCTCCAAACAGAAACACTGGATGCGCACACATTCACGATGTCTAATTTGTTCTAAAAATGACAAATATAGTGGAAATCTTACGTTACAAAGTTTAAATCTAGATCTGTCTGGGCTAGACAGGTTTAACAAATGCTTGCACAGTTTCCCTACTAGTAGAAGTTTCCCTACTGTCCTCTGGCATCCCAGTGAGCATCGCCCTCCAGAGAGGGACAGTCTGTGACTCAGACAGACTCCACTTCTCTGGCTGAGTCACAGAGAAATTTCTTCTGCTGTCAGCCCTTCTCCACAGCCCCGAGGCTCTGCGGCTTTTATACCCCCAAGCTAGCGCAGGCAGGAGGGAAGGCCACCTGCCAGCCCTGCAGGTACTGGCAGGAAGTGAATACAGCAGAGCAACCCCTTCTCCCCTGACTTTGTGTTACTTCAGAGCCACACACTTGCATAGGACAGAAGGCATGGGCAGAGGGAGATCCCACTGAATGTCCTGCCACTGATAGAACAGCCACCCTACCCATCACCTGTTTCTCAGCTATCCCCTGCTCCCACCATTGCTGGAACTTCCCAACGCCCCTCTTCCCACACATCTGGACCCTGGTGTTGGGGGAGATGGGGTGATTTCATAGTTTCATAGTTGGTAGGGTCGGAAGGGACCTGAGCAGATCATCAAGTTTGACCCCCTGCCATGGCAGGAAAGAGTACTGTGGTCAAACGACTTCGGCGAGGTGTTCATCCAGCCTCCTCTTAAAGACCCCCAGGGTAGATGCCAGCACCACTTCACTTGGAAGTTGGTTCCAGATCCTAGCCACCCTGACAGTGAAGTAGCACCTCCTGATATCTAGCCTGAATCTACCCTCTGCCAGCTTGTGACTGTTATTTCTTGTCACTCCTGGGAATGTTCGGGGGAACAGGGACCCCCTCACTGCCTGCTGGTCCCCTGTGACTAGTTTGTAAATGGCCACTAGATCCCCCCTCAGCCTTTTCTCCTTGTAGGGCCTGCCCTGCTGACTCCTGATCATGCGGGTGGCCCCCCTCTGGACCCTCTCCATGTTGTCCACATCCCTCCTGAAGTGTGGGACCCAGAACTGGACTCAGTACTCCAACTGTGGTCTGGCCAGTGTCACATAGCGGGGGAGGATCACCTCCTTGGACCTGCTTGAGATGCATCTGTGGATGTATGACAAGGTACGGTTGGCCTTCCTGACCGCTTCCCCACATTGTCAGCCCATGTTCATTTTGGCATCAATAATGACTCCAAGATCCTTTTCTGCCTCTGCACTGATGAGAAGGGAGTTCCCTAGCTTGTAGGTATGGTGCTGGTTCTTCCTCCCCAGGTGCAGTACCTTGCAGTAGTCAGTGTTGAAACCCATCCTGTTCTCATCCACCCACCTCTGTAACCTGTCTAGGTCCGATAGCAGCCTATTCCTCCCTTCTAACATGCCCACTTCTCCCCACATCTTAGTGTCATCTGCAAATTTGAACAGAGTGCTTTTTACAACCCCATCCAAGTTGCTGATGAAGATATTGAACAGTGTGGGCCTGAGGACCAAGCCCTGGGGAACCCCACTGCCCACATCCCTCCATGGTTGGGTTTTGTTCCCAGATGAAACTGTGTTATTTGGGTACAGGAGGGTGTGGACCATCAGACCCCAACCCCTGTACCCAAACAGCATGGCCCCACTGTGAGCAGAGCCCACAGTCCACATCCCTCCCACCAACATGACCAGCCTAACCCAACTTTCACCAAGACTGGAAACTCTAGAACTCCCCCGTCCTCATGGAAATGGAGCAGTCCAACAGAGATCCCCCAGCCCAGACCCACCAACACCCAACCTGCCAGCCCCCAACCCCAACCCAGTGGCACCCAATCCCAACCAGACTCACTTGATCTTCCCTGAAACAGGGTCAATTGGCTGGTGCCAGAGAGATAATGATCCACTGGGCTGCTGCAGCAGAAATTGCCAGTTTTGGAAAGATACCAGATGCACTCTGGGTCTGCTGTCTGAATGCATTGACAGGTGAGAGGGAGGTAGGGTGCTGTGGGGAAGGGGAAATGGGCCAGCCACCCAGCCCTGGCCTGTGTCTTTCAGTGCTGCCAGCTATTTCTAGGCAGACTGTGCAGCCACTAAAGCTCATTGGGGTATGTTCCCTGGAGCACCCTAGCTCAGTGCCACTGGCAACACAATCTGTCTGCAGAGCAAGCCACTGACCTCATGAACTTACATATAGAGATCTATTGGTCGAGTTTCCAAAAGCTTAAATGAGTGCCCAATCTTTTGGATGCATAGACAAGATGAGTGGTTTGGGACTTGCTCATTGGTTAGATCAGGCCCCACGCTGCCTCTTCCTGGCCCTGCGTGCTGGGATTGGGCCCCATGTGCCGAGATCAAGCCGCAGTGGCCAGCACCACCCCCACCCACCAAGATTGGGCCCTGTGTTACCTCTGGGCTACCTTGTCACCCCTGCTACCCAGATCACAGGGTACACAGGGCAACAGGGCTACCCTGTCACCACTGCTACCCTGATCACAGCTACACAGGGATATACTATCCATCCTGTGGGGAACCTTATGCTCTAGAAATTTCACAGCAGGGGAGCAATTAATGCTGCCAGTACTTCCCTGCTACCAAATTTTCGGACCTGTGGACAGCCCCTGGCTTAAACTAAACTGTTAAGCTATATTTAACTTCTACCAGTTCATTTGAACACTTGCATACACCCAAAGTGTGCAGTTGCATAAATTTAAGTAAGCAATACAAATAATGAAGCAGGAAAATAAAGGACTCTTCATCTCGCCATGAGACAAAAATAAATATAATAGTGATAATATAATCTACCAGTAAATATAATAGTGATAATAGAACCAAACCCAAACAGACTTTTGCAATTCATGTCCATAGCAAATACACTCATAACTAGTTAAGGAAGGTGAGGGGAAAGGAGAATCTTAAATGTTCGTTCTGTCTTCATGAAACAAATTAAACAAACCAAACCCAGAAACTTATCAGTTTAAAGCAAAATTAAAATATTTTCACGTATAAATATAAGGAGTAGGGTTTTTTTTGTGGGTTTTTTTTTCCTCAGGTAGTTTGAATCCCAGCTATGCCATTAACACAGCTCTCTGACTACTTTCAACTGTGGGGATTTTTTTTTCTTGAACGCCTACACATTCACTGTTCCATAGCTAAAGGTGAAGTTCCACACTGCAGCACTGAATTCACATGAACATCATTTTATACCTGTACCTGCTGCTCCACTTACAGCAGAGCCTGTCATTCCAAAGCCTTTAGAGGGTTCCAAGTTCACCTCTCATGCCTTATCTGTATAAACTGTTACATATTCTAGCTGTCTTTGATAACAGGTTAAGAAAGACAATTACTGGAAATGCTTAATAATTTCCTTGGGTTTTTTTCCTCAGACACTGACCTTTATTTGTAATGTATTTCTTTCATACTGTTGATATTTAATTACAAAAGTGAACCCTTGTGGGCATCACAATATACAGCTAAGTTTTAGTTACCCTTGTTGACAGTACTAAGAAGTGGGTAGATTTGAAGTACAGTCAGGGGAGCTGAGCTGCATCTTCTCTCTTTCTTTTTCTTTTATTTTAAATTTTAACCCTGACCTCATTTTATTTCCCATTATTTGTGCCGTTTACCTTGCAATAGTCAGCTTTTGATGCTGCTGTGAAATTACCCAGAAAATTATTTCTAAGACTGAACAGCAGAAATTGGGAAAGAAATCCAAACTGTTCATACCTTGCACCTGCAACTGTTGAACATTTTTATCTTTTCTGATGCACACCTCTTAAACTGGAAAGCTTAGAATTAGATTTAGTTTTGTGCAGGAATACTGGTCTTCAACTTGACAAATCTGCCCTTCGTTTCCATGGTCAGCATTTCCCATTTAACTCCTAGCTACATATAATTTATATTTTACAGTGAAGCTCACTGCAGGCAGGGCTGCTAGATCTACCCCAACAATGAGAAACACCAGCTGTTGTTGTTGCTCTACTCCCTAGTTACATGCATTTTTCCCTATTTCTTAATCAAGTACTAGAAAATTGGGCATTTTTTTTAAATCACTAAATAAGAATTTGACTGGATAATTGAATTCATATGGATCATGAAGTGAGAGTAATTTTAAGAGAAAAAATATATTAGTAGTACAAAGAGTTGAGCAAAATTGTTAAACCTTTGTTTTGGGGAGAGAAAAAAGCAGCCAACAAAAGGCAGTGGTTGTTACAGAAAAGATATGATCTCTGTTGTGTTATGTGTAGACAAAATGAGAGATGTGTGTGCACAACACTTTAAAGCTGGCTAAATGCTTTTGCACTGCTTTAATGGTGTCAGTGTTTGTATGCCTCAGCAGTGTATTGCACGTTAATCCTAGCCACTGTAGGAAATTTGGTGGCGTAATGCGCCATAAATGACTTGGGGTGCAGCAAGCTAAAACTCCTTTGAGGAGTTTTAGTTTGCTGCCCCTACAGCTATGGAGTGATGCACCCGGCTCTGTGCAGCTCCATGGCTCTGCAGGAAGCCCTGAAGGCAGCCTGGCAGCAGCTCAGGAAAGCAGGCTCCTCCCAAGAAAAGCAGTGAGCCTGATCTAGTGCTTCCCTCTGCGGCTGCAGTGCCCCCAGGACCGCCCAAGCTGGGTGCCTGCAGGCGGGTGCCACCTGTGAGAGGCCACCACTGCCATGGAAGGAAGCACCAGCCCCCACCCCCACAGCCCAGGGACTGCTCTGCCCACCAGCAGCTCACCCTCTCCTCCTTGCTGGAGAGGCAAGTAAGGCATGTGCACAACATGGGGGTTTAATCAGCCCTTAATTGAAGTGCTGTTTTTTAAAACTCACCGCTTCAATTTAGGACCCTTGTTTCATCTACATACGCCATTACACTCTACACATTTGCCCTACTCCAAATAATCATAATATAAGACTCCAATCCTGCAACCTGTTGTATATGAGTAGATGACTGTGTTGGTATTTGTGCTGTTGAGGTCAGGGAGGTCTCTAGGCTTGTGCACCAGTCCTTTCATGTAGAAACATTGCTGGATTGAGGCCTAAACTGAAACCTAGATTTTACTTAAACAAACCCCTTATACCTTTTAATTTTGGTATTGGTAGCCAATGCCCTAGGCCAACAGTCATGGAGACACAGTCATCTTGCCATAGTAGAATTGAGTCTGGAGGAGGGCTATGAAGGACAGCATTGGTTTGTTTAGGAAAGGCATTTGAGAAAGGCATTCTACAGGGATGTATATGGAGATGATAGTGCAACATTGTATGTGTGAATAGTGGGGAAAAATACTGCAAGAGGTAGTAGTTTTCCAAAGTGATATGGTCCAGGAGAATTGACATGGGCCAGAAAATATCAGGATGTCCCAAGTCCTCTTCCTAGTTCTGACAGTGACAGCCCTTCTCATAATGTCACACTCATTATACTACAACATGCCTGCAAAATTTTGAACAGGTCTGTATATGACCTCTTTATGCAGATTTAATTAGCTGTTGTGCTTATATATATATATATATATATATATATATATATAAAATTAGCTGTTGTGCTTATCTGTACATCATATAGACATATATAGATATATATAGATATAGATATATCTCCTTTTCTTTATAAGTAATATACTTCTTAAATTGTAGTACAATTACAATATGGAACTGCAAAAAGCCTGTTGGACACATGTGGCTTGCTTCTGGTAGTGCTTTGAGTTGGTAGGTATCTAAGTTGCTGAGGTATGTAGACGGGATAAACTTATAAGCATAATGAGCAGATAGTACCTGGGAGGTGGGAGCTTAGGGGATTAGTTGCAGCAGTCACTCTGCATTGTAAGCTATGTAGGAGCATTACATTTACATAGCCATTTAAATGCCTGAGTATGCAAGCATTTGCAGGGCTTAGGTCACCCTAAAGCTAGAGTCCCTGACTTAAGTTAGTTCCTGTCAGACAAGGACTAACTTCAGATCATCATGAATCCTTGTACATGGAAAACTAAGTCACTCTCCATAGCCCTAGGGATGTGCTGTTTTTACCCCCTTGACCCTGGTCTTGCTATTTTTACAACCCTGCCTGACTAACCCCCCTCCTTCTCCCGCCCACCCCAGCCATGGACCCACCAACCCCTCTAGACCTGCTGCCACCACCACCATCATCCTGCCCCCACCCCTGTCCATCTTGCTTGTTTCTGGCTGCTTATGCCTCCTGCTGACAAGTGGCAAGTGCTTGCACATGGCAATCCCAACTTGGGTTTAAGTGGCTTCACAAAGCTGCCTAAAGCAGAACCACGTCTCTCAAATTCTTGGTCACACTCTAAGTGTATAATTGAAGAGCTAAGATCTAATCAGTGACACTAATGTGAGACTTTGTTGAGTTGCAGTGAGCCTCAGTGGGTTTGAGGTGTGCTTGTGGTTCAGAAGTGCTATATGGAATATCTCTGTGAGACTGCCTGGAGGAGTCTAGAACCACTACTGAACACTTATATTCCCTTTTCTGTAAGACCTCCTGCTGCCTCTGCCACCCCTCCTAGAAAGCCTCCAGCTTTCCTGTCGTACTCTTATTCTGCAGTGGGAACAGCTTGTGGTCAGACAGAGAGATCCCTGGCCGTATGAAACTAGTCTAAAAAAATTACTAGACCACAATCATTCAAACCCAGGTACCTAAATTAGGCACTTAAATCTACTGCTTAGCAGATGAAATAGTTTGATTTTCAGATGACCTGATGCTCATCTTAACGACAGAACAGCTAGCCAAAATCAATTTAAATTGCACATCTTTACCACTGAAATTAATTTACCTGTTAAGTAGGCATCCTGAGGTGCAGTTTTCAAAGAATGCAAGAGACATTTACTGAGCAGTAGGCTACTTAGCTGTGCAGTAAATATCTTGGCATCTACACATGCGCCCCATTAGGTTGGAGTAAACTAATTTGCTCCACAGCAGGATAACACTTATATAAATACAAGTGCTATTCTGTTGCAGCATAAAAAAACTCTGCAGCAGCACACTTTAAGATGTTGCCCTAGGCAGCCCCTTTGCAGCATGTTGAGCCAGGGGGAACCACACTGGGTTGGCAGGCTGACCCCCCCACCCCTCAGCCCCCTGCCATTGGAGACTGTTTTGCCCCAGTTTAATGCACTGTACTCCAGGGCGCACATTCAGACAGCAGTAAACTTCAAAGTACATTGCTTCGCATTAATTGCTTGTGTAGAGGCACCCAAAGGCAGCCAAGTGACTTAGGAGCACACAGTCATATCAACTTTGTGGGACTTATGTTCTCAAATGACCTTACTTTAAGCATGCAAGTTAGAAAAACGTTGCCTAAATATTTATTTATTTTATGTATCTATTTTAAAGGAAAAAAAGAGAAAAAAATGGGTGCTATAATATAATCTACATTATGAATTAATATTTACATACTTCCTCTCCCTAAAAGGTATGTTGCATACATATTTGTAGCTTCAGTGAGTTTATTTTTTGAATAAAATAGTTCAGAAATCTCAGCTAGCGTAACCACATCAGTGTTACGCCATTTTATTCCTGACACTCGAGTTTCAAATTGCACATAAAATGTTGGGTTTTTTTTATTAAGAGCTCCCTTTTCAGCTAAAGGCATGTGGCTCCAACTAATTCTCATTGTTGTTTTGCTGGGTAGAGCATTTACTGCCAGCAAAAGAAAAAATTAATTTGCAAACTACCTTTCAGAGCTTACGTTAAAGAGTGCATTTCTTCCCACCAGGTTTATTTTATTGTATTTTTTTTCCAGTAGAATTCAGTTGTGTAACATCAGCATTGATGCTTCCCCTTCCTCCTCCTCCTCACTTCTTTCCTCTTTCACAAAACCCACATTTATCTGTTAAAGTCTATTAAAGAACATATAGGTTTTGATCTGCAACAAATTCACATGCTTAATTTTACCAACTGAATTCCTTTTGTAGATACATTCCATTAAGAGCACATTCATTTATGTCATTAGCAAAACCATTTATTTTAGAAATTATATGAACTCAAGGTAAACAATGGTCACTAGAGATTTGCAGTAAAGGCTTATGAACAAACCATGGAAGGGACAAAATGTCTGAGTTTTAGGGCAGCATAGTACACTAGAAAACTTACAGATTCTCAGTCCCTGCAGGATTTGCCTCCACAAGGAGGCTCCATTATCAGGTACAGAAACCTCAAATGACTGGAGCAGTCTGATTCTGTGTGCAAGCATGTGAGGTAGTTTTTCTACCTGTAAGGATATTAGATGTGGCTATGAATGCTCAAAACCTTTCATCCAGATCATTCACAGAGAGTGTAATTAAACTGTGGAACTCTGCCACCAGATGTTGTGGAGGCTGACAGCTTAGCCGAATTCAAGACAGGATTGGACAAATCCGTGGCAGAAGGGAGCATCAGTAGCTATTGAGCATGGGCATTAGAGATATAGCCTCTGAATTAAGAATTTCCTAGACCTTAAATGCAGGAGGCTGCAAATGAGAGAGGAACAGTGGGAGGAAAAATGCTTGTCACACCCAGTTCACTCTCCCTTTCAGCATCCACTCTGTCACTGGGTGACACCGGCCTATTTGCCACTTGAAGGGACCATGGGCCAGTGCCCACTAAGTAAAACTAAAAGCCTCCCTCAAAAAGGGAGGCTACTGGGAAAGTGGCAACTGATTTCTGGGGACAAATGATAACAAAAGAGGGATGGGAGTGGAGGTGAAAGAATACTGGGCAAGATGGACCTATGATCTGACTCAGTAAATGGCAGTTCTTATGTTCTCCATTGCTTCCCACCCCTAACATTAGATACATTACCCTGCTGTCACCACTGTCCTTCTTTCCCTTATGGCTTGGGCAAAAACTAGAAGTGATGTCTTTAATCTATCTTTTCAGCTGTGCTTCTCCTCTAGGGTTCACTCTGTTTATCCCAGTTTCCAGTTCTGAGTCAGCTTTGCTATGTGCAAATTTTTCATGCTTGTTGTTCAGCTGGAAGAGCAAGGGTGGTCAGAGTCTCATGTCCCCCAGCAACAAAGGACAGGGTATTGGGCCAGTCCTGGGATTCAGGAGAACAGCAGTAAATGGTTGGGGATTTTACTGATTTGAGATCCTAGGAAGGCCTGGACTAAAGCCTTGTCTCTGCATTAGATAACTGTACCAAAAAGAGGGCCAAAGTTACATACCATGCAGTAGCTTAGTGTCTGAGAGATGATCAGGTCTGGCCAGGAACAAATGATATTTGAATATATATTAATATGCTCTTGGGTTTGGGTGGGCAGAAGCAGAAGGCTGGAAATGAGTGTGATCCCCTCAATTGTTTTCACTCTTGTAGGTACCTTCATGTCTCATGCAGGGGGTTTATGAAAAAAAGAGGATTCTGTTTTTTGTAAAACTAACCTGGCTTGAAAGAGAACCATTTCTAGAGGTTCTGTAACAGCAGCTTTAAGAAGGCTGATGTGTAGGTAGACTTATTTCTTGGTGCCTCCTGCAAATCACTTTTTCCCAAGAGCTGTGCTTCTTTAAGCAAACTGTGGTCATGTTGCATCTCTTGAGCAGCTTTGCTGTTGACACTGCCTTTATGTTGCTTTGTGAGTAGCCACCTGGCACTGAAAGCTGCTTCAGAGCACTGTGACGGGTTCTCTGAGCACAGTGTGTCACAATTCATAGCTGCCAACTGTGCCTTCTATTTCTTTGATTTCAATTCTCCACTAGTGTTGCCCAAACACTCTACTTTCCAAAAACTGGAGGGGTAATCTTTTGTGACTATGAAGTTCTTGCCATTAAAAGTAATTAGATTTATTCCAGCTCTGCCTACAGAATCAGGTCTTGCTTCCACTGTTTCCATAGCTGGGCAGAGTTTTTTTTCAGATGTCTGAGTCATTCCACACAATGTGTTAGCTCTGTTTCTAGCTGCTATTTTGTTTCTAGTTTTGCATTATTGTTAATCAAGCTTTCCTCCTTGCTGTGGCACTCACTAGACAAATTACTGCCTCCATGTTTCAAGTACCAAGTGCAGGGTAATAGCATAAGAGGTTTCCAAGTTTTTAAAACTCAACTTGCACTTAATTAAGAAAACTGTATAAAGAGATGTTGCAGATGAAGCTACATTCAAGCCAAGTATATAGCATCCGACACATTGGTGCTTCCTCATGCCCTTCCCTCATGCAATTTATGCTGCTTCATCCAAGATTCATGTAGATAACTGCACAAACAAGATCAGAATATGTTAATTTAAAAGATATGCAGCATATCTGAAGATAGAGACACTTCCTAATTCATTCATTGTAATAAGAGTGAGAAAGAAGTTCACACCTTGTTTTTTTTTGCAGCTGTTTCAAAACATTGCAGACTCAGCCTGATACAATTTTTGCTGTAAAGCCCAAAAGACAGGGGCACCACCCTTTTTTTCTTGTTAATGAAGACTTAAATTCAGTACCTCTCTCCTGGTCCCAAGTGTCTGTCTGTAGCTTTAAAAATAACAGGCAGTGTATCACTACAATTAGTTCTCTGTGTTTACCTTCACAGTGGCTTGCTTTGCCTGGTACATTGGGGAAACAAATTGAGCCGGTGCCCTGCCCTTTTACTCCTCACCCATGTCCAGCTGCATAGAAGAGGCAGTAGCAGTCTAGCAATGAGCACAGCCTAACCAATAAGAGTGTTTCTTAAGGCATTCAGAAGAATTCATTGAACCTGAAGAACCCAGATCATTACCCCTTGAAGCCATGTGACTATTCTGATGACCTCAGTAGGAGTTAGACTGAATCCTAGGCAAGAATGCTATTGTAAGGGCAGTTGCAACATGGATTGGTTAGTTGTCTCACATGTTCTTGGCAATAGCTAAGTGCATTCCCATGGCAACACTGTTTGTGACAGAACTGACCTGCACATTTGCACACAACAAACACCTAGCATCTATAGCTGTTGTATATCTATTGTTTTGTGTACAGCTGTACAAAGCCATTTTAGGCCTCCTGAAAAAGACTTGCAATGAACAATGTTCCACCAGCCCTGTTAATGACTAGCAATGATTATTAAATGTCTGAATATATGCTTTATGTGGATACAGAATATGGTGCAGTGACTGCAGGCTTAAGGGCACAGGCTAAATAGGGGTGCAATATATTTTCTCCTAATCTAGACAGGCCCTGTGAGAAGGCCCTGCTATTCCAATGTAGAATGCCATTCCCTGATTATTTTAATCTTTATAACAAATGTGAGCTGCATGGTTTATTTTTCAGTATTAAGGAATAAGTCTTCAACCTAAGATATCAGGTAACCACATTGCAGTGTGTCTAAAGAGGTAAAATCCATGACTCCTTTTCTCACTTTTATGAGGTAGCCATTAGATGTGTGTGATGAGAAATTGCTCCACAGGATAGTTCTTTATAGGTCATAAAAATATGGAGATAGGGAAGGTGATTTACAGACTACTGTAAGCATAAGTGATTTGAAACCAGCACGTTAACTCTCCCCACAGCAATTTGCCAAACAGTTTTGTGGGGTACAAATTGCTATTAGAAGTATTCAGCAATGCTGAGAATTACTTCAGAGTGCTCTCATTTTTGTTTTAAATTATAATTAAGAAGAACACTTTTTGGGGAAAAAAAAGAGAAAAAAACTCCTTATATCTTTAACAAACACACTTATTAATGTTGAAATTGAGGGAAGCAGAAATACCATAAGCAAAGAGACATCATTTAACATTATTCTGATAAATTTTCTCTCAGTGTCTGATTCTAATACCTTTACTTTTCATAGCATACCGCAGAATATACTGAAAATTAGAGAGATGCAAATAACTGAATGATTGCTGTCATTGCTGAAAAGTTGGGGGAAAATCAAAGTATTGGTTGGAACAAAATGTTTCATCCAGCCCAAACCATTTAATTTCAAATGTAAATATTGATCACAGTCAGTATGTGGCTCATGCAACTCAATTATTATCTTAAAATGATTGATGACAGCTAATCCCACCTGATCTATGTCTACCACAGCAAAACTAACCTAAATGACAGAGGCTTTAGGATCATGATTCTCAACCAGGGAGTCGTGATACTCTGGGTTCCTTTGGGATCCATTCAAATGTGTCACAGAGTACCATGCAACGTAGCACTGTTAAGCCCCTGACAGTTAAAGGTGATATAGGACCTGAACTGTTATCCCAACAGTCGTACCTCCTGCCATGCTGCATGTGAATGGCAGGAGGTATGATTGTGGGATTGAATATCAGATCCCAGTCACACCGCTTTGCCAGTAATTCCAGTCTTCCCCTGCACTGGCAAGTATCAAGCCCCCAGATTGTTGCTTCTAGTCTCAGGGGCACATTGAAGTCCAGGATTTTGATGTGCACCCAAGACTGGGATCTGGGGTTGGGTGGTCAATCAGCAGTTCTATCCCAGGTCATGCCAATCACTGCAGTAACAGCCTAGGTAGCCCAAGAGAACCCACTTTGATGAGAGCTCAAGAAAAGGTCATGCCCATCACATAAGGAAACCTAGGATTAACCTTGGCATACTCAATTGCCTGTACATAAATCCCAGGAGCTTGGGTAACAAACAAGAGGAGCTGGCCCTTCTCCTGACCAATAAAGATTATGACCTTGTAGGGATAATGGAGACCTGGTGGGACTCCTCCTATGACTGGTACTTAGGTATAGAAGGCTATATCCTCTACAGGAGAGATTGTGTTGGGAAGAGGGGTGGGGGTATAGCTCTCTACGTCAAAGAGCAGTACACTTACCTTCAAACTGAGTTCACTAACCATGGAGTGCATCTTGAGACTTTCTGGGTTAAAATACAGGGGGAACATGGGGAAAGAGATATACTCATAGGAGTCTACTACAGACCTCTTAACCAAGAAGAAGAACTGGATCTAGAATTCATTATGGAACTGGCTGAGACCACGCGTTCCTGATGGATGATCATCATGGGAGACTATAACCTCCCAGGTATCTTGTGGGAAGAGCACATGGCCAAATCTGGTTGCAAAGCTTTCTCACCTGCATTGATGCCCTGTACCTGATGCAAGAGGTCTATGGGCCACCTCAGGGAGAGGCACTATTGGATATGGTTCTGCCCAAAGGGGATGAGCTGGTGAGTGATCTGAGGATTGAAGGCAAGCTTGGTGATAGCAACCATGATCTTATTACTTTCTCTGTCCAATGCAGTGTGGGCAAATCCCTCAGTAACTTTCACTAACTCAGGAGACTGGTCAGTCAGGCACTAAGGGACCATGGCCCCCTGGGAAGGGGAGTCCATGAAGAATGGTTGTTCCTAAAAAAACTCAATCCTCAAAGTGCAAAGGAAGTCTATCCTGTCCTACAGGAAATGCCTCTTGGCTCAACAGGGAACTTCTGGGTCTCCTGAAACATAAAAGAGAAGCCTACACAGGATGGAAAACTGAAATCATCACCAAGGAGGACTACTCAGCACTAGGCTGTACCTGTAGGGAGCGGTCCAGAAAAGCCAAAGTAGTAACTGAACTCAGGCTAGCCACCGGAATCAAGGGCTGTGTGTAGACGAAATGACAGGCGTGTGTGCACGACACCTTAAAGATGCTTTTGCACCTCTTTAATGGTATTGGTTTTTGCATGCTTTGGCAGCGTATTGTGCATTAATTCCAGCTGCTGTAGGAAATTCGGCAGTGTAATGCACCTTAAATGACTTGGGGACGCAGCAAACTAAAACTCCTTCAAGGAGTTCCCCTACAGCCACAGAGCAAAGCACTGGGCTTCATGCAACTCTGCAGCTTTGTTGGAAGCCCTGAAGCCAGTCTGGCAGCAGCCTGGGAAAGCAGGCTCTGACCAAGAAAAGCAGTGAGCCTGATCTTTTTTTTCCTTTCCCCCCTGGAGCCTGCCTGCTTGCCTGAGCTGTGCAGGGGCCTGGTGCTTCCTTCCATGGCTGTGGTGCCCCCCAGCATAGTCTGAGCCAGGTGCCTGTGGGCAGGTGCCACCACTGCCATGGAAGGAAGCACCAGCTCTCCTCCCTGCCCCCCACACCCAGGTACTGCTCTGCCTGCCAGGAGTTCGCACTCCCCTCCCCACCAGAAAGGCAGATAAGTCAGTGGGGTGTGTGCACAACACAGAGGCTTAATCAGCCCTAAATTGAAGTGGTATTTTTTAAAACCCACCACTTCAGTTTAGGGCCCCCCATTTCATCTACACATGCCCAAGGATAACAAAAAGTCATTCTTCAGATATGTGGAAGGTCGTAGGAAGAACAAAAGCAACATTGGCCCCATTTGAGATCAGATGGGGCAGCTGACATCTGATGTCCATGAAAAGGCCAATCTCCAAAATGATTACTTTGCATCAGTTTTCCACCCACCCAAAGAGGCCAGTGTCAGCCAGGATGCAAAGCATCCAGGGCTTAGAAGACTGACATAGATCAAGTGAGAGAACACCTTGAGAGACTTGACATCCATAAGTCCATGGGACCAGATGGATTGCACCTGAAAGTCTTAAAAGAGGTGGCATACATCATAGCATGCCCTTTGGCCAAGATATTGTAGAGCTTATGGTGCTTGAGTGATGTACCAAACGACTGGAAAAGAGCCGACGTGGTTTCAGTCTTCAAGAAAGGGAGGAAGGAAGATCCACAGAATTACAGACATATCAGTCTGACATCCATTCCTGGAAAGATCTTGAAAAAAATTATCAAAGGATCCATCTGCAAAAGGATAATGGGAGACAACTTACTGAATGCCACCCAACATGGTTTTATTACTGGAAGGTCTAGCCTGATCAACCTCATCTCCTCTATGACCATGTGATGAATTGTCTGGATAAGGGAGACTAGGTTGATGTCATTTACCTGGATTTAAAGAAGGCCTTTGACTTGGTCTCCCATGATGCCCTCACGATGACCAAGCTGGGGAACTGCAGCCTCAACCATCTCACAGTTCGATAGCTGGGGAACTAGCTCTGGGGTTGGACCCCAAGGGTGCTAGATTGATGGGAACAAATCAACGTGGCACAAAGTTAGCAGTGGAGTCCCCCAG
This sequence comes from Gavialis gangeticus, assembly GCF_001723915.1. NCBI lineage: Eukaryota > Metazoa > Chordata > Crocodylia > Gavialidae > Gavialis > Gavialis gangeticus. The sequence goes on from NW_017729000.1 coordinate 32,270,818, forward strand.
GGCACAATACTCAGGCCAGTACTCTTCAATATCTTTTTTAATGATCTGAATTTGGGTGTCAGATGCAGACTGGCAAAGTTCCCAGATGACATTAAACTATGGAGGAAAGCAGTCATGCTGGAGAACAAGCTGGGGATACAGGCTGACCTGGACATGCTTGTAAAGTGGGCAGACCAAAACCTGATGGCATAAGTGCAGAATACTTCACCTTGGGAGAAAAAAACCAGCATCATACTTATAGGCTTGGCAGTGCTACGCTCACTAGCACCATGACTGAAAGAGATTTGGGGGTCTTGACTGACCACAGGATGAACATGAGCCCACAATGTGATGCCATGACTGGCAGAGCAAACCAAACTCTGGTATGCATCCACCAATGCATCTCAAGCAAAACCAGGGACATCATCCTCCCGCTTTACTTGGCCTTAGTGAGGCTGCAACTGGAGTAGTGCATCCAGTTTTGGGCCTCATTTCAGGAGGGATGTGGATACATTTGAGAGAGTCCAGAGAAGAGCCACCCGTGATCAAAGGCCAAGAGAGCAAGCCTTATGAGGAGAGTCTGAGGGATATGGAACTCTTCAGGATGGTGAAGAGAAGGCTGAGGGGGGACTTGGTGGCTGCCTATAAGTATATAAGGAGCGTGCATCAGGACCTGAGAGAACATTTGTTCACTAGGGCTCCCCAAGGGATAACTAGGTCTAATGGCCACAAACTTCTAGAAGGCTGATTCAGACTCAGTATAAGGAAAAACTTCTTTACAGTCCAAGTGTCCAAAGTCTGGAACAGGCTCTCTCAGAGGTGATGCAAGCACCTACTCTGGATTCATTCAAAAGGCGTTTGGATGCTTATCTTGCTGGGGTCATTTGATCCCTGCAGACTTCCTGCCTCTGGCAGGGTGGCTGGACTCGACCTCACAAGGTCCCTTCCGGCCCGTAATGTCTAAGAAATCCCTAATCAGCTGATTGGCCTGGCTACACATTCACCAAATATGTGTAAAAATGTTGCAGTTGATTCTCCATTTTCTTGTGCCATTCACTGCATGAACATGTCGCAGGGTTACTATGCAAGACATGATTAACTGATTAATCACGTCTTAAGTGTGACATCTGCCCAGGGGCTTTAGGTGTTTAGACATAATTCACGAGATAAACCTAGAGATTTCAAATTGGGATCCATGTTGTTAAAGCCATTCTGATCTGTTGTGATCTTTCTGAGTTCTTTGCAATGGAAGAATTGCTCTATTATTCTTCTATAGTCAAAAACAAGTGAAGCTAAGAGCTAGCATTTTCTGAGGGGTGCCTTGAGTCTAACAAGGTTGAAAACCACTGCTCTAGGGGTAACTATGGCATGTTTTCATGTTAACTTAAGTTATACATAGAGAAGAAGCATAGCTCAATTTGGAATACTGTTGATAACTGTAATCAAGTCCTGAGTCACTACTTTGGTATAGACCAATTGCAAAAGTCTCAAAACATTTGAACAAAAGCTAGAACATGCATTTTGCTTTTCTTTTTTTTTTTTAGTGGAAAAGAAAAAGTCAGTTTGATGGATGAAAAAAGACTTATTGAAACAATATTCACAAAATGCTCAGAGCAAGGAACTTTCAAAGTCACAGGCCAATTCTATTTAAAAATACATAGTTAAACCCCTAAAAAAATGGGGTTTGTCATGAAAATAAAAACAGAACCACAGTAACTGTGTCTGTCATGAAGGTGACAGAAGAGTATAAATACTCTTTTCTAATGAAAATGCCAAGTGAATTTAAGCATGTGATAATATGAGCTGGTTACAATAACATTTATCTTTCAAATCATTAATCAACTTTAGTCAATATTTACATAACATATTTAGGAATAAGAATACCTAACATAATAAAATATAATCTAGGACAAGAGTATTATTTAAATAAAATAAATGAATAAATAAAATGCCTGTGGTTTGTACCATGTGTCACATTTACCATACAAATATAAAGGAAAGATTTTTGTTGCCATTAATTGTATTTTGAATTATGGCATGAAAAAATACATTGACATGTTAGTCTGTATATATTTGTGTTACAAATTGACTTACTGAATTGCAATGCAAACATGGAGAGAAAAATTCTGGGTGCAGTGACAGTGGTAAAAACTAATGAAGCCAGTAGTTTTACAGCAGAGTAACAGGGACAATAATTTAGCTCAGAATTGTGAATACGGTAGGCATTGTGCATTTGGTATATGTGGCATAGATTCTTTTAATAGTCACGTAATTATATTTGATACTTCAGTGATGAAATAATTCTAAACATGAAGTGACCGCAATGAGATATATATTCTAGAGATTTGTGCAGCATTGGAGGAGGCCTAAACTAACAAGACAAAAAATATTTAACATAGCTCTCCAGGATGATGGAATTCAGCTTTCAATCCCTGGCTTAAGATATTTGAAACCAAGGTCTGAATGATAAATCAGAGGAAACAATGTATCCAGTGGCTAATACCAAAGAGGAAATCATAGGTAAGCAGATAGGACACTGAGATAAGCAAAAATTCTAATAAAACAAAGAACACATGAATGAAGAGGGCAGATAAAGGGAGATTATAACAAACCAGGAAGGAAGGAGGTTGAATCTAATGAGTTATGTGAGACCTTGAGGAAAGAGATCAGAGAGGACATTAAAAAATATAGTGTCAAGTGTATGAACATGGCATGGGGTACTCGTAAATGAAAGAGCTACAAGAAGATGGGAAGCTTTTGATGTGGAGGGACCAGCAGATGTTCTTTGTGAAAGACAATGATTGCACAGTGTGCAAAGAGAGATCGAAACGGAGCCCCACAGAGCACTGAAGAATATTACCAGTGACTTTATGCATATAGCACTAGAGGTAGTCAGTGCAAGCATCACACATTTCATTCCATTAGAAATGGGAGGTGAAAGGAAAGGATTAGCTTCCTTCCTCCCCTACCCTCGTCACCCTTGCATTACATATTAGAGGAAAAGAAGTAGAGTTATTCCATGTCACAAGAACTGAATGAATAACACTTTAAAAACACCTCCCTGAAATTAACATAAAAAACAGTGGCAGCTCAATAACAGGAAAACTGGCAAAACTGCCCGCAGCATACATAAGAATTTACTAGAGAATTAAACGTCATATGATACATATTTGTTTATAGAGATGCATCTGCTTTGTGTGAGCAAATTGTAGACCATCTCACAATAAGCAAACTTCTGATGATCACCCAACCTGTCAAGCTACCGAGGACAGAATTTTCAAAGTAATTCAGATGAACATCACTTACAATATAGTCTATTGCCAGTACAGCATACATTAGGAAAGCTCTGTGTTGGTTCTGCCTGGTGCTAGACAGTGGTAAATAACTACCCTGTGGGTGCATCTACACAAGACTTTTTCTGCAGTCAACTAATTAGCTCCACACTAAACATCTTGTGTCTACACATGCAGGGCTATTAAGCTGAAGTAAACTAAAAAACTCCGCAGATTTTTACTCTGTATCACCACACGTGTAGATGCTGACATGGCTGGCTAGGGCACGAGAGTCCTTCAGTGCAGGGGCTGCCTGCCATCTAGTTCCATACTAGAGTACCCTCATGCTCCAGCCAGCCCCTCCACAGCACATTTAGCCAGGTCAGCAGCCCTGGGCTGGTAGGGTGACACCCCACCTTCCCCTTCCCCGGATCTCTTGCCAGCTGGGGTTGCTCTGACATGGCTCAACATGATGCAGTCCTAGGCTCATGTTCAAATAGCACACCCATGACCAATAAACTCTGGTGCAGTAAGTGCTGGAGTTTATTGCTTCAAATTCATGTCCCGTGTAGATGCACCCAGTATCTAGTTTTTGCAGCATTGTACAGAGTACTTACGTGGTTATAGTCTAAAACTTGATTTCTTAGTGAAAGTAAGTGGCACCAAAATAAAATAAGCAACAAATAAGACAGTATGTAAAAAAGAAAAGGGTGTGTCTCGCTGATGTGTTCCAAGACACCTACAGCATCCAAGCACTAGAATAGTACTTAGCATGGCCAAGGGTAACATTCTCATCATCCCCCCCCAACACTTCCTTTGTGAGCAGGAGTGGGAGGAAAATACGAGTGCTACCACTGAACAAACACTAAAAAAAAAAACCAGATCTAGTAATAAAAGGTAAGTATCTTTCCTACATACGCTTATTCTCTCCAGCTTCTCTTAGTTTCATTCCAGCCCCAGGCGCTATAAGGGCCAAGCTTTGTTTTTCAGGATAGCTGGCCCTCTCCCTTTTTAGCACAATGCTTCCTTTTGGGGAGAAACTTAAGAGGAATAGCCTCCAGAAACAATTTTACTGTCCAAACTCAGCTCCTGGAGTATAAAAGGAAATCTCAGAAAGGAAAATGGTTGCAGAGGAGAAAGATGCTGCCATGTGAATTCTTTATCTAGACTATTTCCTCAGCTTGGGAAAGGAAGTGGTATAGGATAAGGAAAAATAGACCAAGAAAAAAAAAGAAAGACCCATACACTGTATTTTAATCAGTCACTCCACTTAATACTCTGCTGTATGATGTCCTTTCACAGCATCTGATGAAGTGAACTTGGGTTCACGAAAGCTTGTGCTCTCTGTATGTATCTTATTTGGTTAGTTTATTAATGTACATATATTCCCTGCTTTCTGAATGACTTCAAACTCATACGGCTAACCACCTCTCTCTGCTCAAGAAAAGTAAACCTGTACTCTTGATGCATTTTTGTGACAGCCATTACAGTCTACTCCAGGTCATGTAAAGGACTCAATATTCAAATCTCTCTGAAACACATTGTTCTGTGGTAGAACGGAGGTTCTGATATGCAATATATATTTTCTTCTCTGACTTCTTAGCCAGGCATGTTTTGTTACAGCCTGTATTGAGAGAAGTGATTTTATAAAGGGAGCAAATACTGAATCTTATAAATCTGGCTTTGAACATGTAAAGTTCTGATGCTGCAGCAGGCTATTTAATAAGCATGCCCGATGCATCATGAGTAAAAATGCTAGGAAAGTAATAAGTGAATATATTCTAAGGAATCAGATTTCACTCTGGCTAAGTATTGTATAAGAGTCCTCAGAAAGAGAGATTCACGCCCAGTTTCCCTTAAACCACTTAAATAATATTTTTAATATAATCATTTTATTATGTTAATGAATTTGTAATTTTATTATTTATTTCTGTAAAATGGCAACAATTCTTTTTTACCCATTGGGAGGATAAATTCATTAGTGTTTGTGTGCTGATTGTATGAAAGCTACTGTAAAAATATTGTATAGTATTGGCATTGTATTATAGAGTGTAAGCATGTGGAAAAAAATGTTCACTCACAAGAAAGTATCATGGCCTGTCTTGTTGTTGATGATCATCTGGAATTTTTCCAAAGACAGTTTTTAGCATTACCAAACTTTGCACTAAGACTAGATTATTATGATATTTCTTGTTTCTGCATCCATTCCTTACTAAAACCTGAATATACAGATACAGGAAATAAGTTTTTAAAACGTTTACTCAAGTTTATCCTTGGAAAAAAGCTTGACTTATTTGAAATGAGTGTTACTTTATCATAACTGCTTGCTTCTTTTTTTATTAGCAAACCTCTATTTCTGCCTTACAAAAATAGAATATAAATGATTACGTAAAATAGGAATTAAATGAAGACTATCTCCCCAAAGTATTTTATTCCGTAGCTTCTGAAAAATACTTTTACATGGATCACATACAGCAAGTCAATGGCAGAGCCAGGAATAAAGCTCAAGGGTCTTGACCCTCAGTCTGTCTCTATCATCACAAGATAATACCACCCCCCCCCGTTACAAAGTAAACACAAGAATTAGCCCACCCCCAAACCCTGTCATTTACATTTATTTAGTCTTCATTGGGTACATCGACACATTGCTCTAGAGTCTGCAGCTGTGGGATGCTGCTGAGGCTGAGAGTCCCCTCAGCTGAGCAACTCCCAGCCCTGGGTGTGCATGGTGCACTCCTACGGCTGAGAGCTTGGACAGCTGATGGGGATCACAGCTGCAGGAGCAGACCCTGCTACACATGCAAATTAAAGCTGGATAGTAACCAGCTATAAAGTTAGATGTGTTCAAGGTCTAACATTATAATTGGGTGAACCTTTTTATGGTGATAGATAATTTGTATGTGTAGCTGGTCCCAGTTAATTGTGTAATAACTGTAATGAAGACCAATAACCCAGATTACCCCTTTCCTTGCCTTACAAAGACAATTGAAAATTTTTTGAAACTAACCTTCCGGAGTTTCTTTCAGAGTACTTATTTGGGGAGGGAAGACCAAGAATGGGTTGTTCCTCACGCAAAACCAGGGTATTCAGGTGATCCCAGTTATCTAACAGGTATTAGCTCTGTCTCTGAGCACTTCACCATGGCTCATCTCAGTGCTTTTTCTGGCTGGATACTGTCTCAAGAGCCTCCCTGCTAAACACAAAATACAGGGTCTCACAACATGAAGGAACTGCAAAACAAAAATTAATTATTGGTTTCATGAGTTCAACTTCCCAGCAGAATCCTTGTGGGAGTTGTGGAGAGGCAATATATAGAGAGCTCCATCCCCTGTCCATTCTCTCCTTAACAGTAGGTGGGTGTGTGCCTGGGGGAAAGCCAAGCAAGGCAGTAAATATATCACTCTTTTTCCATGAACTCCTCCTCCCATAGAAGTCTCTTAATATTGGTTTCTCCACATGTGGGAACAGAGGGATAAGTCAGTATCCACATTTACTCTCCTTAACTTTCTTAATACAAGTAACAAACTTGAGGTTTTTTAACATATTTCTAGTAACTTTTAATGGTTTTGCAATATCTTAACACAAATAATAATTTGCACAGCACCACAAGTGCTGGTTATAATTTTAAACATAATAGATTTCCAAGATATTAATACTGTCATAAGTATAAATATGAAAAAGAACACTATTAGAACTGCACCATAGTGTAGCATCCCTACCGGAGTTTTATAATGGAACTTCATTCAACACAAAGTGCTTAATAATTTGGATGACTGTTGAAACAGTCTTCAGTCAAGGAAAACTTGGTTTAGCTCCTACTGAGAGAGATTCCTTTCATCTCTTCTGGTGAAAGCTGATGCCTGTAGACTGTGATTTGGTGCTATCTCTATTGGCAATACAAAAAGCTATTCAAACTTAACGTTTTTGAGAGAAATGTATTTAAATATACTTGTAGAACTGTTTTGCCACATGCACGAGCCAAGCCAGTGTGGTAAATGGGCCGAGTGGTAAAATGTCAGCAGAGGCCTGTTCCATTCTGTTTTTGTACAGATTCTTGTACTACCGCATCACCCTTCCAGTGATGCTGGCGTAATGTGACTAAATCGGTCACAAGTGGTTTGTTTCCTTTCTCCTGCTCTACTTAAGAGCAGAATCATGTGTACGATGTAGTGCCCTACTTTGGTAGGCTTTTTCCAATGGATTTAGTGCTTTGTGTTAGAAAGCAAGGTCAGAGAATTGCCTCTTGCATTGGATCGAAGGTGAGGAGCTTGGTGATGGTTTATTAGGAGCTCATACCATGATCTAGAATGGCCCATAAGAAAACTCTGTCTTGTGCACAGGTCAACTTTATCCTTGCTTCAGAGGTGTCTGACCACAGTCAGAATCTCATAATAACCATTAATTATTTACTATGGGGTGGCTTACCTTAGCTGATCATTCCTATTCTTGCTATTCCTCCCCCCCCGCCCCCTCCCCCCATGGCAGTTAGCATCCACAGAAACCAATACCATCATACAGAATTCATAAATTATGATGAAGTAGCTTGCATTCCTCATAGGAGTCCTTTTGATGATACTCATCAATAGGGTACTTTTAAGCAGAGGCTGAAACCGCACTTTCAAGGAATCAGGAGATAGAATATGTCTGGCTGAAACAAGAGATAGAAAGCAGGACAAGAACATTCATTATTCAAAAGGTTGTCCCAAACTCTAATCCAAAATATATTCATCTTTGGTGTGGTACCATGTGAAAGGATTTGATGCAGAAAGTGTGTGCATGTGCGTGCATGTGCGTGTGCGTGCGTGTGCGTGTGTTAAAGCCTCGACAACCACAATCCATAGAACCTCATGTAACAGGATAGTTGATAGCTAAAATTAATCAGTTAAAATTTTAAAAATTGTATTTATAGCAGGTATTACCAGGCTGCTCCCTCCCATTGTTTCCAGTTACAGTAGCTAGAATTTTAAAAAAATGGAGGCTCTGCCTCATTCTGTTCAGTGTGTAAGTTTCCTTAGTTGTGAACCTTAAACATAAGTCTTCAGATGAAGAAATCAAACTAATGAATATTATATTGTTGCAAGCAAAACTTTTGTCTCTCAACAATAAAAGGCTTTCAATTATTATCATCTTTCAAAGCTGCCACAACAGTGACAAGAGCACCAATACTTGGACTTCTCTGAACAAACCCCCACCATTGTCTTGGCTTCTACTATTTGAAACAGTCTTCTTTTTTCTGTTGTTCTGCAAATCTCATTGCAAAACAACATATTTCCCCAGCTATGACTCTTAATTCCTCCTTTTTAAAAAACTTTTGGGGACCTCATGACTGAATGGCTTAATATATTCGCTCTACAATCTCTTTTTCTTGATAATTTATGCTGTATAATGCCTTGTATTATTTCTGTAAAGTATTGTGAAGGATGCTACGATACAGCAGTGCTTTATTGTGCACACATAAGCCAATTACTATCTTGATTCAGGATGATTAACCAATTCCCACTCTCAACAGTACATTTTCACACATTAACAGAGTTCTCCTTGAATATTTTTTATTTAGAATCTTTTAACAGCAATGAAGAGGTAAGTTTGGAGAGATGTTCCATTTACCACCCAACTCAAAACAGCAACTAGGTTGTTGAATAAAGCTGTTTGGGGAATCTCTGATGAACCATTTTTTTGATCAGAAAATGACAATGTATTGAAATAAAAACATCTCACAGAGACTGCTAGATGTTGGTGAAGTTGTGATAGAACTGTGCATACTTGGCAAATTTTTGGAGTCCTGATTTATAGTTTACTCATCACTAGAGCAGGGGGCTGGGGAACTGGAGCTGTGGGATTCCTAGGAGTTGCACTTCCTAAACTCCTGGTTCTGCCAGGGCTGGTACCACTCCCAGACTTTCACAGATCACAAGGGGAGCTGGAAACTTCATTACCCCAGCTGTCAGAATCAGAGACTCCTAGGTCTGTTGGGGTTTCCATGCTTCTGTCTCAGCCTGCCAGGAAGAACTGGAGGGCTAGAAGTGCCAGGTATCAACTGTCAGCAGCCTGATTAGTGGACTTCCCTGAGCACAGACCACAAATCTCTCAGGGTCTGTGATGGTCCACTAGGTAGATTGCTTCAGAGTCATGAAGTCCAGGTCTGGGACATTTGGTCTGCTCTCCTTGTGCCAAAGAATTTCAAAAGGATTGTGTTCCAAATCAAAGTATCCAAATCAAATCCAAGTATTGAACTTCTTCATTAGTGTGACCATTTTTAAAATAAGAAAATTGGATTTTAAGACCATAAAATAGGTGTGGCACATAGGAGCTGTGATGGAATTTTAAAGCTATTTTATTTTTTTTAAAAATGATGAGATTTCAAGTCATAAAAATCCCTTTAAAGGCTTTTAAAACCATGTCAGATTTTATATTTGAAGTCTGCTCTCCACCCCTTGCAGTGAACAGCATCAAATGCCACTGAGGTTTGCTATTTTCTGTGTGACATCTCCAGTTGACATCAAATGTTTTCACTGTAACCTGTGGGGGCTGGGGTGTTGGGGTCACTAAGGCACAAGGTTGACAGCCTAGAGGTTGCAAATTTGAGGCCATACTAGACATGCTTACTGCATGGCCTGTTAGATTCCAGTGAATCTGAGAAGTCTGCTAAATTCCTTATCAGAAAAAAGGAAAGCATACCGTTATACTTTTTACTATTGTAAAAAAGGGCAAGGGGGGCAGTAAAATTGGAAAGGATATGTAATACAGAATCCAGAAAGGGACACAAAACTTAATCATTTTGAACAAATCAAATTATAAAAGCATCATCTCAGAAGGATAGGAGAACAAGTAGCCATTTTCTATGACTTAATATTTAGCATTAAAATAGCACTTATAGAAGTGGCATTAACTAATTCACCTTCACTGCATCTGAAGAAGTAGGTGGGCTTTTTTTTTTAATAGGAAACTGAGGCAGAGGGGTAGTGACATTCCTTAGGCCAAACACAAAGCCAGTAGTAGAACCAGGAGTAGTACTTGGGGCAGTGGTTTCTACTCCCCTGCTCATAATGGTAGCTAATTCTGCCTCTCATAACTTACCAAGTGCACTACAGGCACATGTTGTTTTGAAGATAGCTGGAGATAGGCCTGAAACTTACCTTTTAAGTTGATCAATATTCTTAACAATGTAGCATGAAAGAAGGGTTACTTATTTTACAAAACAAGCCCTGAATACTCTGAAAGAATCTGAAGGGATTTTTTTCCAATTTTTCTCTTTTATTTTTAATACATCACAAATATACTTGAATATCCCATAAATAGCAAGCACATACTAGTTTTCTGGCCAGGTAAGTATTTTATGTAAATTAATAATTCAGCCAAGCATCTCAAAATATTTTATAGAGGCAGGTACTACTATCCGTATGAAACAGAGTTCTTGAGATTTGTCTTATGCCACAGAAGCTCAATAGCAGTTGTGCAATGAATCTTGGCTGACTGGTTTCAAGTCTTCTGCCCTACCTTCTGTCCCATTCTATTTCTCTGCATGTATCTTTGCCTTTGCATACACACAGATTTGTTTCTGGAATTCTCTCGCTATTGTTCTAGTCCTAGTCTAGTCCACAGGGATGCTAGTGACAAATATGTACAGACATTTTGGCCATTGTCTCATTTGACCCAACTCAGAGCAGGCCCAGATGACTTGGTAAGAGAAAAACTCCAGTAGCTGATACACACTAGTGCTTCCACCATTCTTAGCATTAGTGTAATTGCACTAGTGCTTAAACAATGGTGGATAGAGTCTTTAAATTCTCAGGGTGCACAAGGCCATTTTGTATAAGGCAAACATATTTGCCATTAACACAACATCTGTATGAGCTATGATCACTGTAACAGGGGGCCTACCGGGGCCGATCTCTGTGTGGCCCACCCACCTGTTCTTGGGCTAACCGCCCGCTTTCTCGCCCGCCACACCTTGGTCTTAATAGATTAATTAATAGATGTTATTAGGCGGGAGGCTACCCATTTTCTGCCCTGCTGCTAGGGGGCGCTATCTGCGGCTCCATTCCTCCCCTACACCGCAGCCCAAGCCTCGCTGATGACATCATGATGTTCTCATACGTGCCAGTCCCCCACAATGGGGCCCAGAAGCCTGCTGTAGGACCCCCAACTGAGTTCCTCCCTTCAGGCAGACTTTGCCACCATCATACCGGGCCATATATCTCCCTGCCACCGGTTCCCCTTCAGGTGTGGTCCCCTCACTGGGACCTTTGGCTCACACTAGCTCTGGCCCACCTCCAGGCCAGTCGGGACCCCAGGGCCCTGGCTCTTGGGCGTCCCTCTCAGTGGGCCTCCTTGCCCTTCTGACCCTCCAGGTCCTGGCCCCCACCTGGGCCAGTCAGGAGAAGCTCTGGCAGGCCTTGATGTATGACTCATACTCTTATCCCAGGGTTCCCCTCTCTGGGTCCTCCTCCATGGATATGGGGAGCTGGGGTTACCTCAATGGCTGAATTACTTCAGACTGAATTAATTAATCTCCCAAGAGGCACTCTAATTAAAACACCCCCTACCCTGACCCTGGAGCATCTGTATAGGTACTCATTGAGACCAACCTAAGAAGTGACAGTATGCTGGGCATCCACTGAAAAAGGAGACCCAAGTTCAAGGCCCTCCTTCTAAATCAGGCAGAATTAGACTAGAATCTGGATCTCCCAAATCGCTTAATTACTGGACCACTTCCTTTCTGTCTTTTGTGTCTTCCACAACAGAATTCATAAGGACTTGGTTTTGTCCAAAACAAAACCAAATATCAAAACCCCATTTTTTTCCTGAAAAAGGGAATCCTTGTTTTCCAGTCAGCCTTGTTCATGAAAGGTGATACAACCAATTTTTAGGGAAAACCAGAGCTGCCATCGTCTACTGCCAGTATGCAAAAACTATTAGATGGAGGATTTGAGATCGACAATACTGGCCAGCTTGTATAAATATGAGGGAGCACGTCTCCATGATGGACAGGTCACCATGATGAGAGTCCTGTCTTAGGTGAAAGTACACACATTTGACCCTGCATTTTTATTTAGAGGCACCCCCTGAGAATGCTGGTGGACCCCCTGACAGGCCATGCTCCCCACTTAGGTGACAGGCGGGGGGAGGGCTCGTCAGAGCCTTTGTGCCCCCACTGTGAGTGCCAGCCAAGAAGTGGGAGCACTGCAGCCACTTCCAGAAGCACCACGGCCTCTTCCAGAAGCCAGGGCATGAGGTCGGCTGTGGGAGAGTGGGAGCGGGGAGGGACCCCCTCCGGTCGATGAGATTGGGGAACCCCCCTACTGGTCACTGACTGGTTGCTGGGGTGGGGCATGTACCCCCCCTGAGTAAGGTGGCACCAGTCGCCCATGATCTTATATCTAGATTGTGTTCTTTCTGTTCAGTCAAGACTCTTTTACAATCAGTATGGCCCCCTCTACATGCTACACCCAAGGTGTAATTAGCAAGATGATCATACTGTAAGGTGTGACCCAGCTACACATTCAACCAAAGAATGGTGTGATAAAACAAGCAATAAGCTACAAAGTTATTCCACAAACAATGTAATCATTTTGTAGTTTGTTCTAATCAAGCCATTCATTGAATGAGTGGCCAAATGCTCCCCTGTGGCTGGGAGCCTCATGAACTGAGGTGCTCCCAGCCATACTGGGGCATCACCCACTGCCAGCCCCACAGCTGAGAAGGCTGACAGTGGTGGCAGCATCATCAGCTGTGGGGCTTGAAGTTGGAAAAACATTGCCCTCCCTGCAAGCTTTGCCAGTGTGGGGCTCACAGCGGGGTCAGTGGTGAGAATGGTGTGGCACAGTAGGAGGCAAAATTGTGGTAATACTCTTATGGAAAGGAAGTGCAAGGTTGGAGAAGGACATATTACTGCTAATAATTTCTGATGGTTACATTGTTTTTAGAAGTTTGGTTGGTAAGGTTCATGGTCTATGTTTTTCTGATATCTACTTGTCACCTTACCACTAATTTCTCCTATGCTGGTTCCAAAGAGAAACTTTATCTTCATTATTACTCTTAAGTTTTTCCTCACTTAAATGTTTTACTGACTTGGTGCTAAAATAGATGTATATGCCTGATGGACATTAAAGAAAGGGGGAATCACCTTTTCTGTTATCTATTTATCCATCAACTTTAGATCCCTATTTAGACAGATTCATTTGCTAATTTTCAAAAAACTATTTCTTAAAAGTAATGTATAATATAGCCATCATGTGAAACTAGGATTTATTTTACTACAGTTAACCAGAATATATATATATATATTTTTTTTTTGTAAATGAGCCCGGGGGATTGATGGATTGATTAGACTTTATATGAGTGATGGGGATATTCACATCCCATAAATTTGGTAATTCTTATTAAGATAATTTTTGCTCCACATTTGACACTTAGAAAAGGTCTGAAATGACTGAATAGTTTAATCTAGATAAAGCCTAAATGCCTAGATGATTAAAGAATCTTTTCTGTACATCTTGCATCTCTAGTATTGGTCTAAAATTCTGACAAGAATAAAATAATTTGTGAGATTTGCCCTCCTTCCTGATTTCAGTGAGATTGAAAATAGTATACTGCAAAAATAACTTCCTCTCCTGGAATTTATTTTAGTACTGAAACTTTCATTCCCAGCTGGATTAGGTATAGAAAGAGCAAAAAATAATTGTAAAGAAAAAATCAACTGAATCTTACGAAGCTTCAAAAATGATTTAGTTTTGACTTATTTCAAGTTCTGGGTGAAAGTGTAGATTATGTCAGGTCTATGCTAATCTTTTTTTCCTTGCAAAAAAACCTATTTCTGTAACATACTTGGAGAATGATAGACTTACTTCTTTTTCTTTCCTTGAATGTTGCAGACAGCTCAGCTAAGTTGTTTATACCCATTTAAATTTTGTGTGTCAGGTTGCATGTCATAAAATTTAATGAAATTTAACGTAAGTGACAGAACACCACATGGTGCCTAAAATTTAAAGCATAATACATTCATTTTAGTATCTGATACTTGCTATCAGTTTTGATAGCTAGATAATTTGGAAATGCAGATGTTTAGCAAGGAGAAGATGATTATGAAATATTGGTGAATACTTCTTGGGCCTGCTCACTGCACATCTCACAGAATAATATAATAATTAATACAGGTTAGTAATTTCTTATTTAAAAACAGTCACATTAAATGTGACATTTGCATTACTGATATATTTTTAGTAAAACTGTGGATTAGGTACTATAACCAAAACAAATTATATAAAAGGAACATGTGGATATACAATTTAAATCAATTTTGGCTGAGGTCTTTCTTTGACCATTGTCAGACCTAAATTCTAAGACAAATTTTAAATTAGTTTCTATTTGTCTCTTTCATTATAAAGGGTGCTTTAGCTCTGAAGTTTGCAATAATTTTTATGTAATCACCTAATCAAAAGAGCTGCATTGTGGAGTCAGTGGAGACATCTAAATTTGTTGCCCTGTGGGGTCAGGCCAACTCTCAGGATCTGAATATTGCGCTGTTAGACATGAGGGTGTGACACAATTGCACATATACAAACACACAAATCAACTAGTTGCATACACACATGCACACACTACGGCTTAGGCACATACACATCCAAAACAGCTGAGGCACATGCACACCTATCACCAATTCAAGTACATACACTATACACCCCAAAAGTTAGACACAGATCACTAATTCATATATCATGCACACAATGACATATATATACACACACACACAACCCACCTACACATGCATACAGGTAAGTTCCTAACTTGGATGGTACAGTGTGTATGTGTGTGCTTGGGGTACCTGGGGTACTTGGGGGAAGGTTCAGGTGAGAGAGGAAGTTAAAGTGTAGGGAGTGAAAGTTGCCAGAACCGGGATTAGAACCAGTGGACTACAGAGAAGCTGGCTGAGGAGCTGAGGCTTGGGTTTACTTCAGGTGGGCTGGAAACTGAGGCAGACAGCTGAGATATTGGGGGGGTGGGGCAGATATGTGGTGGCAAGGAAGAGATAGCCAGGAAAGAAACTGAGGCAGAAACCTGGTTGCTCAGGGAAAAAGGAAAAGACAGTGGGGATAAGACAGTGAGAGGAACCAAGTATATATCTCCTGGCTCCTGGAGGCAGGAAAAATGGAGTCTCCATTGCTGCAAAACTGCCACACACACAAAAAAGAGCCCTGCAGTACTGAAAATGAGGGCTTTGGCCTTAAAGGGACAGTACAAGGAAAATACAATAAGACACAGTAGGGACAATGTTTCCTTGCCCTGTAGCAGGGAGCTCCCAGCCCTTGCTCCGTGGTTGTGGGGCCAGACTGGGAGATCCTAACCTTCCAGCCTGGTCCTGTGACTGTGGGACTTGGGCTGCGAGATAAAGATCTGCCAGTGCCAGCTCCACAATTGTGGAGTCGGCGCTTCAAGACAAGGCTCTGTGGGCCCAGGTCCCATGACTGCAGGGCTCAGAATAGGACATAAGGATCTCCCAGCCCAGGCCACAACTGCAGGACTCAGGCTGGCCAGCCCCATGACTAAGCAGCTGGTACTGGGAGCTCCCTGCTGCCGGGGCAGGGGGACATTGTCCTTCCTCCCCACCCTGCCCCAAACCTCCAGTGGCAAAGCCCACCCTGGCAGCAGGCAGCTCCTGGGGGCAGAGAGCAATCTCCTGCCCCCTGCTGGCTGGCTGATCAGGAGTGCATTTGATCCTGGTCAGGCATCTACATGTGCAATGCTGAGCAGTAACTACTCACAAGTAAATTTGCTACTTGCAGGTAGGAAATTTACTTGCAGTTATTGCCAATTACTGCACAACAGTCATATCTACACATTGCCGTAGAGTGATGTTGCTACAGCAGTGTGCTTTAGTACTTTCTTTTGGGAGTATTAATACATGGCATAGTACAGGTGGTTACTGCACTGTGAGTGTGGCACAAGGGTACATTTCACCAATATGTTGCCATAGTGGTGTGCTATACCTGGGGAATGTGCTACACACATGATTGCTACATCACTGTAGTGCACTGTACACCACCATAGCATGTCACTACACCCCCATAGGGCTATGTGTAGATACACTGAGTAAGCATATGCACATGTAAATGCGGATACGTACTGTGCGGTAATTAGTATTACTGTGAAGTAAAATGTCTTGTGTAGATGAGACCAGTAAGTTGCAAGTATTTTATGTTTATAGGACCAAATTACATACTGTGATAGGAAGGTACTGGAGAGGAAGACTCCCAAGACACCCTTCATAGATTCCACCGAAGTATTTCATCAGTGTCACAGTGTTTGTTCCTCTGGGAAAAAAGCTATAGAGTTAGCAGCCCCAGGATGTGACATAGGCAAGTTAGGCTCAAATTCGTGCAGATACAGGTTTAAAAACAACAGATCAAAAAGGAGTGATATTCACTGTGATGATGTCTATCATGTTTATTTCACTAGTTTTCCTTTCTCTAAGGTTCAGTCCTGTTGGTGTTAGTTCCTCCTTGTCCCAATCCTTTCTCTGGAATTATGCCAACTTGGTCATTACTATGTTATTTAGAAATGATTCCTTGCTATTAGTATCTTGAAAATTAGGTTTTGTCAATGTGCATAAGATTAAAAATGCATCTTAACTTTGCACTAAAATACATATTTATAGATTCATAGATATTAGGGTCAGAAGGGACCTCAGGAGATCATTGAGTCTGACCTTCCACCACAGGCAGGAAAGAGCACAGGGGTTAGATAACCCCAGCCAGGTACATGTCCCATCTTCTTTTAAAGACCCCCAGGGTAGGGGAGAGCACTACCTCACTTGGAAGCCCATTCCAGATTCTGGCAACCCTTACTATAAAGAAGTTCTTCCTGACGTCTGACCTGAAGCTGCTCTATGTTAGTCTGTGGCCATTATTTCTATTTACTCCAAGGGGTGTCCAGGTAAACAGAGCATCTCCTATCCCTTGCTGTCAACCCCGATTAATTTGTAGATGGCCACAAGATCCCCTCTCAGCCTTCTCTTGTGGAGGCCAAAGAGATCCAGGTCCCTCAATTTCTTCTCATAGGGCCTTACCAGCAGGCTTCTAACCATATGAATGACCCTCCTCTGGACCCTCTCAAGGTTATCCACATCCCTCTTTATGTTCATATCTTACTTAGTATCATAAAAAAAATATTCTTCAGCATTTGTGAAGCATAAACCACTTCAAACTTCACCAAAAATGCATCTATCTTTGAATGTCTTTCCCTCCTTCAGTAACAGACTTTTTCCCAAGGCTTATGTGTATATAAGTTCCCTTTATCACAGGTGGACCTTCCTTTTCTGCCCCTTTCCTAAAGCTTCTGCCTTCAGATATTTCTGAGTGATAATTAAGTTGTCACTCTCTTGGCATGGAGTATAATCCTGAATCAAGTTATAACTAGCTTTCTCTTCATCCTTATTTCAGAGATCATACTTTAAACAAACCTTAATTCTTAGTGGACACATCTACATGAGATGCTACATCACCATAGTGACAAGCTACAGTGACATAGTTCATTGCTACAGCGATGCAGCATCTGAGGGCATGAACTGTGACACAACCACTAATGAGCAGTAGGGTCGGAAACAACCCATGTGGCATGGGAACTGCAAAGTACTGGCAGTTACTGTGCAAGCAAGTACTAAATTACTGCTGAGTAACAACTGCTCAGTCAGGCTCACATGTAGATGCTCCCAATAATACCTATCTCTATCATATATTATTCCTTGACCAAGCAAATCTCATTCTTAGGTATGAAAAGGTGTCTCCAAAGAAACTAAAGAACATTGTTCATCCCAATGTACAACACTGCATAATGGGACACCATATGTAGTGCAGGGAGAACAGTTTTGCTAGAATACTAAAGAAGGACCACTTGTATGGCCAGTTTCCTGTTTCTAACCAAGTTGTTATATATTTTGATAATCTTCAGTAAAAGAAGATTATGAAACAAATGCTGAGGAGTCAAATCTGAAATTTGTATGCTAAGGGCAGATCTATATCTAATTCATAAATGAAATTCTATTTTCTGGAAATTATAGAGAATATTACTATGCTTTCATTTTTATTGTGTTTGTTTAAACACCTAACCATCTTTTCCTGTTTAATCAGAATTAAAACATGTTCATTTTAATTTCATAGTGGTACAAATGATTTAGGCAGTTTGTGTCAAGAAGCTAGTTTTCTATCAGTCCAAATGGGAAACCTACTTGCTATACTAAGAATAAAATGTGATTATTGTGAAAAAACAATAGTACAATCTATGCTTGATTTAGTTATAAATAAGTCTTTGAAAGATGTTTTCCCTTTCTTATTTTATTTTAAATAGTGGCTATGTAAAGCCCCAAGAAGGATCTAGTCCTGTTAATATCACAAGCTGTTTCCCCACCTGCACTCGGAACAGCTTTAGTATAGCAGCTGTCTTGGTTAGTGTTGGCACACAGCTGTCAGCATAGTTTCCCCATGGTTTCTATAGAAAATGAATAGAACGCATCTCCAATGGGAGCCTTTAATAATTCTCAGTCTCAAAAGTTGCCATGTCTGGCACTGGTCTTTTAGACTGTGCAAGGTGAGACATTTCAGAAAGATTATTTAAAGCCAATCAACTTTTGAGTGTTCTTTTTTCTTTTCAAAGAGAGGTTAAAGAAACAGTGCTGATCTTTGCAATTTGTCCTTAATGTTGATTAGAAGCAGGCTTACATTAGTGCCTCTTGTCCAGCTTTTAGGACTAAATGTTGTAATTCACTTAGTTCAAACTAGTTTAACCTCCAACCTGCATGTATTTAATTTATATTATCATATTTATAAATACTGGCTGTGAAAAATTGATCTGAGTTTCAACCAACAGCTAACTATTTATGCCTTGTGGGTAGAGCTGGGCATATAACACAAATTCTAAGTCAATGTTCCTTAAATATAAAGCCATATTTTTGTTTCTGTATCCTTTGTATGTGTTTTTAGGTAAAATGCACCCTGATGGTGAGAAAATGACACAAGGCCTATGAAACATTTAAGTTAGGAGTGCTCAACCTCCAACCTGTAGACCACATTTGGCACTCAGTGCTAGGTCATCCAGCCCATGGGACACTCCATGTACCCAAACCATGGGAAGCACCATGCGCTAGGGCCAAGTGTCCTAGATTGGATCTACATGGCTGTGTGGGGCCTGAGCAGAGGTGGTATAGGGCCCTGGGGCCCCAGTCCTGGCAACTGGGTCTGAGGCATGGGACCCACCTGATCATGGTGTGTAGGTGTGACGCAGGGTCCAGTCCCAGTGCCCAAGGTCAGATCTGGCCCATGGACCAGGCCCACACCATTCATCTGTCTTGCAGGGCCAAAACATTGAGCGCCACTGATTTAAGTCTTCAAAAATGTCATCTCTCTGTTAGTTCCCAGCTAAGGAAGGACTTTTATTCTCCAATAGGTAACAGCTAAACCAACCTAAAGCTCAAGTTACAGGGACCTTGATGTCTGGAATTATTAGAGCAGTATTGTAGAAACATGAATATGATTTATTATGGATAGAGGATAACCTCCTACTACTTACATTTACAAACAGTGTCATATTAAGAAGCTGAATTTTGAACCACTCTGTTCGTAAAGTAAATTCCTCATGCTTTCAGGTGTCTAGGCTAAAATCTCTCACTGTTGTTATAATATTTTTTTTAAAGTTAGAATAAATACTTTCCATGATAGCAGTTAGAGTATGTTTTCATTGCCTTTGCCAGAGGTCTAATGCTTCTGTTCAATTGCCTGATGACATTGCATATCACAAAATTTAAAATATCAACAATTTTTGACATTGTTTTATAGAAGAAACAGTTTATGATGAGTTTGAGTAGCTCATAGTAGGCCTGCATGAAGTGGCTAGTATTCGCTTTGGATTCAGCTGATTCGGAGAACTGTGATTCTATTCAATGATTCAAATCACTTTAAGAGAAAAAAACCCCCAAACCTCCAAACTCACTGGTTCCTGCCTAGTGGGAGACAATCTCTGCTGCCCTCCGCTGCCCTGCACCATGTGGGGGGCTTTTTCAAGTGCCCCCCAAAACTCTGAGGCTGCTGCAGGAGCTGGTGAGTTCGGGGGGGGGTTGGTTTTGTTTTTCTTAAAGGGTTGGAGCTGGGCCACACAGGGCACTCATGGGGGTGCTGAGAGAGCGGGGGAGGTTGGGGGACTCATGGCAGAGCCCCCCATACAGTGGGGGGCAGCAGGGATCACCTCTGCACTGGTCAGCACCTAGTGAGTAGGGGCTTTTTTTTAAAGCACCAGGAGCTGGGGCAGGC
>NW_017729000.1:32291707-32295150 GCF_001723915.1 Gavialis gangeticus
CAGTCAGGGGATGGGGCCTGGCAGGGGTCCCCCCACCCCCTTGCCTAGCTTCCAGCCTCCCATCCCCGCCCCCTACTTACCAGCTTAAAGTCCGGCTTCAGCTCTCTGATGCAGCGGGCAGGGATTGCCCAAATAATTGAAGCTCTCTGAATCTTTTCTGAATCAATTTGGAGAGCTTCAAATCAATTCAGACCTTTTTATTGGTCCCCTGATTTGATTTGGATTTGGAGATTCAGCCACTGAATTGGGCCAAATCTCCTCTGAATCAAATCAGCACCCAAAGCTTCATACAGTCCTAGCTCACAGTCAACTTAGCCAGCCCAAGTTACCAAAAAGGAGAAAAAACACAGGACTCTAATGTACAGTTCTTCATTTCCCACCAATACATTCCATTTTCCTGGAAATAATGTGAATTGGTCTATTTTCCAAATGGAGTAACAGAAAAGCCAAAAGCTAATTTGGAAAAGGTTACACAGGAAGTCTGAAGAAGGCTTGGGAACGGGTCTTCAGGCTCACAGGTGAAAGATCCATGTTTAATCCACTAGAACCATTGCCTCATGTAAATTGCTTAAAATCTCTTTACTTAGCTAGGCCAACTGTAAAATCCAGCTAATAAAGCTTAACCACCCTTGTAAAGTGCCTTGAGTTCTATATATGAAATAGCACTATGTGAATGCAAAGTATTATAGACTTTTTTTCCCCACAGGGGGTGACTGAGAAAAATAATTTAAATGATTTATTTGAGGGTTTAATTCCCCTGGGCAAAGAAAGTTTTGTGTTCTAAAACCTTAAGTCTGCTTTGTTGTATTTTGTGTATGAAGATGAGCTCTACAGTGTAAGGATTCTTAGCTAAGTGGGAAACCTCTATATTTTGTCAGTTATGGTTGAATGTTCTGTGCCTAGCATTAAGGAATTGGCCAGCACCAGTCATTCTTTAAGAATCCAGGAAAGCTTGTCTCTATAAATCTGTCTCAACCAAATATTTGGTCCAATAAAAGATACCACCCACAAAAAAATTCTTGTTGTTTTGCATGTTTCCTAGACCATCATGGCTGCAATATCACTTCAACACTACCACAACTTTTACAAAGTTATTTCTTCATTTAGCTACTCAAGAAATACAACGCAAAATTTCAACCACCAAAAAGCATGGTCTCAGAGGCAAGTTAGGGTTACTGACTCACTGTGATGTCCTTTTTATAATGTTCTTACCTATCACATCATATACAAAATCTGAAAACAAGGAAATGAATAGTTAAGAATACTATACATTTAATAGTTCCCACATAATACATCAGATACCCAGTATGGATATTTAATCCATACACGATGAATTTAACTTTAAAAGAATGTGCTTCCTTTTGGGTCAGAGCTAGGATTACTGTATTGTGATGTATATATTACCAAACAGGAACTTTGTTTATTTATACTTAAAAGTTTTGAAGTACAGATCTTACCAAGAGATACTAAAAGCTTAGGCAATCATCATTGTCATGACTTCAATAAATCTATGTTGTTTGTAGAAATAAGCAAGTGGTGATAATTGTATGGCGAGGACAACGTATATTGTACCTCATGCTTTCTTTACATGTGTTTATACAAGAAATGTGGAGAAAGAAGCGGAAGACAGCAAAGAGTTATGGTGAGCTGTGTATTTTTTGTTAAGATGCAACAATAGTAGCATATAGCAAATAATTTATACGGCAGGGTTAGTGCTAAACTTTATTGTTGGTGGTTTATTTTCACCACCTTAATTTTGCCCATAAGACACTGACCTTAGGAAAGGACCTGTGTGAAGAGTAGAATGAATGAGTCAGACTGATGTATGGGAGAGCATAAGAATCCAGCCAGGATCAATAATTGCTTAATCTTTGTAGAAGAAATACAGGTTGGTGGTAAAATTTAAAATCCTTATTTTCTTCTTACACAACAGTAAATCAGCAATCATTCCAATGAATTCCACAGAGTTACTGCTGTGTGGGAAAGGAAATAACACCACAAAATGTTAAAAGTCTCCTATGTTTCATTGCTAACAAGTTATAGGAAATTTGGCATTAATAGCACCTGTAGATCTTTAGCTAGAAGACAAAAGAAAAATTTAGGACATATTTCAAAAAAAGAAAAAAGGACTGATCCTTATATGTTTCTTCTGCCAGAGTTAAATCTTGACCAAGAAGATATGTTTTAAAATTCAATTGACCCATGAAAAACTCATTATTAAAATTGATATTGAATTCAAACAGTGCAGTTTGAAGTAAAAGGACTGTAACTCTGTTTCATGTATAATACTCAATATATGAGAATGCCTCCATAATTATTTATGGACATGTGGAAATGCCCACATGAAAAGGACCAAATGAGGGCTCATTACATGAGTATGGAGATATGATAAATACATACTCTGTTGTTAGGAGAGTAACATTTCTGTTCAGTGGGCACATGTACACAGGCATTTTGTCTGGCATAAACTACTCCAGAGTAATGGTTTTTGGGCAGGAGTCTACACATCTGGGGATTAAGGAGCAGATTTGCACCCATTTCCCTTCAGTCCTGCAATGGGCCCCTGCCACCACTGGGGGGGAGCCACAGGCTGCCCCTGGGTGCTAGCCCAGGGCTAAAAGGGAGTACCAGGCCAGGAAACAGCTGTCTCCTGACTCCACTGGGCTGCCTGCTGTTGAGGCAGGGCAATGTCTCCTGGCTTGGCTCCCCAATCAGGGGCATGGGGCTTGGAAAGAGCTTCAGGGGAGGGGCTGATCACAGCCCCCTGCCCAATACACTGATGGGGCATCTAGCAGCTATCTCACTGCTAGCTGCCCCACCAACAGATTGGGGCAGGGAGCTTGGACTTATCCCCCAGCCCTGCAGCTCTTTCCAAGCCCTGGACCTTGATCACTCTATCACCAGGCTGTGCAGGGAAGTCTGAAACATGGCAGTTCCCAGCCACCTCCAAGCTGCACATGCTTCCCTGAGCATCCTGAAGGTGTCTGGGAAATGTTTTTGTCAGCGGTAGGTCCCTGCCAACTCCAGGTTGAGTGGGGAACTGTTCCTATAAAGGGAGAAGAGACTGAGAACAAGCTCCAAGCCTGTTCCCAGTCCCCACTCCACAATTGCAGAGCAGGGGATGGGAACAAGCTCACAGCCCCCACTCCACAACTGCAATCACAGCGCGGGGTTTGGAAGCTCCCCAGCCTGCACTCCTTACACTCTTATGCTGTATTGATCCCTTTCTCTGTCTTTAAGACATAAGAACCTACCACAAAGACAAGCTAATACAGCCCACCTGAATAAGATAAATGGTAGTACCCATTGCACTCAATCCCCCTCAGTGCCAACTCTTTTTTCAAGTCATAGTGAGCCATTACACTGAATGTGTTTTGACTTCCTCTTCACTCCCACAGCTTAGCTATGCCTTTCTTTACGCTTTCCAGTTATTCCTCGGTTTC
>NW_017729000.1:32300150-32309016 GCF_001723915.1 Gavialis gangeticus
TCCCAGTCCCCACTCCACAATTGCAGAGCAGGGGATGGGAACAAGCTCACAGCCCCCACTCCACAACTGCAATCACAGCGCGGGGTTTGGAAGCTCCCCAGCCTGCACTAGCAGGGAGCTCCCATTGCCAGCTCTGCAACCATGGAGCCACTGCTGGGAGATGCTTATCTCCCAGGCTGACAACTATGGTTGTGGGGTTCAGGTTGGGAGACCCTCATCTCCCAACCGAAGATCCAGGGTTAGGCTGGAAGATAAGGATTTCCCAGCCTGATCCCCTTGACCATGGGGCTTGGACTGGGAGTTAAGGGTCTCCTAGCTCCCTGCTTCCTAATCATGATAGTGGAGTGGGGGCCAGAAGATAATTTCCTAGCCCCCACTCTCCCATCACGATCTTAGAACAGGGGGCTTGGAGCACCCTGCTGCCAGGGTAGGGGGACATAGTCTGTGCCTTGGCTCCTGTGGCAAAGCCTACTCCAGCACCAAGCAGTTCCCAAGGGCAGGGAGTTATCTCCCGTTCCCCGGTTGATGGTTGAGTGGAAGCAGATTTTGCTCCTGGTCAAGTGTCTACATGAGCACTATGGGGTTGTTACTAATCCTGAATAAATTTGCTACTCACATTTGCAGGTAGCACATTTACTTGGGATTAGGGAGGTTTAATCTGATGTAAGCGTGTGCAAGTATAGATGCACATGCTTTCTTCACAGTAAACTATGCTAATGCAAAGTTAAGTGCTTCATGTAGACGTGCTATTGTCTCTTTAGTCTGTATGGAATATCACCTATAATATCTCCATAGTACCTCAGTATTATTTTTTTTAATCATGGCATTTAAAAACAGCCAGTAGTCTCTATGGTTTATCTCTAATAATTTTTATTATGTTTAATAAAACAGAAGAAGAAATCTGATTCTTACACTTAATGGAAAATGGTTACAGTAGCAATTCTACATTTTATCGAATATATTTTTAATCTCAAATAATGGTACCTATTATATATTGTGCTATAAAAATACATTTTAAAAGCAGTTCAGTTGCTATATGTATACAGAAAATGCACCACACCTGTAACTGAGATAGAAAGTTCAAGAACATTTGGACAGCATCTCAGTAAATCTTCAAATAAAGCAAAGCTCAAATAAGTCAGTATGTTAATGCAGCCCCAGGATGTCTATGGAGCTGGTCAAATGGTAAATGAACTCTTTTGTCAAATATTATTTCTGGCAAGTGTTAAGCTATTTATCATTGTTCAGTTCATACTATTCAATGAGCTGTAGGGTTAGCTGAATAAAGAAAGAAACATCCCATAGATGGCAACATCATTTAATACATTGTTCAAGAAATATTTTTTCTAGACATGTGTATGGCCTCTTATACTGTATTTTTTCCCCCATTATATGTATTTTTTGCTTCCATTCAAGTTAATTTCCATTTCTCCACACTATGGCTTCTCTTGTGTCTGTAATCTTCAGTGTTTTGGCTAACTAGCCAAAGCAAAATTCCTAGCGGTAAAAATAACACCCCAAATAAACAACATTCCATCCTACCCCAGGTTCAGAATTTTTAATCTGTATTTTATACAATGTTAGCCTATTTGGTAAAATTTTGGAGTTTTTTTTTTCATCCATGGGTCAGTTTCCTTCTTTCCTTCCCCAGGCTCCAGTGAGTTATAAACAAATATTGAAGACTGAAAAGAGCCCAGCAGAGGGCAGAAAAATTATTAGAAGCATGGGAAGCATGACTTCTGAGGAAAGGCTGAAGGCGCTGCGTTATTTAGTCTGGAAAAGGCTGCGGGGGGATTTGATAACAGTCTTCAAATACCTGAAGGGTGAATACAGAGAGGATGGAGATGGGCTTTTCTCAGTGGCCATAGGAAACAGAACTTGAAAAAATGGCCTCAAGTTGCAACAGAGGAAATTTAAGTAAGAGACTAGGGGGAACTTTCCAGCTTCCAGAGTAGCCAAGCATTGGAACAGACTACCTAGAGAAGTTGTGGACTTTCCATCCCTGAGAATTGTCAGCAGCAGTTTGGACAAACACTTGCCTGGGGCGATATAAACAAAGATGATCCTACTGTGTAGTATAGATACCTGGACTAGATGACTTTGTGAGGTCCCTTCCAGGCCTAATGTCCTATGATTCTGTTTCTTCTTGATGCAGGGCTGCACCTCAGAAATTTAGCTCCTAACATTCAGTCAGCTTTTAACCACACAACTAGCTTCATTTCCCATCTGTTGAAGGAAATGTTATGAAGAGGATTTTCTCCCACCTTTTCTTCAAGTCCCAGATGTGGGGGGATGTGGGCACACTAGAAGAAAGCAACAGGCTACAGTTGGACCTAGATAGGTTACAAGGATGGGCGGAGGAGAATAGGATGGGGTTTAACACAGACAAGTGTAAGGTGATGCACCTGGGGAGGAACAATCGGCACCATACATACAGGCTGGGGAACTCCCCTCTTGTCAGCACGGAGGTGGAAAAGGATCTGGGAGTCATTATTGACTCCAAGATGAACATGAGTCGGCAATGTGGGGAGGCGGCTAGGAAGGCCAACTGCACCTTGTTGTGCATCCACAGATGCATCTCGAGCAGGTCCAAGGAGGTGATCCTCCCCCTCTATGCGGCACTGGTCAGGCCGCAGCTGGAGTACTGCGTCCAGTTCTGGGCGCCGCACTTTAAGAGGGATGTGGACAGCATGGAGAGGGTCCAGAGGAGGGCCACTCGTATGATCAAGGGACAGCAGGGTAGGTCCTATGAGGAAAGGTTGCGGGACCTGAACCTGTTCAGCCTTCAAAAGAGAAGGCTGAGGGGGGATCTTGTGGCCTGTTATAAACTGGTTAGGGGGGATCAGCAGGCGCTGGGGGAGTCCCTGTTCCCCCGAGCGCCGCAAGGAGTGACCAGGAACAATGGTCACAAGCTGGCGGAGGGAAGGTTTAAGTTGGACATCAGGAGGCGCTACTTCATGGTCAGGGCGGCTAGGGTCTGGAACCAGCTTCCAAGTGAGGTGGTGCAGGCTCCCACCCTGGGGGTTTTTAAGAGGAGGTTGGATGACCACCTTACTGGGGTCGTTTGACCCCAGTACTCTTTCCTGCCATGGCAGGGAGTCGGACTAGATGATCTGCTCAGGTCCCTTCCGACCCTAGAAACTATGAAACTATATCTGTACTATCTCACTGCTCAGCCACCGGTGCCTCCTGCCCCCCGCCCCCCATCCACCCTACCATCACAGCATTCACGAGCCATGCCTGGTACCTTGAGGTGTGTAGAAAAAACATTTAAAGCTGAGTCACTGAATCTCTGAATCAGCATTGGATCTTCAGATTTGGATTTGGCTTGGCTGAATCGAATCAGGACAGTGATCCAAATAAATGAATTGAATACGGCCCGTTTCACACACCCTTAGTAGGGATGCATCTGCTACAGCTGGATAGTCACCCAGGACCTGGTTTAAACCCTAGGGCTAGGGCAGACATTCAAAAAGCCTGAACTTGAATTGATTCAATCTTTGCAGGTTAGTCTAATCTGCAAAGCTTGAACCAATTTGGAGGTGGATAGACATTCCCTTTTCATTCTAGAAATGCAGGCACATGACTACAGTGCCTCAGGCTAGAAGCCAAGGGGAGCTAAAGCAGTCCTCCCTTCACTTCAAAGTGCTGAGCTGAGTGGGGCATGGCCAGGTCCCATCAGGATGCTCTGATTATCCCCCCCACTTCCATAGCAGTCCAGCAGGGAATGTTTATCATCCCTAACTCATTGTTTAACAACCCATTAAGAAAACAAAGCCTCTCCCCAAGCTCTTCTTAAACAGCTTTTCCAAGGAAGGACATTAAGTTACCTATTGATTAGCTCCAAAAAGCCTGTCTGCCTTTATTGTCTCTCTCAGCATGGACTGTAGCCAGCATCTGGTCTGCAAGCTAATGCTGAGGTGTGTGTGTAAGGTAGAGGGGCAGGGAGAAGCCAGGCAAATGCTCCGAGCCTGAAAGTCTCTGCAGGAACTGCAGCTGGGGAGCAGAGGGGAATGGCCAATCCTTCTGTGGAGCAAAGAGCCCCACCCACCCCAGAGAGCATGCCAGGATGCTGGGGGAGTCTGGCTTATCTTAAACCAGCAAGGGGTCTTGGACAGACTTTGCATAAATTGGTTTGAACCAAATCAGTTAAGTCTGGCACTGCATTCAACCAGGTTTATCTCAAACCAATTTCAGCTATTTTCAAATAGGTTTATGTGCACTGAAGATCTGTTCTGTTACAGTTTTAAACCAGTTTCTGATCACTTAAACTGGTGTATGTGTAATGTCTGTCCCTAGCCTAGTAGAGTAAGAGAAAATATACTGATTTCAGTGCCCTTAGAAACAGTCTGACAGGATACAGCTGAAGGCATAACTGAAACATTATTTCTCAGTCATTTTTAACCCTTCCCCTTTAATTATGAAATTTAATTCTTCCTTTCAACCTTACCACCAAAATATTGGATGAAAACAAAAGCACTCTGTGTTACCGCAGTTGTTTTGACCACTGCTAAACAAGATTTCATCTTTTTTTACTTAAAACAGATCAAACTAAGTGTAGAATTATAAACACTATTTGAAACTCTCATTTTAGTTTTTACTATGAATTTGTTTAACTTCAGCCTTATTCTTTTAACGGTAAAAACACATGAAAGTAATCGTTCTGCTTTGTAGAGAGCTGATGTGAAAGGAAGATTGTTCTTGACAGATGTTTTGTGCTATCCATTGGTTTGTCACAGTTTTAAGTCACTGAAAAAGATGAATATAGCTACCACTGCCCTCTTTAAAGATAAACCCTTTCACAATAATTTTGCCCTAATACAGTATTGTCAGGAAGTGCAACATGCTTTACCTTCACGAGAAAACCTCTCTAATTGGAATCACTGGACCTTGACTTACTTGTCACAGCTACATTCAGGGTGAAGGTGAAATCTTTGAGAAGTCTGCTTGTGAAAATTAGACCATAGCTTCTCTGAATAAAAGCATTATAAGAGGACACATCCATATGCAATATATTTCTCCCCAATTCATTGTTTGCTGCTATCTTCTTATATACAAAGTGAGCAGGAAAATATAAAACTTTGGAACATCTGAACTTCAGTAATACTGTTAAACTTCTAATCAAGTAATGAATGTAAAACACAAAAAATATATATTGTTTGCTTTTGTACCAGAAGAGTTCATCAAAATCTCAATCTTGAACTTTGTAACAGGTGGGGGAATTGCAGCTAAAGCCATTGAGCTTAATGAGAATTAGTCATGCATTCTGATTGTTCAGATATTGGACAAGGGACCTGAATACCTCTCTGAGGTAAGTGCTTTTCCTGAGCTCCTAAAGTCTGGATAATAAATAGAAACAAATCATCTTCTAGTGTTTAGTAGACATGTCTATGTAGTATTCATAATGACAAAAGCAAGACAACCCTCATATACTAGCATTTAGTTCCCACAGTTACAAAGTATCAAAGCAGTTATTGGGACACCTTGTTCTCTATTTGCTCTGGTTTTCATGGGGAGATTTGATGGCAATAATAATATTGTCCCAAAATTAGAACAGACAAAAAGAAAACAAGTT
The DNA here is from genome assembly GCF_001723915.1 of Gavialis gangeticus. NCBI lineage: Eukaryota > Metazoa > Chordata > Crocodylia > Gavialidae > Gavialis > Gavialis gangeticus. The sequence goes on from NW_017729000.1 coordinate 32,305,726, forward strand.
CAACACTAATTTAATGACTAGGTATTTTTGTATTTCTAGAGAGTATATTGCATGTGTGTGTAATGTGTATCCTGTCAAATATATGTGTATTTCCAAGCACAACAATTATTTGCTTTTTATATGGGTATATTTAAAGTGTACACACAATCTCTTTAAAATTATTATAATATCTGAAAAGATGCAAAGCTGTCATTGATTTAATGCCAGAAATGACTAAATGGAATCTGTAATCTATTGTAGATCTACAGAAGATGGTAAAAAACCTCCCAGAAAGTCATCCAAACAATTTCACAATATATTACCATGTGGTGAAAATTCTTTCTAACCTCAGCTGGTGATCAGTTTATGCCCCAATAAAGGTTATTGTTTTAAATAAATTACCTCTAAGCTTTTTAAAGCACTGGCATAGCTGATCAAGTAACCATTCATGTTAGGTTAATTAACAAAGCCTTTTTAATTTAGCATAGATTTACTCTTATATCTTTGTTTAATTTAATAAGATATTGTATGCATAAAATTATAAGGATTTTACAATCTTTAATTACAGTAACATAAAGCAATAAAATTAATTTAAAAATGGTTGATGTCTGTAGGCTTAACTGACAGGTTGCTCTTAAGCTTTATAAAAAATAATAAGCTGATCATATAAGAATTTCATATTACATTGTACTCATCAAATTGAATGATTAGAGTACAAGTAAAGTGGTGCCTTCAGTGCTTCTGTTTAAAATGTGAGTATTTAGTGCGCATATTTAGTGCACATTTCATATGAAATATTAATGGTGAACCAATGTGTTTGCACAGATGTTGCTTGTTTATTTTTCAACCTGTTATCAAAGTTTCGTAGTCCTAAAAATGAAGATTTTGTTAAGAATGTGGTAAATTAGAACACAAAGATATAGAAATTTGAACCGGAGGTCTTCTAGTCTCAGAAGAGCAGCTCTCAATGAAAAGAACATTTTCATTAGCTCAGTAGGAAATGAAGTCTGTTGTATGCTACTACACCCTTGGTTGTCATCCTTGTTTGCATATCACAGAGATCACTGGAAAGTGAGATACTAACAAATGACTGCCTCTGCAAAATCTGTTTGTTATTAAATTATTATTTTGAGGTGAGGAGAACTGCTTTATGTAATATGAGGCAATCATGCAAAAAAAAAAAAAGAACAAGCAACATAAGGCTGAGTGGGAAGTATACCTAGCACCTCCATTGATGCCCTAAACAGACATCCCATACTGTACATTAAAGTTAAGGGTCTTTATAAAAGAGCAGAAGGTAAGGGAAAAACATCAAATGAAGAATGAATTACTTAAGATTAAATAGTTCTTATTACAAAAATCAGCAACTCATAGTGTTAATGACAGATTTTTGCTACAGACAGATGGAATCCCAGTAGCATTAGTATGAAGTATCTGTTAAGATTCTTTTTTTATACATTTGCATATAAATATAAACATCATTAGTAGGGGCTAATTGCCCTGTAGGAACTAAAATGTGAGCATTAGCATCTTCAGGGTTTTTTTTTTTTAATTTTTATTTTTTTTGAAGTGTCTCTAACACCCATCATGTTTGGTACTGCATGGCTGCAAGAGATAATTACTACCATTAAGAATCTCAAACGCAAAATCAAAACCATTTGGAATGGCTTCCAGGGCCACCCAGCACAGTAAGTAACTGCAGAAAATGACTACGCTAGTTTTATGTTTATGCATATTCATAAGGACACTTGATTTGACTTTCATAGTAGGGGGTTTTTGAAAGCTTGTCTTCCATATCAGCCCAAAAAAAGAGACCTAACATCAAAGATAAAGTAATATTGTATGCCACACCAAATGCTTCAATGAGGGAACACATAATACCAAATTAATATCTATTCTGAGTGTCCAGAAGAGAAAGGTAGGATTAGAGTTAAGTTGTAACCATGATGGTCCAAGAATTATGTGATAAGTAGGGATTTTTTTTTTTTTGCGGGGAGGGGGGGATATTTTTTACTGGACCAACAGAAGATAGAAGATATTTCTGAGATTAGAGATTACTTAGAGACGTTGGGCCAGATGAGATGCATCCTAGAGTAATTAAAGAATCACTGCAGTAATTGCATAGCTCCTGGATATCCTCTTTCAGAATTTGTGGAAGCTGGGTGAGGTCCTCAGTGACTGGAAGAGTGAAAGTATAGTATAGTTCCTGTCTTTTAAAAAGAGAAGAAAACAGATCCAGGAAAATTCAGACCAAGATCAGTCTGACCTCAGTACTTGTAGAGATTATAAAGCATGTCATTCAAAAATCACTTTCAAAGCATGTAAAGGAAAACAAAGTGAATGGAAAAAAAACCCATGGATTTTTCAAGTCCAGCTCATGTTTGAAAAACTTAATTTTGTTCTATGACAAGTAGTTGGAGCTGCAGATGCTGGAGCTGCAGATGCTCAGAAGGATAGGATTAAGATTTAGAATGATGTCCATAACTGGAAAAATAGTCCAAAATTAATCAAAAGAAATTTAATAGGGAAAAGTGCAAAGTACTACACTTGGGACAGAATGATCACATGCACAAATACAGACTGGGGAATGACTGACTAGACTGCAGTATTGCAGAGAAGGACCTAGGGATTTAAGTGGGACTGCAAACTAAATATAAACCAACAGTTCACTTTCATTGCAAAAAAGGCCAGTAGCATACTGGGTTGTATTAATAGATGAGTAATTTGCAGATTAAGGGGAGTTATTTTTCTGCTTTATTCAGCACTAGTGAGGCCTTCCCTGGAGTACTGTGTCCAGTTTGGGGTACTGCACTTCAAGAAGAAACATATAGGCAAAAATGATTGGAAAAATGTAAATTAAGAAAAATGTTGAGAAGAACTGGGAAGCAGTGGGAAATGCAGACAAATTGAAAGAACTGAGTTTAGTCTGGAGAAGAGAAGACTAAAGGGGGGATTTGCTAACACTGCAAAACCAGCAGTGGTGATAAGTTATTCTCTGTAGAACAAGGAATGATGGTCTCAAATTGAGGCAAGGGAAGCTTAGGTTGCATAGTAGGAAAACGGTGGCTAAGCATTGGAACAGACTTCCAGAAGTGACTGTAAAATCTCCCTTCTTAGGAGCAGATTAGACGAACATTTATCTGGAAAAGTTTAAACAGGAAGGATCCCGCTTTGATCAGGGGGTTGGATTAGATGATCTCCTGAGGTTTCTTCCATCCCTACTTTTCTATGATTCTAATATCAGTTAAATAAGTGTGTGTGTGTGTGTGTGTGTGTGTGTGTGTGTGGTGCTTGGGGATGTTTTGATGAGTT
>NW_017729000.1:32309179-32314232 GCF_001723915.1 Gavialis gangeticus
TGTGTGTGTGTGTGTGTGTGTGTGTGTGTGTCTGTGTCACTTGGGAGATGCCTGAATCCAATGTTATATTGGGAAGAGATCTTACTGACAATATACTTCTCAAAAAAACAGTTTCCATGACATTCAGCAAATGTTTGTTCTAGTGGAACAAATATGTTAAATTATAGATTTGAAAGAGTACAAAGAAACCTTACAAATGTTTCAGTTTAAGTTTTGCACATAATTAGCAGCAGCATTATACTTAAATGAGGCACTCCTTGTTAAAGTAAAACATCTGTATAACAAGGCACTCCACTAGGTTTTCTAGCCTTTTTTTTTAGTATGGATGCACAACAAAAAATTGAGAGCCATTGATTATTGGTTACTGGGTTTTCCCCTGATATTTCTGACCACCTCTTTCTGTTTTCCATTTGTTTCATGTGTCCTTTTCCTAGCTCATCTGTCTGTCTCTGATTCTGTTTGGTTTCTTATTTTTTCTGTTCATTACTCCTGACAGTCTGTAGCTTGTCAAATGAGGAATACTTTCTGACATGGTCTCTCAGAAAATAACATTGGGGTTGTGAAACTAGGTGCTTACAGGAAGTATACTGTGTATCTGACTTTTGCTTGTATTGTCATTTGCATACAGGTCATACTGCATGTGTACAGTTATCAGTATCAGAACCCTAATCCTTATCTGTTCTTTTTTTGTTCGTGTCCTTGTCATAAACTAAATGTTTTTTCAAGAATCGTGTACAAGTCATGGCTCTTTCCATTGCTGCAACAAGGTCCTCCTTCATACAGATCTCAACAAGGAGTTAGCAAATAAGCATGTGCTGCATAATCTGCACTTCACCACAGTTGCATATATTCATGTCATTAGAGTAGTCCCATTTGATCAGGTTTGGTTTTGATCTTCTAGTTTGTGTGTGCAGGCAATTCAGGCATTGCCACGTTGGCCAATCTAGATCTGACCCTCTTGAAAGGTCCTTCTGGGGTTCTAGGTCCATTTCAGAGTATTTGATTGCGTGTAATCTTGACTTCAGTAACCTCAGTTGCACCCTGTCAACTGTCATGTCCAATGGCACAACAATGGTCACAAAACTCTTTTTTGCATTTTAAGCTGTTTAATTACTTCTGTGTGACCATAGAATAGATGCCCTGGACCTTCCATCTGCCATGATCTTTCTTTTTAGCTCACTGCCTTTCTTTTGGTATCAGGTTATACAATGCCAGCCAGTAAGTACAGGCTATCCTTTGGTGTTGGGTTTAGACATCCCGTTATTTCACAACAGCTGTCATTTAGAACTGGGTCTATTTTCTGTTTTCATTAACTGATCGTTCCCATACTGGACATGCATACTCTGCAGTGGAGTAATACAAGGCAATAGCAGTGGTTGGTAATGTATCTGGCTTTGCTCCTCGCTTCGAGTTGACCATCTTTCAAAGTATGTTGTTGAAGGTGTTAACTTTCATTTTCTCTACACATGCTTTGAATGTAAGTGTGCAGTCAAATGTAACCACCAAGTACACAGGATTAGTCAGTGGGACTCCATCCCAAATGATGTATAATTTCCACTTGACTTCTCTGTGGTGGAGATGAAAAGCTGTGACCTGCATCTTGGTTGGGTTGGCATGAAGCTGGTTCTTATTGTAGTAGTCTGAGTAATACTGAGTAATGCTGGTTCTTATTGTAGTAATTAGTATGCATGCCAATGTGGTCTTGATAGTGGCAAAGTGCTTCTCTTGTGATGTGATGCATAAATGAATAGCAAATATAAACCTTCTCCCATTACTCTGTATGAGTTGGTCATTAGTATATATGTTGAAAAGGATCAATGCTAGCATGCTTCCCTGTGGGAGTCATCTGCAGTGACTCTGTTTCTTGCACAGTTCTAATTAAAACATCTATTCTCCAAAAGAGATAAGATAAGTTACACTAGGTGGTAGTGGTGCATCATGTTGTAGACATGGCATGCAGGTTTCGGTGGTTCACTGTGTCATATGCCGCTGATATGTCTACAACCACAACATCTAATCTCATCCCTTTCTTGAATACATCTTCTATATGCTGAAAGATGTTTAGTATTTGGCTAGTGCAGGACTTGCCTGGTCTAAATCCAGCTTGTTCTGGTATCAGATATTGTCTGATATGGGGTGAAAGGTGATTGAGAATAAGGCATTCGTAAAACTTATAAAGATGGCGCAGAAGTGACACTGACCTAAAGTTCTCTGGGTGACAGACATCCTTCCTTGGCTTTTATAGAGCTATGACATGGGCCTGCTGCCATAATTTAGGTATTCTAAGGGTTGATGAGCAATTGTTAAAAAGACATAATACCTATAACTTGGTTGTAGAACCAAAAGGTTTGATCTGTTTCATGTGTATGTTTTTGAGTCTTGCTACTTTGCTGTTCTTCAAGTGACTTATTCTGGCATCCGGTTAATTCATTGTTTATGGTATGCTAACATGACTTTCCGCAAGATCAATTTGCCATCGAATCCATATTTTAGGCTATTTGTCTGAAGCTTTACCGTTGAGCAGAATTTGGTGAGCTACCCGATTGGCTGTGATGTTGTGTTGCTGTACTTTTCTTGGGCCATTACTTAGCTAGCAAATGGTTAACCATGCTTTCCTGCTAGTGTGGGTCATATCTGTTCCTTCAATTGGTTCTTTCCATTTCTGTTGTTTTTCTTCTTGGATCTTGTTAGTTAGGGCTGTCCCTTCCCCCAGTAGTGTCTTCTGAGAAAGGATCTCTTTGAAACATCTGCTGGGGGAGTGGCGAGGGGTGGGAGGCTTGTATTTGGCTGCTAGTATGGAGTAAGCCCTGGAATACACTCAGTTCTTTATCCTCAAGGTATATATATGTCTTGGAGGTTTTGTACACTGCATTCATGAAGAAATCCTAGTTATCCAAGACTGATTCAATGTGTGTCACTTTTAAAGTGTGTATGTATTGGTACTATATTTGGACGTATGGCTGCTGTGACATTGATAGCAATTAGTCTGTGCTGTGTGTGGGGAATGAGTTCCAACACATCTTTTTTGCACATGACTTCTATATTGCTATCAACAAAGGTGAGGTCTGGATTATAGCTTCATCTCCATCAGGAGCTAGTCAAAAACCCAGGTAGCTTTGAGTCATGGATCGGGTTTAGGTGGTATTCCTTGTCCTAGATCTTGACCAAGTTGTCATTCTGATAGTTTTTGCTGTAACCACGTGATGCTGTGGCTGTTAAAGACATTGATGATCACATGTGCTTTTTCATGGCCTAGGTTTCCTGAGCTCACAAAGGCAAACTGCTTCCCTCAAAGCTTATAAATGGATGTTATTGAGATGTCTGTATCAACAGTTATGATTTCAATTTCATTGTGTTCCATACCTGATGTTGCATTGATGACGAGTTCTGGTTCTACAAACATAGAGATGCCGTATTTCTTGTGCTGCATTTTGATAGCTAATCTCATCCTGGGGATCAATGGCTTATTGCTGTTTGGCCCTCTGTCTGTCTCCTGGAGACAAACCACATGACTACTGTAATTGGTACAAATCCTGGAAAGAATGTCCTGCTTGACTGCTGTGAGACTGTCTATGCTTACAGAGATGACTGTCAGTGATGGCCCTGAAAAAGACCCATGGTTGTGATACAGTGCATCAACGTGTTGCGAGTTAGAAGTTTGCATTATATACATTCTGAGACTGTTGACGACAAAGTTATAGCAGAATTCTCATATTTGATGCTAATCTGTTCCTTTGAATTTTCCCCTTTCCCACCCTGAAATCTCTTCTGTGTCTTCTCCAATGTGTCTGCCTGTGGCTGTGCTCTCCCCATTCACTGTGTAATTTTTTTTCTCCTCCTTCAAGTGCTTTCTCAACACCTATAAGTTGCAATGTGTTCTCTTTTGCATAGTTAAAAGTGCCTGTCCAAAAAAATAATTTGTACTTACTACACAGTATGCCTTTCTGGCAGTTTGGTGGCAGAACCATGTGGTTATTAGGGGGTGTGACTGGAGTATCACTACTGGAGTCTTTCTAGTGGTGACTCCGCCCTCCTGTTATGGGCCAGCCACCTGGTTACTCGCCTGCCATGCCTTGATCTTAATTGAGTGATGTAATCAGTGGGAGGCTGCCCACTTTATATGCCCCAGTGCCAGGGGACGCTATCTGCAGCTCTTTTTTCTCCCCGCAGCCCAAGCCTCGCAGATGGTACCAATGTGGTTTTGACCTGGGCCCTGCTGTGATTTGGCCCTTTCCTTTACCTCCCTGGGGCTTCTCACTGCCCCCCTTTGCTCAGGGCTTCTCGCAACTGCCCACTTGGGGCTGGGTTCAGTGTACCCCAAAATGCCATGCCCTCTGGTGCCAGGGTCCCCACACCACTGTGGAGCCCCTCTGAGGCCTCCTCCAACCCCTCATATCCTCACCTCGTCCTCCAGTCAAAGCAGTAAACACAAAGCCCCTGGGCTATAACAAAAAAACTAAGCCATCCAGCCAAACAACATTCAGTTCCTACCAGGAAACCACTCCAACCCCAGCAGTGACCAGGGGATGCTCACACAGTCAGAGTTCTCCCCTCTGTCCAGACTAGCCAAGCTCCTCCTCACTTGGTTGCCAGAGGGGAACTGCCTATCTGGCCTCCTGCCTGGGCTTATATAGGCCAGGCCCTGCCCCTTCCTGTCAGCTGTTCCCCATCAGTCATCCTGGCAACCAGCACCTGTTACTCTAGCTGTCCTGGTAACTGGCAGCTGAATCTTCCCCTTCTTGCAAGTAGGGGTCTCTCCTGAGCTGATTTCTGTTTCCAGGTGCAGGGCACCTGGGTGCTCTGAGACAGGGGGACTGTGTGAAGAACTGATTTTATTGTTTGTCTGTCAATGAAAAGAAAAAAAAAAATCTAGAAAAAAATCAGTTAAGATAAAATCAAATAATTATTTTGGGGTTTTTTTTCCCACCTAGCTGAAAGAAACACACATTTTATTTCATTCCACATAATTTTTTTCATTCAATTTAAGATAAACCATTTTATTTTGGGCACTCATAAGAAAAAAAAATAAGGAGCTACATTTTCAGAGAACTGT
>NW_017729000.1:32319232-32324706 GCF_001723915.1 Gavialis gangeticus
CTACATAATTTTTTTCATTCAATTTAAGATAAACCATTTTATTTTGGGCACTCATAAGAAAAAAAAATAAGGAGCTACATTTTCAGAGAACTGTCAGAGGAAGACATTTTGGTGGTGTTCCACTTTTACCTAGTAGATCAAGGTAAGGACACTTGCCAAAGATGTGGGAGATTCAGGTTCATTTCCCTCCTCTGCCAAAGTAGATATCGTTCCACATCTCTTGGCTTTTAAGAGAGTGTTTTCACTGTCAGGGCATAGTATTCTGGAATAAGGTATTTTCAGTCTCTCCTGCTGACACACTTTCATTTTTTCATAAATAATTGAACTTTCCTTGTAGCAGAATGTAGGCAGAGGTATCCTAACCGCCAAGCTAAGAGTCCTTCAGCCCTACCTGTTGGATAGTTCATTGAAATGAGACAGAGCACAAAATTATGAACTATTGGTCTCTCTATTATCAAGTAAGTAATCTAATAATGAGCTATTGGATATAATGGGATGCCATCACAGCAAGTTATCTTGTGAAAATCAAATCCATCAATTTTTTTTTTTCTTTTTTTTGCCCTAGCTGAAATTTTGGATGAATTCACAAGTACTTCCAAGAAGACCAAAGCCACATTTTTTTCCCTACAAATATGCTATTCACCTAAAAATTTTGCTCAGAATGAGTTATGAATCAGATATATCCTGTAAACTACCAAATGTAGATCTTTTAGCTCAGAGATGTTTTGTTTTTTGACATAGTTTCCAAGTTGAGCCTAGCTCTCCTCAGGTGTACTGTATTACAAAAATAATAAATGAAGAGGAAAATGTGGAGCTATCACAATGCATACCATAAAACACACATTTTCTTCCCTCCTTGCTGGCAACATCTATGTCATATCAGGTCATATTCATTCCATAGATTTTAAATTAATTCATGTATGATGTCTTTAAGTCTCTTTGAAAATTATTGTGCATTTCTATGGGCCAATATACAAACTTTAAAATGAGGTTATTTATTCACCCCAGGTATCAATGGAAGATATACTCTTTTATAACAACAAGTTCATTAAACAAAAAGGTACACTGGTATAAGGCTGCCTTTTTATAGAACACTAATACTCATTTCCATAATGTTTCATTACAGTTTATTAGAAAAGAAACAGTTCTCAGTTATGTCTTTTAAGGATACAAACTTAAAGCATGCAAGAGTACTGGTAAGAAACAGGACTTTATTTCCATTTCTACCCAAATGATTTGCATCAGACTTGAGTGACCATATGAGACAATGTGAAATCTGGGACAAAGCCCTTCCCCCCACCTCCAGGCAGAGATGGGGTGGGGGAAGGGGCAAGGCACCACTGGAATTACTATTCAGGCAGCTAAGGAGTCAATGGCCCATTACTGACCCCTTTTTCTTTACTTCACAGGTGTTCACCACTTTTTAATGGTCATTCCACTAACCAAGCTAACCTATTAGGGCCATTTTTCTGTCTTCTAGGGCTTCCTAGTTCACCGCTTATGCCTTTTAATTTTCACCAGCTGGCCAGGACCAGCCTCTGAAATCTGGGACTGTCCTAGCTAGACCAGGATGTATAGCCACCCTTCCATGTGGTATAGTCAGTATCCTTCCCATATAACAAGACTATCAAATGATTAGTTATATCTTGCCCACACATCCCATATAATACCTATATAATAATTTTAGGTTTCATTCTTGGATCAATCTAAATGTTGTTTTGCAGGTTTTCCCTCCATTCTCTTTAATACCTTTCAATCTGCATACAATACAGATTATTGAACCTTGCAAGATTCAGTTTCCATTCTGATAAGCTTTCAGAAGGTTTACTGCTTATCCAGTCATGCCACGTATGCAGAAAGAAGCTGTTTTTATAAGATTGTTCACCACTTCTTCAGATCCTATAGATCCAGAAACCATTTTTCAATTGTGACTGAAATTTCATTTTGATGAAAATGTTATGTCCAATTCCATAATCCTTTAGGATATATGTACTGTTTGTAGACATTAGGAAACCAACTACGACAAAGCCAAATAAAATTATAAGCACAAGATAGAGAGAGAGACAGCGAGAGAGAAAGAGAGGTTTTGTGGATTACATTGTTTGGTTTTTTTTAATTCTAATGGAGTTTGACATTTAATTTCAGAAGAAATGGACCCCTCTATTATTCTTTACTATTGTCACATGACAAGCCTGGTAAAAAAGTATCCTCTCTTTTGGGACTTTAACACTTCCAGTTCCAGTTCTAGACAAAGAATAGAAAAGCAAGAAAAGACATCAGAATATCTGAAAAAACTCAAATAAATAAATAAATAAATAAATAAGAATTTTGTTCACAGTGTCCTGCAGGTATAGCACAAATTAACTGGATCTGTTTCACGTGGTCATGATCTTCAGTGTGCTTCTTATGAAATATCCTGCATGCAGTTCTGTACAAACACTGTTGTTATTAAACAACACCATTAAAGTAAGTTGTCTGGGATATTCATAAAAGTGTGGAATGCAAGATTACAAAACAAACTACAGCTTCTGGGTGAATAAGTGTTTTACATTATGAGCCTTTCAGTTGATCTTTTTCTGAGACAATTATTTTAAAGTTGTGCTGTAGCTGGTGGTTTCTTTGCACATTAACCTTAGCAGATTTCATTTTTAGTGGAAGGAAACAATTCTTCAACAGTCAATGCTGTTTAAAACAAGAGGTTGTCTACAGCTGTTACTAGCAATTACTTTTCCTGGATGTAGCAAAATATGGCAGTGAAGGAAAGGCACTTAAATCACCATTTGACCATCATCTTCATTATCTTCACCATTGTAAGGAAGTAAGTCAAGCACAAATGGTAACTATATCAGGGCAGGAGGGAGAAAAAAACTGATGATGTAGTTAGAACATAATCAATAGTCAATGGTTATTCTAATATAATAAAGGGCTTAGTCCGGCCATCTGTCTGTCTGTAATGCTGTTGGAGCACTTTGGTTGGTTACTGAAACAACTAATCAAAGTTCTCCAACAGTATTATGGACAGGAGGCAGTGGCAGCAGCATGGTGGAGCACCAGCATAATGGCAGGGATGGAGAGGATGGAGCAGGGGGCAAGACCAGTACTGCTGGCCTCACCACCCCCAGCCATGCTCCTTGGAAGTGGTGGTAGCGCAGGGTGCTGCAGGAGGACGACATAGGGGATGGTGGGGCAAGCTCCCCCACCCCACTTCTGGGAGTTGGCAGTGGTACAGGGAGGGGGTGGTTAGGGTTAGCAAGCTTCTCCCCCTTCACCCCCCGTTCTTGATGGGCAATTCACTAGTTTATATATATACATACACATATATACCTTAATTATATTAATTACACAACTTAAAAAATTACAAAACATGGTGTAATTTTTTTTCACCTGAGTGACAGTAAGTGACAGAACATCTTCACAGAATATAAAATATTCAATAGGTTGATGTGATTATTATGTTAAATTTGAAGTGCTCTAATCTGGTGCAGTGACTTATAGCTCAGGAACAGAACACACGAATATTCAGCTCTGCAGTGTTTTAGCTGAAATGGAAAACAAATGAATTGAAGGGGAAAAATATGAATGTTAGTTTGGGTTACCTATGTACAATAGTTAGAAGCTGAAATATGTGTAAGTGTACAAATGAAAAGGATAAAAATTCATAGTTGTTCACTGAGAAATGTATTGTGTTTTATCCAGGTCTCCCTAAGACTTTTTTTGGTGGAAAGGTGGTAGGTAATAAAACAATTACTTTAGTCCTTCTTTGTAGTATGTATTTCAAAGTCGTTTTTTGGTGAGCTGTTTCATAAACTTGCTCTCGTAATAATTTTGCCGTTGGAGCTTGGCAGTTCTGAAAGGAAACAAAGTTGTTGCATTAAGGATTGAAATGGACTTGCTTACAGAAAACACAACTTAAGAATTTAGCTTAGCAACTCTATAAAATACCCTATTCTACAAAACATGGCAGTCCATGGTATGATTAGCATAGCAACTAATCTCTGAACTATGTTCATTCTCCATGTGTATCCTGTTGACATGTTTCAACTCAGCTATGCATTGCTGTTGTAAAATCCTCCTATATTGTTGCAACACAGAATTGGAAGCCTTCAGAACTAACTTAGAGGGTCCTAGACAAGCCCAGGACTATCTCATGGGGCCTTTTGGCACTGACCATAGGTGATGACTTTTTTTTTTTTGTCAGTGGGTGCTTGCAGACTCCATAGCCCCACGGAGACAACCTGGTGGTGGGAGGCGGGAAGAGACACTAATCCCAGGTAACCTCTCTACAATTTACCAGCAATATTCCATCACCAGGTCACTATCTGTATATGAGTATTGTTGTATGCAAGGAGGGAAGTTCACAGTTGATTGACAACTGGCCCATAATAGAAACATTTATGAATATTAATTGTTATATGCAAACCTATTTATACTTGTGCAGACTGCTATCTGGGGGAAAGAAACATCAGCATTAAATAATACAGGTAATTTTTACACCTGGCTGCAGGTATACCAGAACTAAGGAGGAAAATCTTTACTTTAATATTAACATTCATATTATGCATATTATAATAATAAACCACTCCATATCAGTTTAAAAGTACTTGCCCACAATCTATTTTAAAAATGAAAAGAAACTATTATTACTGTGGTCAGGGTGGAATATTTCCAGCTGTGGCTCAAACCCACATTTACAGATTAACATGATATTTTCCAGAATCTAAGATAAGACACTGCCAAGGAATATGAATGACCTCTCTTCTATATGTTCGGGACGAAATGGTAAGCATTAGAGGTTAAACAACAACAGAGGTAATGGAGCTTGAAGCCAAGTAGAATGAAGAGAAAAAGTTTACATACAATTAAAAAAAAGCCCTGTTTTCACAGTTTGAGCTACTTTACAAGAACTGATGGGTTTTTTTTGTCTTGTTTTGTTTCTGTGCCAACTAAATTTTCATTGAAGTTGGGAATGCACATTTTTTCACTCTGTCTTTAAAAATCCTGAAATTCCCAGTAAAATCTCTGTAGACTGACTATAAAACCACTGGGAGCAAGCAGTCTAAATAGCAATTAGATGCCTAAATATCTTTGTGGCTCTTGGCCTAATATATCCTGGTAGTGAGGATTATATACCAGCCTGAATAGAGGAATAGAAACTTATCACTTTATGTCAATTATTAAGTTTTGTTGATCATCTGAAAGAAGACACAGTATTTTATTATTATTCCCTGGTTTGGTCAGGTCACATTTTGTGTTCTTGGGTTTGGCTCCTTCCTTCCTCCCTTCTGCTGCAACTTAAACATGTTTAACAATTCCTTCACTTCCCAATGCCCTGAAGTCCTTTGCTCTCCTGGTGATATTACAGATTACATTCTTTCTTATCTCTCTCTTTTTTTTTCTTTACTTCAGCTTACATACACTATTAATGGGAATTAGTTTATGCTGTAAGCCTTGGGAGTCATGCTTTTATCTCTTAT
>NW_017729000.1:32329706-32337877 GCF_001723915.1 Gavialis gangeticus
CCTTTGAAGTAAAATCTCTCATATCTTGGCTATCAAGACAAGGTAGTTCTCACACAGAGGCATCTCTCTGCCATCCAAACAGCTCCTGGCTGCCAAGATACTTTTTTGTTTGTTTGTTTAGTTAAAGTTATGGACATTGTCCCTGGTCCTCATCGGTCCATAAGCAGCAGTTTACAAAGCAACATGTAAAAATGTTGTCACCTTTGCCTGTGCTCCTAACTCTAATGTAGAAAACGTAAATTGCTTCTATCTCCTTCTGCATCGGACTTGATTATCCTTAATACAAGAAATGTTCTTGCAAGCACTTGAAATGGTGCAAGTTAGAACATTTTACCCTCAGTTCAATTAGTGTCTGCAAACTAAGGACCTTGTTGAACATTACTTTTAGGCAGCTCCTGGAGCTGTTAATCTCTGGATTGTCCACATAATAATATCTAAAACTAATTTTAAGCACACCTTAGGCAGCTTAAAGTTATGCCACTTCAGAGCAGGTTAATCTTTGATCCATATTACCCAGGTTGTGTTTCATTAATATGTGGCCACTCCCCGAAGATGAGTCACTGAAGTTGCAGTCCTCCAGCACCCCAAGATGTAATGTTTCACCCACACCCTCCTGCTCTGTGTGAACAAACTTTCCATCCCATGAACACTACTTCTCAGTGGGTGGTTATGGCATAAAGCCAACTCTTCCTCTTGCCCCCAGAGGTGCAACTCTTTGCAAACAGCCTGAAGACCACATGCCAGTTAGACAGTTCACAGGACATGAACAGGGCCAGGACCAGGGCCAGGGGGAGAAGGGAAAAGGACAAGGTAGGAGGCACAATTGGACCCCCCATGAGCTGGGGTTTCCTTCCCAGGCAGGGGCAGTAGCCTCCCAAAAGCACCTTTCCTCGCCACTCCCACCTTCCAGCCACCCTGGGAAGTACAACCAGCACCTCCACACCCCGATACAAAATCTCAATTTTAAAACATGAAATCTTCCCAGAGAGATGGTGCTCTCCCCTTCCCTGGAGGTCTTCAAGAGGAGACTGGTCAGGCACCTGGCTGGGGTCTTATGACCCCTGCCACCCCCAGTGCTCCTTCCTGCCCATGGCAGGGGGTCGGACTAGATGATCTATCTAGGTTCTTTCCGACTCATTGATTATATGATCCTATGATTCTATGATTCTTTAATTTACTTTCTCTTTATTTCCTTTTCAATTTTGGGGATTTTTTTTTACTTGTTTTTATTTAATCCTTTAGTGAGTGACTGCCTTCATTTCACCACCCTTCCCCTCTCCTATTTCTTTTCCCCCTTCCATTTCATTACCTATACCCATCCCATTAACTCTCCACCTCCCAGCTTCATTTTCCTGCCCCCCACAACCCTTCTCTACAGCAGGGATAGAAGCCTGTCCTGGCTCACCAGCCTGTTGTAGCAACTCACAGCTGCAGCTCCTAGTTGAGTCTCTTCTCACCAGCCCCCTAGTGGTAAATCATAGCTATGTAGGTGGGGGACAGTCAGAAGTTTTTAGTCTTATGGTATGACTGCTCCATCAAACTAACACTAACACCAATCAACATTAAAGCATTTCAAAATGCAGTGTGTAACAAGGCCCTGAGTTAAATTATGTGAAAGAAAATTAATCATATAAATAGGTTTACAGTATTTGAGATTTCTGACCTTTGAAAAAATATTTTTTCCAAACTCAGAACTCTTGAATGAAAGTGACTGTGCATCAAAACATGCAAAATCCGGTATTCCTATATGCTTTCTATGTGGAAAAGGCCACAAAAAGAAATGCTAAGGACATGAAATCACCCAACATGTAATGGCTACAAATCAAATGCAAAGAACATGACTGTGTTCAAAGAGGGCTGGTATTGGCGGGAATAATTAAATGGCAGTAGCTCCCTCATGCCCTGGATTTTCAGTCTTATAATTTAGATTGTACACTAAAATATTAGTTCTTTGTATCATTGTTCATTTAAATTCAGGACAGGGACTTGAAGTAGAAAAGATAGAGGGATATGTGAAATCAAGTCTGAACTTCTGAATTTTATTAAAGAGGTTTAAATTCTTCTTTGAAGGATGAAGACTAAAACAGATTCAGGTCTGTAAGATTAGCCACATAAACTCATCAGCTAAATTGATTAGTAATTTGAGAATGAGTGAATGGAACAGCAGAATTTTAAATACAAGCATTAGCAGTTAGGATAAGGTTAGACTTTCTTTAGAAACGGTAATAGAACCTCTATCCAGGTCATGCCATAACACAACCTTTTCACATTGCTGATGTAAAGCTAAGAGACTGAATAAACTGGGAACACAGCCCCTCACAAAGGCATGGGCTGGACATTCTTGTCTTTGGAAGAGATAACTCTTTGGTTTTTCTCTTAACTTTGTGTAGAACATGGACCCTGATTACTCACTTTGGGAAGCAAGCACCTGCTGGGGACTTCGGTGTCCCTAAAGCAGGCATACTTCTCTCCACAAAGCACCCTTTCTCTGGCATCATTTCTTCTGTGTTTCCTTAGGGCCGGGGTGCGGTGGGCAGAGTGTCAGCCCTGTCTTTCACCATAGCAGAGGTAGAAATTTTCAACCCTGAGAGCATGCTGATTAGTAAAGATCTCTGGCAGATCTCCATTCACAGGGAGACGCTGTGCTCCAATCCTGGTTCTGAGGCACCTCTCCAATTCTCTGTCATCATGACATCAGGGTAGCTGTGGCATAACGTTTTCTTCTAGGGAAAATGACCTTTGCAGTCTTAACTAAGGAACTAATGTAATGTAAAAGGTTTTGTAGTAAGTCTTTGACCACACAAATGGATGATGGTTCAGATCCATTGGCAGATCCATTAATTTAACAAGTGGGGTGCAGGAGATGCCATCAGTGCAAAGCAGGTATATTTCTCTCCAAACAGCACAGCACCCCTCCCTTCCAGTGAAGGCACCCCCCTCCTCTCCCATGCTCTGCAACTGGGGTTGCCATTGGGTGGAAGAAGGGAGGACCTACCCTCTGCCCCTACTTCCAGGGCTAACCCAGGCATGGGAGAACCCCAGGGTTTCTCCTGCCCTGCTTCAGACAGAGGCATGGTTAAACAGCAGCATGGGGTGCCTGTTTTGGCCCTGAACAGTGGCAGTATTGGACAGATCAGCACTTCCAGTGCCTGCTACCATAGCATGAAGGACACCCATGATTCGGCAGGGATTAGGCACACCTAGAAGCTTACTGTTACTGCTGTCTCCAGCTGACCTGGGGGTGAGGGAAGCCCCAGAACTACTGTTAACCAAAATCAAGCTGGGGGTGTGGGATGCAGCTGCACAGGGTGCATGGAGCCTGTTTCCTCCCTCTCCACTGCATTCCCCATGCTGGCCTGAGGAATCCAGCTGATGGGAGCTGCTGCACTGAGGGTCGGGCAGGATTGGGGATGGTGGTCTCAGCAGAGTAATCATCCCCCTCTTCCAAGAGCTCCTTCTCTCTGCCCACCCCCTAGCTGTCCCCTGCTGTCTGGGAGTGGGTGCTCGAAGATGGAGACTTCCCACTGACTGCCATCTGCAGGACTGTCTGCCCCCCTGTGCAGCTGATTCCTGCAGCTGGAGCCCTCAGGCCAGCAGGAGAAAGGTTGTAGAGGGGAGCGGGAGCAGGGACCCAACTGCCTGTGCAGCCACTGCCCAGTCTGTGGCTGGAGTGGGCCAGGAGTGGTCCTGGGGCTTCCCCCACGCTCAGGTCAGCTAGGGAGAGAAGCAGGCAATGCCTTCCTTCCTTTCTTGCTTCCCTCACACACAAGGCACCCAGGCATCCATGGCCATGGGGAAATGGATCCATTGGCAGGTGCCCTTCACTATAGACATGGACAGCAACTACTCCACTGCACCCCCTGGTCATATGTATAGTAAAAAAAAGTCTTACCAGCATGATTTGCTTTTTTTGTTCTTTCATAAATTAAAATGTAGGAAAAAATGAACATCAGGAAAATTATTATATACATAAAGGCTTAAAAGAATGAATGAAAGCAGTCTTACTATCTTAGCCTACCACAAATAATTCAGCTCTTAGTAGAGAAAATCTGGGAAAGTATTCAGTACCTTTGCTTGGAGTTGCTGAAACTATTCATATGAACCAAATTCCACTCCTGTTTAGAGGGCCAGCTCCGTCTATGTATCACCAATGGCAATTGTAAGTCCTCAAAAATAAGACTTGTTTGGCTTGTTGTCTCTGTGCTTGTCATCTGTAGAAGGGCTAAATTTACTCTTGGAATTCTTTGTCTTGTTAGTCACAGACAGACTTATTTTTTTTCCTAATATATATTGGGGTTTTATTTTTAATTCAGTAATGGGCAAATTTTCTTACATAGCCAAGACACTTTCTGAGTATAAAACTGCCATTTTTCTCTAGCTGGTCATTCTCAGACTTAAGAAGTCCTTGCGTTCTCGCAGGATGTAGGAGAAGCAATACTGTGATCCAGTTATTTCTCATGGTGGAAGGGCACTAGTTAGTTGATAGGCAGCAACCCTGGAACCCTCCAGATCAGGCAAGCTCCCTCGTGTTGTCTTGAACCAGGAGCCAACCTGAGATGCAGCCTTAGCTGAATCCAGAATACAATGAACTTGGCTGAGATGTTTTATCCCAATGAATTTCCATCAGTTGCTCAGTAACTGCTCTTAGCAATTACTTCTTTGAATATGTCACGTTTGCAACTTGTTGTTTGCCTATATTTATACTCCCAGCTGTAGAGCTACAACTTTTAAAGATTACCGTGGGTCCAGGAGCCCGGAGAAGACCCAAGGAGTTTTCAGGTATTTCAGTTTCCCTTGTATTAAGTCATGGGTCTGCAGTTTCTAGGACCCTTCTGCCTGGGCTCTTAAGGCACCCTACTAAAAAAACTGGTAACTTGACAGCCCTGCTTCTTCAGCTACAAGATTCCCAGCTTAGCTTAGGGAGCAGATAGTTCCTTGCCAGTCCATGAGCTGGGAGCCATGACTGAGTTTGGAGTCTTGAACCTTGCCTATCAGGCTCAATTTTGTTTCCAGTGTTTCAAATTGAAACATCTTGTTTAATTCAAAAGCAAATGTCTCCAGATTTTCCCTCTCAACAGTGTTTGAAATTTTTGCTTATTGTTTTAAAGAAGTACCAAACCTTCTTGCAGATTGCCCTATGAATAGAAAATTCAACTTCAGTGAGCTGTAATGAAGATGCAAAATGCATAAATTCTCTCTATTACCCTCATATCTGTCACTTCATGTTTTAGTGACTAGAACAGGAGAGAGTACATTGCAACTTGAAGTAAAGCTACATGAATAAGAACAACATTTTTCATGTAAAACACTGGAATTTAAAAAAATCATTTTATTCTATGGGTCTCAAACAGGAAAAATATTTACACATTTAAAAAAAATTATAAAAATAAATAATGTTGTCTGACCTTTTTGCTGCCTCTTTTTCCCCTTTCCCACTGAAGAAAGAAAGAATTGATTCCTCACCCCCACCAAACTGAAATCAAGTTCTGATGTGTGAGGAAAATGTGTCCTTTAGAGTTGTATGGTAAGTCTCAATGGACAGTAAATGAAACATACACCTGTGCAGTGCACTACCCCACCTTTCCCCTTACTCTTGAATAGGGGAAAGTTATGTATCTTTGTAACTGTCTGTAGGATGGAAGTCTAAGTTTGGTCAGGCAACTCAATGTAATTGGATTTCACCATGTATAAGGGCTGAGTATGGCTCACCTGTATAGTATATTACACCATATGATCTAGAGTTAAAACAAATTAAAAATGTATCAGTGATGACAGTCTTTCTATTCCCTGATCCATAATGAATTCAACCAAAGGTTAATTAATATATCCGCTATGTATTTATTTTAAGCAGGCCAATAAGTAAACTTGCATCTTTTTATGAACTCCAAGGTTTATTTAAGAAAATACATGGCCTAGATCCATGACATGTTTGAGGGATCTAAGCCCAAATCCCAATAATCATGCCTCTTGCCATGACACATGTGCATAGCAGGAGGCACAATTCTGGGACCAAGGACCAGACCCCAACTGCACACTTTCTACTTACCAGGTAAGGGAAAGCCTAGAATCATGGTCCCAGGCTTCCACTGCTGTGGCAAGTTGAAAGCCAGGTGCCCTTGGGGCCAAGGCTGACCATCACCTGATAGTTGGCCTGAGAGCCAGAGATGACAATCAGCTTACTGTTAGCATGGGCTCTGGATAGCACTGGGGCCAGGCCTGCACTTGATGCAGTCCTGTGGCTTGAGCCAACACTCAGCTGATTGTCAGTTTGGCCTAGAACTTCCATACATTAAATTTAAGGCACCTACAAACCAGCTATCAGAAACATTCTATATTACATATTACGTTGTATATAGAACTTTTTTTGATGTCTGATTTGCCACTTTATGGTGCCTTAATTTGGGTGCACATGTAACATCCTTGCCATTTATGCCACTATGAATGCTTTAAGCATGACATAAAAGTGACATGTAGAAGGGGACTTATATGCTGTATGAATTCCAGATCACTCTTGAATTGACTTAGCACTTATCCTTTTGGGCTAAACCAGTACAATAACAGTACTCTGTTCAAAATAATAGCACCCTGTAGTATGAAGACACACTAAAATCTCCAGTACTAAAAGTTGCATTACTTTCTCTGAAAGTTACAACTGTACTGCAACGTTTTTACTACTAGAAGAATCTGTTTATCAAGTTTCCTCTTATTTTTAAAATTTATGACAGTATTTGTTGGGCAGTGTCAATGCACTGGTAAAACTACTAAATTTTCTCTGGATAAATCTTTAGCAAGTATGTAAAAATTCATAGATTTCATAGTTTTCATAGACATTAGGGCTGGAAGGGACCTTGTAAGATCATTGAGTCCAGCCCCCCACCCAAAGGACAGGAAGTCAGCTGGGGTCATAGGATCCCAGCAAGATAAGCGTCCAATTTGCTCTTGAAGGTATTCAATGTAGGTGCTTGAACCGCCTCCAATGGCAGGCTGTTCTAGACCTTGGGGGCTCGGACAGTAAAGAAATTCTTTCTTATGTCCAGCCTGAAATGGTCTTGTAGTAGTTTATGACCATTCTACCTTGTAATCCCTTGGGGCGCTCTGGTGAACAAACGTCCCCCCAGATACTGGTGGTCACCCCGATAAACTTATAGGTGGCCATTAGATCACCCCTGAGCCTGCACTTTTAAGGCTAAACAGCCCCATAGCTCTTTAGCATAGGTTGTTTTCCTGACCTCTGATCATGCGCATGGCTCTTCTCTGGACTCTCTCAAGCTTCTCCACATCCTTTTTGAATTGTGGAGCCCAAAACTGGATGTGGTACTCCAGCTACGGCCTCACCAAGGCCAAGTACAAGGGGAGAATAACGTCCCAGGATTTGCCTGAGAAGCATCTATGGATGCAAGCCAGAGTTTTGGTCACTTTACTAGCTGCAGCATCACATTGAAGGCTCATGTTCACCTTGTGGTCAATGATGACCCCCAAGTCTTTTTATTCCATAGTGCTAGCCAGCGTAGCACTGCTGAGCCTATAAGGATGCTGCAGATTTTTCTTCCCAAGGTGGAGAACTTTGCATTTTTCAATGTTAAACACCATCAGGTTCTTGTCCGCCCATTTGCTGAGCCTGTCCAGGTCAGCTTGGATTACCCGCCTGTCTTCTGGTGTGGATGCTTTGCCCCAAAGTTTGGTATCATTGGTGAACTTGGCCAGTCCGCTTCTAACTCCAATGTCCACATCATTAATGAAGATGTTGAACAATATGGGTCCAAGGACAGAACCTTGGGGGACCCCACTGGTCACAGGACACCAGGATGAGTGACTTCCATCAATTACTATCCTTTGGGTCTGATCATGGAGCCAATTTGCCAGCCAGCGGATCGTGATAGACCCAAGGCCACAGTTGGCCAGTTTTGCCAAGAGGTGATCATGGGATACAAGATCGAAGGGTTTTTTGAAGTCAAGATATATGACATCAATCTCTTTTCCTTTGTCCAGGTGATAGGTCACCTGGTCATAAAAGGAAATGAGATTGGTCAAGCAAGACCTACCTGCAGCAAACCCATGCTGGCTATCATCCCTCAGGATGTTGGTGTCGGCCAGTCCATTAGGGATGGCCTCTTTAATAAACTTTTTTAAAATCTTCCCTGGGATAGAAGTCAGGCTGATGGACCTATAGT
>NW_017729000.1:32339971-32340858 GCF_001723915.1 Gavialis gangeticus
GCGGTAGCTGCAGTTGAGCCTGTGTTGCCTGTGGGAGCTAGGAATTCAGCAGGCTTTGCTGGAGCAGCAAGAGTTGCATACCTGTTGCTAAGCTCCGGTGGAGCAGGGGCCTTGGTGCGGCGGGCCTTAGGGCCCTTGACCACCTTGGTCCATGCCCCTGATTGAGTGGGAGGTCCCGGACTCCTCCTTTGTCCTGGAAGGAGACCGTGGTCTACCCTCTGGCTCCTGGGAGAGAAGGGCCTGCCAGTAGGAGTCGATCTCCTGTTCACAGTCCCTGATGGCACACAGTCTCTGGACTGTGACCTGGAGCTCCTCCAGCTAGCACACCAGAGACCCCAAAAGGGAGCAGACCCCACAAGGGGAGGTGGCCATGCGCCCGGGCCCCAGAGCCTGAAAAAGGGACAGGCAGCCCCCGCAGCCAGGAGCCAGAGGCTCCGTCTTCGTGAAGCCTGGAACCAGGGGCTCCATCTGGGTGGCTCTCTCTGATGTGCCGGGGGGGGGACGCAGAGCCCAAGGGGATCCTCAGCGTGCAGCAAGTTCCCATCTGTATCATGCCTCTGGTAGGCTGGCTATGGCTGGGACTGTCTACACTGGGGGGCTCACAGGCAGGGCCTCAGCCCTCCCATGCACCCTCCTGTGTGAACTCTGTGCTAACTCACATGCCGGCAGATAAGCACGCCTGTTTGTGCAGCCTGTTCACGTGGCTCCAGTCATGTGGCTACCTGGGGGGCTGGGCCAAGTAGGGGCCTGGGCAGGGCAAGACCCAGCCCAGCTCCACTCAGTCACCTCTTCCCACTCACTAAGGTGTTAACCCCCTCCCACCATGGGACCCGCTTACCTCTGGCTGTGCTGGGGGTCGGTGGGGGGCTTCACGGCTGCTGGGGGGT
>NW_017729000.1:32345858-32354879 GCF_001723915.1 Gavialis gangeticus
GGGGGGTCTCTGGGGGGCTTCGGGGGAGCGGGGGCACAACAGGCTTTCACCCATGCATCTCTCGCTGCTCCGGAGCCTAACTCAATTAAATTGTAAAGTATTCTATAGATGAAGTACTAGCAAACTGCAATATATAATATACTGTATCTTAAACACACATATATAAATGCAATACATAATTTCTTTTTATCTAAAAATATTTTTACTGAAATTACATAAAATAATAAAATCCTATATATTGTTAATTACATAGGGATAAAGCATGCAAGGTCTTTTGGAAAGTTCAACTATCTGAAACACAGTATTGATAAAAAATATCCTTTGTGTTTATATTCTAACAGCATGACAAGGCATAGTTCTTATTAACATAGAGGTCCTCTTACTTCTCTCTGGAAGTAAAAAATGGGTCTTGAACTGACTATGAAAAGAATTTAAGACCTCTATATATTGTTTTAGTACTGAAAAGACACCTTACCATGCATGACAATCAGGCCCAGAATGTAGTTGGGGTCAAATTATTTCAGGAAAATAATGGCATCACTTTTGTCCCATTTGCATCCTATTTTGAGGGCTTAACTTGTCATTGGCAGTCCCTTAAAGTTGAGGATTCATAGATTCATAGATTAAGGGTCGGAAGGGACCTAGCAGATCTTCTAGCCCGACCCCCCGCCAGGGCGGGAGAACAACAAAAAAAACCCCAAAAAGAGAAACGGGACTCAAATGAGTCCAGCCAGGTAGGCATCCAGCCTCTTCTTAAAGACCCCCAGGGTAGGGGCCAGCACCACTTCCCTTGGAAGTTGGTTCCAGCTCCTAGCCGCCCTAACTGTGAAGTAGTTTTTGCGGATGTCCAATCTATACCTCCTCTCCATCAACTTGTGCCCATTACTCCTTGTTATGCCAGCGGGCGCTAGGGGAAACAGCGTCTCCCCCAAACCCTTCTGGTCCCCCCTAGTGAGTCTATAGACTGTCACCAGGTCCCCCCTCAGCCTTCTCTTATGGAGGCTGAATAGGTTCAGGTCCTGCAGTCTCTCACTGTAGGGTCTGCCCTGTTGTCCCCGGATCATGCGGGTGGCCCTCCTCTGGACCCTCTCCATGTTGTCCACATCCCTCTTGAAATGTGGCGCACAGAACTGGACACAATACTCCAGCTGTGGCCTGACCAGCGTCGCATAGAGGGGGAGGATCACCTCCTTGGCTCTACTCAAGATGCACCTGTGGATGCATGACAAGGTCCAGTTAGCCCTGCCAACGATGACCTCGCATTGTCGGCCCATGTTCATCTTGGAGTCAATAATGACTCCAAGATCTCTTTCTGCCTCCGTGCTCTCGAGTAGGGAGTTCTCCATTGTGTAAATGTGCTGCTGGTTCCTACTGCCCAAGTGCAGCACCCTGCACTTGTCCTTATTAAAACGCATCCTGTTCCTGTTAGCCCACCCCTGTAACCTATCCAGATCCCTCTGCAATCTCTTGCAGGATGATGTCTGTCAGGCTTGATGGGTCCTCAGGTGACTGAGGAGCCCAATTCTGTATCCACACCTTCTTTGGCAATGGAGGCATGTTGTTGTGTGGGGGAGTGGGATCTGCAGCCTGGGTGCACTGTGCTTAACTTGTGCACTGATGTTGTCCCACACATTTGCTTAAAGGTGAATTTCAGTCTTCATGGAGAGGACCCATGCAATATTGTATGCATTATTTAAGTTCTGGAGTACTTGAAGTAGTAAATGGAATTTTTTTGTGGTTTTTCTGCACTTAAAAGAATGTTGCATATTAAACAGTCAGAGAAATAAGTGTTAAAAATAAATGAGTGCTTAGCAAATTATTTTCATATACTGTGCAGGAAACATTATTTTCTGTAATAAATTTTCCAAAATGTTTTATATATATTTGGCTTTAGATCATTGTGCATACATATAAACAGGCTTTATATCAGGATCTAAAAAGAACAGCACTATTTCAAAATCCAAAATATGGAGGATTTTCTCATCTTGTTCCATATTCTCGCACGTGCACACACAAAATTGGGGGAGGGGGAATGCATACAGGCATCTAACATTTATTTTACCTTTCCTTTTTTTTTTTGCCAAGTTGAATGACTGGCCCTACTAGTTATTTCACACAGTGGAAAGTGCTAAGGCTTGATATTACATCTTTCATAATATATCTGCTTCCATTTCCGTATTTATATTAAAGTTAGTTCTTTGAGTATGTATATATTTGTGATTGAAATGAAAGTTCAAACTAGTGAGTCACTGTCATGGAATAGGTTACTGTATTATTAATATTTTAACATTTTCCTTTGGCAAACATAAAAGCAATTGCAGTTAAGTAAAGGATTTAGAAGAAATAAACTGCTTCTGGTTACAAGTAGGGTAACTGTTGTCTGATCCTATAGCATTATTTTGAAAGTTATATATTAAAAAGGCAATAATATTTCCCATACTCTAAAAGAACCTTTTTTCTACATGAGTCATAGCTGATAAACCTCTCTTTGGAAAAGAGATAAAGTTCATTTTAAATAACAGTGTTTTGCATATTCCTATTATGACAGACACATTATTCTAAAAAGTATGCTGTACTATTTCTATGGGCTGTGAAAACAAAAAAAGGTGAGTTTCAGAGTATAAAAAAATCAGAACAAATGTTCCAACCACATAATTAGGCTGTGCATATCATGAACATTGTTCTTGTGACTGTTTTTATAACTTTAACATAGTTATATCAGAGAGGTTAAAAATTATGCATGCAGTATTTATTATATTACACACATAAGTTGGAAAAAAAAGCCTTTCCCTGCACTAAAAATAATAAATTAACTAAATAGATTCATTGTGTTGAGAAAATATATTTCTCAAGCCTCAAATAATTTAATTCCTTTTTATTCTATGCAAAAAAGTAATTTTCTCCTAGGGGGAAATTATTGCTTAACTACTGTTATGTATTCACTGGCAGTCTCAGCCACTGAGCCAAAGATGGTTCTAAAAGTAGAGAGGGCTGATTGAAGAGAAATCCTCAACTATATATGAAAAATGGAAGTCTTAAGACTTCTTGTATTGCTTTTACAAAGACCTTCCAATGGTAATATAATCAAAAATGTAAAATAAAACTATATTGATTTTTTTCAGTGTTCTATCATGAACTTATCCTTATCTTTTGAATATTTACTCATGTGAGTAACTTAATTCATGTAGATAATCTTTTGTAGAATGGGGCACCTAGTGTGCAACTGTACTAGGCAGAATCCAGGAATCAAATCCAAGTCCCAAGACTACAAAGGGACAGTATTTCATCCCAAACTTTACTCACTGTTTTAGGTTTATTTTTGTTTCTATTATTAAATAACAATAACCTAGAAGTAAATTGCATAGCTCTAACTGTGTATGTGTTTGGACACTGCAAGTTCAGTACACAGGATATTTATTAACTGCCAGACCTGGTGGGCTGTGTAGCTCAAACTACTAGTACAAATAAACCATGAAGTATTGTATCAACTTAGGCCATGAGGTATTGTATCAATTAGCCAGACTAATGTGTAGTTGAGAATAATGGATGACATTTTCAAAGGCCCTAAACAGTGTCTCACTGGGCGCATCTATATGAGATGCTTATTGTGCATTAGTGGAATAACACTGTGCAGTAGCATGTCAGTTAAAAACCATGCAAATAGCCTACTGCACAGTGTTATTAAGGCTAATATGCAGGAGGCATCACAAAAAAATTGTGTACTGGTGCTACTGGGCAGTAACTCTAGTTACTGTGCATTTAGTTACTACTTTATTAAGCTAGTACTAAACTAAATGGCAGTAGCTAAGGTGCATTAATGAACGTGTAGACATGTTCACTGTGTTCTTACTGAAGTTCCTGGTAAATCTCTCGCTGACAACATAGGAAACAGGGAAAAGCCATTTTTGCTATAGCAGCACTGAATTAGCTATTTTAGACTGGGGAAAGGAGATATGGAGAGACTTGTGTAAGTCTTTTGGCTTTAAAACAGAGATAGAGGAAAGGCAGGAAACAAGGATATACATCCCCTGGCACATATTCACTTAAAAGTGCTATAGGACTTTATCCCTGATCCCAGCAACTGCACATCTGGCTATGCCACATGCATGTGGCCAGAGGCATAATTTTAGGATTGGAACAGATCCAAATCACATCCTTTAAACTTAGCAGAACAAGGGAGTATGATCCCAGACTCCTCCTGCCCTGGCAAATTGAAGGACAGGTGCCTACAGTCTGGGGCAGCACCAGCTGTCAGCTGATAGTCAGCTCTGGCCACAGGACTCCACCAGGATCTTGAACCAGCCCCCATGTGGTCCTAGGGCTAGGGTTGACAATCAGCTGGTAGATGGCCTCAGGGTGATTTGAAACTCTGGTACAGTCCCATGGCCAGAGCTGACAATCAACTGATTGTCAGGTTTGGCCCCAGGCCTCTGTTCAACTTAAAGAGCCATACAAAGCAGCCACAGAAATGTTCTATATTACAAGTTCATTAGACAGGATATTTATAAACTGCAAGACCTGGTGGACTATGTATCTCAGACTGAGTAGCTCTATATTATGGCTAAATACAGAGAGTCAAAAAGCCCAAGGCTGAATTAATTTAATCTCCATGTGTTAGTCTATGCTTCATAGATTGAACTGATAAGCAAGTGAACAGACATTCACTTTTGATTCTGGAAATGCCTACAGTGGCCCAGGCCAAAAGTCCGGAGGCGCTAGAGCATGCCTCCCTGCTCATTTGGAGAAGACAGCTTGGGCAAAGGCTAGACAACCCCCCCTGCTAGGGGGGAGGGGTTGTTGGGGAGATGCAAAGCATTCTGGGATGCTAGGGGACTGTGATTTAACTTGAATTTGGAGATTTGGGACAGAAGTTCAGTAAACTGATTTAACCTAAATCAGCTAAGTCTGATACATGAATGACGTGTGTCCCTGGTCACTGGGAGGGCACAGTGGTGGCAGGAGTATGGCAGCAACAGTGGGAGCTCCCGCAGATGCCACTGTCAGCAGTGTGGGGGGAGGGCATGGTGAGCACTGACCAGGGGTCAGTGACCACCCACAGATGCTGCCGACAGCCAGTGGTGATCACTGACTGCCCACAGACACTACCAGCAATGTTGGCAGTGGTGAGCGGCAACCGCCCGCAGGCAGTGCCGACAGTGTTGGTGGCGCCTTTTTGTAGGGGGGTGCATATGCACCCCCATGTACCCCCTACATGTCACCCCCTGCTCTGTTTCTAAATCCATCTTGGTATATCTTAAACTGGTTTTAGCTATTTTGAAAGCAGTTTATGCACACTGAACTTCTGTTGCATTACAGATTTGAATCGGTTTCTGATCACTTATACCAGTTCATGTGTAATTTCTCTCCCTAGCCTATAATAGGCTAAGGATATTTTTATGGTTGGTTTGCTATTTTATGGGGCCTTAAATTGGGTGTACAGGTAGCATTTTTGTCATTTACTCTGTGAATAGCATATTAATCATGGCACAAATGTAATATGTAGAGGGTGCCAAAGAGGTAACGAATATGAAGGAGAAATGTGGAGAGCAAAGAGAAAGACCATATTCATATTGTTGTAACTGTGGCCAGGTAAGCAATATACTTAATGAAAGGATTGTACTTATACCTGTACCTATACCTATACCTGTTATTGTCACGGCATGTGGCCTACGAGAGGCCATGATCCTGCTAGGTCCCCCTGCTGTGCCAATTAGGAGATCCAGCACCCTCTTCATCTTGCCCGCCACGTCTTTGAACTTTTATAATTTAATATGGGAGGCTGCCTTCGATCTCCTAGTGTCCTTGGGTGACTTGGTGCACCCCAGCCTTATGGGCTATGCGTGCCTCCTACCTCCCCTTTAGCACGCCCCAAGCCTCACAGTTCTTCCGGACGTTTTTGTGTCTCCCATCTTATACTAGCCCTCCCTGGGCTTCACTCTTGCTGGCTGGCCCCCCCTTGGGCCTATGCCACGTGCTTCCCACGCTTTTGCCCTCACTGGGGCCTGTGTCTGGACCTCTTGCCCTTGGCTCTCTCTGAGCCTGCTCCGCACTACGCGTGCCCTTGGCTCTCTCTGAGCCTACACGCCAGCCCTATCTCGGGCTTTCACCGGCGCCGGGGCTCAGGAGGCACGCAGCCGCGCTTGGCCCCCTGACCCTTCTTGGGGTCCTATGCCCTCACTGGGCTGAGTACTGCCCTCTCGGGCTGGGGTCTCAAACCCACACCCTGCACCACACTGGTGCCAAGCCACCGTGCCTTCCCGGCACTGCTCGGTGCCCGCACAGGGCACCCAGGAAACCCCCGGACTACTGGGGATCTCCTGTGAGGCCTCCTCACACCCCTACAGCCTCACCCGGTCCTCCGGTTGATATACACAATGGAACCATAAGCCCACCAGCCGTAACAAAACCATAAGCCTACCGGCCGTAACATAAAGTCCAGGCCCTCCTGGCTCTCTGGCCAAAACCTCCCGGTCAGACTTCTCTCTGCCTTCACCACAATGCAGCCCTCTATGTGCTCCAGCTGCACTGCTCAGCTTAGCCCTCCTGCAGAGCTCTTACCCTCAGGCTGCCCGAAGGGAACTGCTAGCCAGGCTCCGGCCTGGCTGTTTATAAAGGCCCGGCCCTGCCCCCTTCTGGTCACCTGACCAACCTAGTTACTCCAGCAACCCGCAGCTGAGCTGCCCTGGTGATTGGCAGCTGCTCTTCTCTCTTTTCTAGGCACAAGGTCACATAGGTGCCTTGTGACAGTTATAAAATTTGGAGAGGAGAAAACAAGTACAGTAATGTAAGAAACTGAAACAAAAAAAGGAGCCACTAGAACTGTTGGTATAAGATGTGAAACTATAATTACAGAATTAACAGAACCATTTAAGAATAGAAATCAAGTCTAGAATCAAGGTATGAAAAGCAATATATCTCTCAGGGAAAAAATGAAATAAAGGTAAAAGTCATAGAGTAGCATTAGATATCAGTAGGGAGCCCTACAGTGCTAGATTGATTACTGAAGCTCCAGCAGCATGGAGCCCCACAAAGGCCAAATGACCATGCTAGGAAATTTAACCTTTCTAATAAATGTAGTGGGAGCAAACTGTGGCAGGGTACTTCGGGTGCCTGCCACCTTAAAAGGTCAGGCATCCTGCAAAGCGGCCAGCAGGTGTGGGCCAAAGCCAATTGGTAGTGAACTGATCCAGGGAGCCATTATTTGAGACTAAGCCTGATAAAGGGAGTCACTGGACTCAGGAGGAGAACTGAGCTTAGAGCAGGTATAAGCCCAGGCCCTGAGAGAAGCCAGCAGTAACATCTTAGAGCCTGCTGAGGTAACACCACCTCAGCTGGATGGCTGAAGATCCAGAAGGTTAACATGGAGCATAACATCTAATACAGTCTGGAGGTTTTGGGAAGGAGCTAAGTGGAGGAGGAGGTTCCTAGGGACCCAGGAAGGAGTCTGGAACCCAGATTGAGGGGATGAGAGAGTGGGACCAGGAGCCTATTGACAATCTGAAAGTGTGGGACCGGAGAGGAACCTCAGAGGAGGGACTAAGTGAAAGAGAACATCAATGAGGATGCCATCTGCAAGGCATGGGGTATGGTGTAGGATAGGAATGGAGCCATGCAATTTGCCCATAAGGCAGGGACCACTGGTACATGGTGGACATTTGAGGTCTGTTTGTGAAGCCCTGGGGAAGCCTCCCTCATAAAAGTAATAAACATCAAAGCATGGCAGGTGACCAAAGGGTTGATTGCCCAGAAAGTGAGGGCTGCAGGGATTCCAGGGGCTTCATGAACACCTATGGAAGGACACCCTACAACACAAACAGTCTGACTAGGTATATCTAGAACTTAATACATTTATGAAGGTGAGTGTATGATTTGTTCTCCAATGACCCACAAAGTCATATGTGCTCCTGTGTCCATTGCTTCTACATTCTTCTACATATAGCAATAAATTGAATTTGGCTTTGGAATAACAGTCCAAGAAAAGGACTGCAAACCTCATTGCTTGATATATAGTCTACATTTTCTGGATAACTTAGAAGTACAGTAACTGTATGTAAAAGGAAATCTTGTTTAAAAGAGGAATCAATGGGACTGGGTGTGATAGTCCTTTCCATTTCATGAATAATTTGTTTTTCATGATAATTGGTGATAGGTGTTAGACCCCAACTCCATGCGGTGTCCAACGACTAGGGAGACAATGGTCCAATTGCTCATGGATCCTGGTACTTATTAGCCAGAGCAGACAAGGAGCAAACACCAGCACACATTGCTCACAACAGCTTTATACAAAATGGAGACAGCTTTGGGTGAGCTCCTTCACAGATACACAACCCATGAAACTAGGGGAGCAGCAACGAACAATAGTTTTTTCCCATATTTATACACTTTGGTTTATACTCATTAACATTCACTCTACCCTTGTCCCTGCTATGTTCCACCCATTTCTCCTCCCATCTCAAGCTCCTCCTCTGTTTACTGTTTGCTTCATTAGCATGGAATTGCCAATGCATTTTATTCATTTACATGTCTTTTTGCTATGAGCACATGTCTAAGACCTTGACTCCTGCTTTTCGGTCAATGGACAAACTTTGACCAAAACCTGCAAGCTTCTGGAGGCTTCTTCACCAATCACCATTCACCTTTTTGCATATGTTCATCTTGGATTCTGTTACCAGTCACATGTTGTTTTTCACATTCCAGTCTGTTTTTCTGTCTCATGTTGTACCATCTTCCACCTTTTTTGGGTCCCTGTATCTTATCTCATTCCTCACTGTAGCTGGTTCCCAGCACACAGACTTGCTTGCTGCTTTTTCTAGAAAAATGGTTAACACAGTTAATATGGTTACTTAACATAAGCAAATGGCTGGCTTAGCTATCATTCTGCCTTGTGGTCAGCAGCTCTGCTAGGCCACAGGTAAAGCCTTCATTCAGCTGCAAATCCAGTGCTCCCCAAAAATCCACATAGTGCTACCCTAACAATAGGTATCTTTCCAAGTTTCATATCCTCCTTTCTGGTTCTTCCTT
>NW_017729000.1:32355503-32357343 GCF_001723915.1 Gavialis gangeticus
ATGGTGTAGGATAGGAATGGAGCCATGCAATTTGCCCATAAGGCAGGGACCACTGGTACATGGTGGACATTTGAGGTCTGTTTGTGAAGCCCTGGGGAAGCCTCCCTCATAAAAGTAATAAACATCAAAGCATGGCAGGTGACCAAAGGGTTGATTGCCCAGAAAGTGAGGGCTGCAGGGATTCCAGGGGCTTCATGAACACCTATGGAAGGACACCCTACAACACAAACAGTCTGACTAGGTATATCTAGAACTTAATACATTTATGAAGGTGAGTGTATGATTTGTTCTCCAATGACCCACAAAGTCATATGTGCTCCTGTGTCCATTGCTTCTACATTCTTCTACATATAGCAATAAATTGAATTTGGCTTTGGAATAACAGTCCAAGAAAAGGACTGCAAACCTCATTGCTTGATATATAGTCTACATTTTCTGGATAACTTAGAAGTACAGTAACTGTATGTAAAAGGAAATCTTGTTTAAAAGAGGAATCAATGGGACTGGGTGTGATAGTCCTTTCCATTTCATGAATAATTTGTTTTTCATGATAATTGGTGATAGGTGTTAGACCCCAACTCCATGCGGTGTCCAACGACTAGGGAGACAATGGTCCAATTGCTCATGGATCCTGGTACTTATTAGCCAGAGCAGACAAGGAGCAAACACCAGCACACATTGCTCACAACAGCTTTATACAAAATGGAGACAGCTTTGGGTGAGCTCCTTCACAGATACACAACCCATGAAACTAGGGGAGCAGCAACGAACAATAGTTTTTTCCCATATTTATACACTTTGGTTTATACTCATTAACATTCACTCTACCCTTGTCCCTGCTATGTTCCACCCATTTCTCCTCCCATCTCAAGCTCCTCCTCTGTTTACTGTTTGCTTCATTAGCATGGAATTGCCAATGCATTTTATTCATTTACATGTCTTTTTGCTATGAGCACATGTCTAAGACCTTGACTCCTGCTTTTCGGTCAATGGACAAACTTTGACCAAAACCTGCAAGCTTCTGGAGGCTTCTTCACCAATCACCATTCACCTTTTTGCATATGTTCATCTTGGATTCTGTTACCAGTCACATGTTGTTTTTCACATTCCAGTCTGTTTTTCTGTCTCATGTTGTACCATCTTCCACCTTTTTTGGGTCCCTGTATCTTATCTCATTCCTCACTGTAGCTGGTTCCCAGCACACAGACTTGCTTGCTGCTTTTTCTAGAAAAATGGTTAACACAGTTAATATGGTTACTTAACATAAGCAAATGGCTGGCTTAGCTATCATTCTGCCTTGTGGTCAGCAGCTCTGCTAGGCCACAGGTAAAGCCTTCATTCAGCTGCAAATCCAGTGCTCCCCAAAAATCCACATAGTGCTACCCTAACAATAGGTATCTTTCCAAGTTTCATATCCTCCTTTCTGGTTCTTCCTTATTCATTCCTTGTTATAGTCATTCATATTACAAACTACATTTGCTTCATCCTGTGATTAAGTCATATGTGGTTATGACATTATGCTCTGTTGCCTTGGGAAGAATTACTGTACTATTCTTGATTCTAGTCTGAATCTCATCAGATACTGTAAAATTGTCCAAAGCTCAAGCAGAAGACTATGTTGCTGCTGCTACTTCTTGCTTTTGTTATATATTTTCCTAATCATGGACAATTTCTGAGTCACTGATTACAAGGCTGCATGTCTGAGAAAACCAAGAATCCTACTAAATTATGGCCTCCATTAGGTTCCATCCTGCAATAAGCTGCTTGCAAAAGTGCAAGAAACCCTAAGCCCTGTAGAGAAGGAGTGGGGGTGGGGGTGGGGGTGGGGGCAGAAACTGGG
>NW_017729000.1:32357432-32377781 GCF_001723915.1 Gavialis gangeticus
TTTTGGGGAATGGGGCCTAGGGGTGTGGGGCATCTGGGGGGTTCCCTCCAGCTGGGCTAGGGAGGGGCCTGCAGGGAGAGGTGGTAGGAGGGGTGTGTGGGTGGGGGCCCTGCCAGCATTGCCAACTCTATGGAAGCACAGCTCCTGTGTGCCCAGCTGCCAGATGGAATAAGGCCTTCTGGTAGAAGCCATGGCCATACAGGCACCTACCATACTGCAGCAGCGTCCTGTACTGGCATTGGTACATACACCCCAGTCTGGGGGTACTTTTGGTCCCAGGAGCCACTCCAGGGGTATGTGATGGGGGGATGGAGGTGTCTGGGGGGATGATTGACAGATAGAGATTGAGGTGGCACTGGGGTCTACGTGTGGTTCTGATGGCTCAGGGGTGTCAGCAGGGGTGTGTGCTTATAAGAGAGAGAGAGAGTTTAGTAAGGGGAGGCACTCTGGGTAGAAGTAGCTGCCAGAGCCAGGCCTAGACCCCACCCCCCTCCCTAGAGCAGCTATGCAGGGGGAGGCTGGCTTGGAAGGGAAGGGGATTCCCCAGCCAGAGACAGGCATAGCCCAGTCCCTGAGCCCCAGTCATAGCCTTCCAAGGAAGGGCATGGGGACCGCTGGGGCCTGGGCACAGGTGCAGGGAGCAGAACAGCAGGGGCCAGAACAGATCAGAGCAACAATGCAGGGAGTGTGATGGGGAAGGGGTTGACAGCTGCAGCTAGACCATGTCCTGGTGCAGAGAGGGAACTGTATCTGGGAGGGAGTGAGTAAGGGCAGGCAAGGGCTGTAGGTCAGGAGTGAGGGGCACTTGCAGGGCTGGGGGACTGTGAGCGATGGGGCAATGGCATGGGTAGGGGCAGGGCACCAGGATGTCAGGCCTGCTCAGTGCCACAAAGCAGTATGGTGGACAGCCACATCTGGACCTTCATCCTGGTGCAGGGAGGGAGCTGCTGCTAGGAGGAGCAAGTCAGGAATAGGCAAGGGCTGTGGGTAAAGAGTGAGAGGCACCAGCAGGGCGGGGTGGGGGGCTGTGGCTTGGGAGTGAGGGGCACTGGTATATCAGGGCAGGAGGGACAGCCACAGCTGCACCCACATCCTGGTGAGTGAAGGGGACAGGTGAAGCTCTGGATTTCCATGTTAAAATATCCAAAATCAAACACCAAAATATAGAGGTAGTTAGGATTTATTTATTTATGATTGAAGCACCGGTAGGCTTTAAGTGCTTTAAAATTCTAAATATATCAATAAAATATTGTGCTCAACTAATACCTATATATAGAGAGTGGCATTTCATCTTAATCATGGAAAATGCAGGTTTTTGGTTTTTAAATCAGAGAATCTGGGATTCTTTATCAAAAAATTTGCAATTTTAAACAGAGAAAACCAGGAGCCCTGTTCATCATGGTGCTGAAATAATTAAGGAACAGAGTTCAGGAAGCTGCTAAGTGTTGCCTGTGAGATTACCAGTTTTTTTTATGGCCATCTAGCTTCAAGAGAATTTTCTCTAATATTCAGCTACAGAAAAATATAGACAATTTCCTAGACTGTGGGATAGTGGAGGGGCTCTGGCTGGTTCAGTCATGTTTATTGTGAATATTTGAAATATGTTTGCTTTGAATATGTTGGTGCCTGCTGCTGGCACTGGATTTATGACCCAGATACCTTGTTCCAGGTGAACCCCAAACCCTCAGACCAACCCTGACCTTTCAATTCAATAATAGGTGAATTTTATTGCTACACAGTGATTGCAGATAAGAATAATGCAAACAATTCTAGTTCTACCAGTCCCAGGGTTCACAAAGTCAAGGTACACCTGGCCAGTACACAAGCTTCACTCTGAGGTGCTTTCTTGAATATCAGATGTCAGCAGCCTGGAGGGTGGAGGCTGAGGCCAAACCCATCAATGGGGTGGATGAGATGGGTTGGTGGTTATGCCCTATGTCCATGGTGGCCTGGTGTTCCCCTCTCAGGGACCTTTTACTGCTGTGAAATCCTTCCTTTTGTATTCTTTTTCTCTTCTGATGACTCTTCATCTCTGGGCATTGCTGATTGGTCTCCTTGTGATTGTCATATTGTCCACATCCTGTCCTGTCAGCATATTCCTTTGTTTCACAAGCCCGTCACATGCACGCTTCCTAATTTAGGTTTTTTTCCAGTTCTCCTCCTAATTTCGTCCATCTACCCAAACCGAAAATCCCAAGAGCTCTGCAGCTGGGCACTGTGACCTAATGCCACATTATCTCACGTTGTGGAACACTATGTGGCATGTCTTCTGTTTCCCAGCATGTATATCTGCTTGCTGCTTGCTGATTGCACCATGGGCCTTGAAGAAACTTTGTCACAGAAAGGCTTTTTGGAAATCAGCTAACTCTTGCTGTTGCCCTAGACCATTATTTTAATGCATATCTACTTTACCTACAAGCCAGTTCCCAAGAGCAAACTTCTAAATAGCACTTTCTAGCCATCACCTGCATGTCACAGGAATAGCTGTATTTTCAGTTACTGAAATCAGTACTGGTTCCATTGGATCTTTTCCCTCCTCTTAGAAGACTATTGTTTCTCTTAGAAGAATCTCACAAAGGCAAAATCTAATTCACAGAGTAGAAGTGTTCTTTTGTTTATAGGCTACTCCTCTTGATACTCCACTTGTGATACATAACATGTATTTGTTGTTTTACCATGCTTGGGTTAGAAGACATCTATTAAGAAAATGAATACATCTGAAAATATTCTGTCCTCTACAAACCATTCCTCTCCATTATGATGTGACACTGATTCTGAACGCTTATGAAATCATGCTTTATAAATCAGACGAGGTTGTGCTCCACTCCATCTTCCACAGATGCTATTCCACAGTATGGTACTGAATAGCATCTCTGCATTCTTTTCATGTGTGTGTGGGGTACCCAAGGTACCAGATGCAAGGAAATATAAATTTGTCTGTTTTGTGGTTTGCCTCCCAGCCTACCCTTTCCTGACATTATGCACTGACTTTTATAGCATTAACTCTGTACATTTCTATAGTGAGTACAAATGAACCATATGACTTCAGCATATCATCCTGATACTGCATACCTAAAGCACTTCTAGTGTGAGCATAGCTCTAGTCTCTGCAAGAGTTGAATCCAAGCAGAATCCTCAAAATAAGTTTTAAGTAATTTTTAATACTTGTTCTGGCTGCCAGGAGAAGGGTGAATTTTAACAATCTGTTCAAAGGTCATGCCTGAGACCCTTTACACCTTTTTTGCTTGTGTTTGAAGCTAGATAGCCTCATGAAGAATCTCTTTCCTGGTGATGGATTTTGTCCTTCTGAATACAGGCAAGAATACTTCAGCTTACAATCAGTCTTTCTACTAAGTTGGAAGCATTTGAAAATTAGGACTGGTAATTGAATATGCTGCCTTTGGCACCAACAGTAACATGAGTTCAACCCCATGACAGTAGTATTTAGGGATTGGTAAGGGGGCTGTATTTTAAAGGGCTGCAGTTTTGCCCTTAGAAATAACTCACTGATACAAAAGCTACAATATGTACCTCAGTGCTCTCACAAATATGTAGCTAGCAACCTAGGACTATTTCTACTCACAGTTAAGTGTGGGTACAAATCTACAATCCCAGAAAGGGTGCATGTACTGAGACACTAAATAAAAGAAAAATAATCATCTCAATAATTTTCCCGTTTTAATTCATTAAACAAGTTATATATTCATATTATTCATTAAATGGTTAATTTTAATTCAATGAATTGAATCCACCAGAAACTTTGCAGTGTCAAAGACTGAATATTAGGTACATTTTTGTTTAATATATTCAAGGACAAGTCATCCTAGTACTTCATGCAGTTCAGTCACTCACATACTTTTCTGTCCAAGCTAAAGTGGTTTACCCTGCTAACGTATTCTGTGTCTGCTTTTATCTGTGCATACAAAACAGAACTAGATCCATTGGAATATCACAGTGACCAGACAGAAACAGTTCAGCTACCATGTACTGAGCTTGCATGGCAGTGCTAATGCATTTAATTACTTTGCACAGACATGGCAATCACAATGGGGTACAGCCCTTTTGCTATGATTTTTGTAGTCACATAGTCCTGTCAATGTCACTTGAGACTCTCACTGCAGCGACATAATACTGTAAGTACCGCAAAGAAATTGCCTGGGTATGATTTTCATAAAGTCATTTCAAACACAAAAAATGAGCCAAAGTGAAGTTCCATATTATCAGCATTACTTAAATGAATGATAACAAAGCTCATTAAAATGAAGTCATGCAATTTTAAAGGAGATCCCCTTTTCATGATACTTTTGTACTTTGCAGAATAACCTTATTTACCGCACAGAGGTCACATGAATTGTGGTGACTTAGGCTGTGGACAGCCTCTACATTTGTCATACTATGAAGACCATTTCAGCACAAAGTGTCTCCATTTATTCACACCATTTATGCTAAAAAAAAATAGCTGATCTACCACAAAAAATATTGTGATCTCAAAGAACATCTTCATTGCTGTTTGAAACTTTTCATTGTCTTATTTAAGAAATTAACAGATCTCTCAGACCCCCTGTATCCCACCCACAGTACTCCACTTCCCATTCCACTTTGCAGTAGAGAAGGGAGGGAGAGTGGCTGGCTCCTGATGGCCAGCTCGACTGGTGAACTGTCAGGTAGTTCTCTAGGGACCCTGTTTTGTGGCTGCAGCTAATCAGGCAGTCTTGCCATCGTGGGTGGCTTGCAACCAAAATGCCTATCAATATTGTTAATAGCCATATTAAGAGGGGTGGAGGATCCTAAAGAAATATTTGGCTTTAGATTGGAGTATTTTAAAGTAGCATATTAAAAATGTTTATAGTCACAATTTTATAGTTTAATAATAATTTAGCATAAAATATAATATAAAATGTTGAATCATGTGTCACCTATAAGTATTAAGGGTGGCCTGACGGCTATCAATGGTAACGAAGGAAAAAAAAGATGTTATATATGCAACTCTCAAGGCACTCTACCTTAAGTTAATGGAAGCAGATAGATTACTTCTGTGGGGGGTACTGGAGCATATGCTGGGTCATGTGGTCCTGGAAGACCAAATTCAGTGGTGGATGTAAAAAATGGATATGTACCCTTTGGATAACTAGCATCAAAGGTGATGCTTCGACTACTTTCACCTTCTGAAAGCATAAATCTAGAAAGTTTGGATTATGACTTTCCTCCACCTAGAAGCCAAAGGGATGTGGGTGTAAAGAAGTCCTGAAGCAGATATTGGGGAACTGATGAGAACCAGGGCTGGGTGAAGTCTCAGTAACCTCTGATATCATTTCAGAATGTTAAAAAATAAATAAATAAATAAAAATCACATGATGTGAGACTAAAATGTTTATATAAATCCCTTAGTTTACATGGGTCTGAAACCAGCTACCTCCCTACAGCACCCATTGGCATGAATATATACGGAAATACTAAAAATTCTATTTTCCCCTCTAGAGCAGAAGGTTGTAATAGGAATACTGAGATACAGTACGGATACCTAGGAGCACTGTGGTCTGGCGTGGTTGGCAAGTTTTATTTAACCCACGTTAATCAGCAAAATGAATTTTGTCTATAACAGACTATTCAGATATTCAAAGGATGGTTATGTTTACACTCTTCAAGCATCACTGAGTTCCTATGTTTGGGTCCACTTTTGTGAGGTTTTCACCAGCCCATCTATGTTGCTAAAGTCTATACTCTCTTGATCTTTAGCCTGCCATTTTTCTCAGTCTTCACAGAGAATAGACAGGACCTATCATAATAGTAAATTAAGGCTCTTATGGGAACCCCAGAAGCTTTCTGTGGATTCTGCAGGAAAAAAATAAATCTGTTGGCTGCAACAAAGTCATCCACTCTTTCATAGCTCCCCTTTAGATTCCCCAGCATCTCTTCACCTTTTACTTCCTTCCATGAATAAGTATTGGTGGCTTTGGATTCATGATAAAGGAGTCTGATGAGCTCCACAGTGCTGTTTTCCCAAAACGTAGGGCTCTGTAGCAATGGGAGGTGGAAGCAAAGTCAAATACCTGGTCAGAAGGCCTTGGGGATGATGTTTGTCCAGGAGTCTCTGGGTAGGGTAGGCAAGTAGGGTAATATTTGTACAAGTTCCCTCCCTCAGGGAGAGACTATCTGAGCTCACACATAAATGCAAGAGACTCACCAATATTTGGAGTAATATTTTAATTCTTGAAAACATATTGAACATTATTTATTGGAATATTCATGCTGTTACAGCAAACAATTGAATCGTTAGCTTGATGGATTATTGTCCTTGTCAATATATTCAAGCCCTTCAGGCATACATGTTCAAGCGTTCTAATCCATGTATTCACTCTTTCTAATATACTCTCCCTCTTTCTGTCAAGGAAACATATATGCTTCGTTCTTTCCTCTGATTTATTAGTGAAATATAATTATCAGTAACTGAAATGATAGTACTGAGACCATGTATTAGCTGTTATAGAAATAATTTGACTTCAGTGACATTTATTTTATATGCTCTGGACTTGTATGATTTTGAAGATTTTTTCTTTTTTTTTCTTTTTTTTTTTTAGAGTTCATTGCTAAGAATTGGTGAATACTCTTTTCTTGTTAAGATTATTCTATTAATAGATGTATCAACTTACATCAAGGACAAAACTGGTACATTTGATTAAATTTGATTTTTTTTTTTTTTTAGATATTAATTTCTTGTGGGGACCAGAGTACATATATAGGAAGTTCATGGGCAGATCTGGGATTTTTGTGAGGAGGGGTGGAAGGGGTGGGTGGCTTCATCCCCAATCCAAGATTTCCTTCTCCCCCCTGCACATGGCCAGACCATGCTATGGGGCTCAAGAGGTTGAGGTATGGCAGGACTATCTCTGGAGCTCCACAGGTTAACTTGGGCAGCAGCAGGGCAGATGAGAGAGTGGGGAGGAGAAGAAGTGCATGAAGCGGTGAAGAAAGGGAGGGATTTCTTACCTGCTTGAGAGACTTAAAAATGTCCTTGGCTGCTGCTCCTGCAGTGTGGTCTGAAAAGAGGATGCAACTACACTACCCCACCTCCTCTGGATCCTCCCCTGATTAAGTTGTCTACAGTATCAAATATCCAACATCACCTGCAACAAAGTGATTATAAAACTCAGTAACAATTAAAAATAAAAAGACTGAAATGAGCCCAAATGGAAAGGCCTACTTGTATAAACCTCTGACTGTATTAAGATCATAGCTGGTAGGCCTGTGTGAAGCAGAAAGTATTTGCTTCAGATTCAGTGGGACAGTGATTCAATTCACGGTCCTGACGTGATTCAGCTGAAGATAATTGGCACTGAATCTTATTCAGCCATGGACTATACAGGCAGGCAGTGCCAGCAGGAACAGCTGGGTGATCAGCAGGATGAGCCCTGGCTTGAGCCAACCATCCCAGGAGAAGCCACAGCTCATCTGGCTGCTGCCCTAGCTGCCCCAGTGAGGCAGGGAGTGCTGGCAGCCCTGTGAGAAGCCCTGGGGGCTGGGGGGAATGATTGGGGAGCCAGGGGAATGATTGGGGATTGAACCAGGAACTAGAGAATCAAACCAGGAGCTGGGAGGAAGCCCCTGTTCAATCCCCGAGCTTCCAGTTCAATCCCTCAGGTTCCCAGTTCAATCCCCCAGCTCCCTGATTATACCCCCCCAGCTCCCATGGCTCCTCCCAGGGCTGCCAGCACTGCCTGCCTCACCCTGGCAGGGAGGCGGCCAGGGGAGCAGTCAGATGAGCCATGGCTTCTCCTGGGGCTCATCCAGCTGCTCCTGCTGGCACTGCCTAGTGCCTGCCTGTACAGTCTATAGCTGGATCTCCAAATCTCTCTGAATTGATTCGGAGGCTTCTGATTCGATTCAGAGAGATTAATGGGTCTCCCAGTTCATTTCAGATTCAGAGCTATGGCTGCTGAATCGGGCCAAATCTCCTCCAAATCGAATCAGCTACTGAAGCGTCACACAGCCCTAATAGCTGGTAAGCATGAGGTGCGTGGAACCAATAATCAGGCTAGAGGAGTGAATAAATGAGAGAATGAAATATTCTGCTTAACACCACTGTAATTGGAAACTGATACCAAGAGGACACTTGAACTAAAAGGAGAAATCTTAAATAATTTTTCTTTACTCTCTCTCTATCTCCTTTATAAGAAGAGTCTAGTTTAGCCATACAGGATTTTCTTTGGTAACACTGGGAGCCCATGTGAGCCCATGTCCACAGAAGAGGCTAAGCAGTCCAATGAAGGCACAAATTTGTAAGGTTTTGGGGGGCTGCCATGACCTGTGCTCTTCCTGTCTTTCTCCACAAGTGTGATTTCAAGATGCACCAACAGAAACAGAAGCTGAATTTTCTAGCTTTGCTATTTTGTCTCTCTCCTACTGAATATGTTTGGCTTGCTTGTCATCAAGGAAACAAGATCAAACGCAATAACAGCAAACACAAAAATAATTCTAATCCATCTCAATTAACTTTTCCCTCTTTTTTGCAAGGGAAATCATCAACACCATCTAAAGACAGTAAAACTGGGGGTTCTTCTAGAACAGGGATAGGCAACCCCTGGCATGCGTACCAGTTAGTGGCACATGGAGGCATTTTCTTCAGCATGCCAGGAGGTGTGCAAGGAAACTGTTTAAAAAAAACAAATAAAAATTTGCTGCTCGGGGCTCTCTGGAGCAGCCACATGTCCCTGCACTGCAGCAGGCATTGGGGGCAGAGTCAGGAGAACACAGGCGGGGACGCAGTCTGTGTTCTGCTGACCCCATCCCCTGACCCCAGGGTGCACCCTCCAGCCTGACCCAGCCCCTGGAGGGAGCTGTGGGTGAGTGAGACTGGGATCTGGGCAGGCACTGCAGAGGTCCACTTTGCTGAGGCTCCTAACCAGCTCAGCCCCAAGTAGTGCCTGCAGAAGCTGTTCCCAGGGACCAGGAAGCTCCTGTGGCCAGGCCCTGTAGTCGGGTGCTTACACCAGGAGCAGCTCCACCCCACACACACTGCATCTGGCATGTAGGGAGACCAAGCCCAGAGCCAGGAGTCCCCTGAGGCCAGCATCCTGCCCCAGTCAGGCAGCATCCCCTTACAGGCAGGGTAGCTGTGGCCCATCCCTGCAGAGCTGCATGGGCTGGGCTGAGCCCCATCTCGGGTGCTGCTGGGTCTCTGCCCACCCACCTGCCCACTGTGACCCAAGTCTGTGGAGGTCTGGGGCAAGCCCCGCTTCCTGACCAGCTCATGCTGTTCTCTAGTTGCCGCGTTCCCAAGGGCCGGCTGAGCCAGCCTGCCCATGGCATCACCCCCGGCATCTGCTTCTCCCTGTGGCACCCAGACCAATCACTTGGCACCCTGGTGCTGCTCCTGTCCAGGTGGGACAGGGCATCTGTCTTTCTCAGCCCTTGCCCAGCCCTCCTCCTAGTCCTGGGCCATGCTCCGCCTACTCTGGGACTGTCAGGGAGGCCTGAGTGTCCTGGCCCTGGCAGCTACTGCTGGGGTGTCGCTGCCTCCCTCTGCTGGACACTGCCCTGGACCATTGGGCCCGAGCCACAGCTGGTAGTAGTGGGAAACGTGGGCAGCAAGAGACATACCCTCTTTCTCTTTTTCCTTATTTTCTCTCTTCTCTTCTCTTCCTTTCTCTCTCTCTTTTTCTATTTATCTCCTTTTTTCTTCTCTCTCCTGTTTTTGTCTTTTTGTCTTTTTCTTTTCTCATCCCCCTTTTTGTCTCCTCTTTTTTGTTTCTTTTCTCATTTTTCAGTCTTCTTTCCCTCTTTTTTCTTTCTCTCTCTTCTCTTCTTTTACTCTTCTCTTTTTTGTCTGTTTTCTTTTGTCTGTTTTCTTTTTTCTTTCTTTCCCTCTTTCTTTTTTCTCTCCTCTTTTTCTTATCTCTATTTCTCTCTCTCCTTTTTCTCTCTTTTCTTTCTCTCCCATCTTTTCTTTTTTCTCCTCTCTTTTTTCTTTACCTCTTTCTCTCTCTCTTTATTCTTTTTCCCCTTTCCTTTTTTCTCTCTCTCCTCTTTTTCTCTTCTTTCTCTCTTTCTCATCACAACATGCTTAACAAAAAAAGAATACACAAGAAGAAAGTTAGTATATAGATTCATAGATTGTTAGGGGCTGGAAGAGACCTTGTAGATAATCGGGTCCTGTCCCCCTGCACTAGGCAGGAAAAGACAACTGGAGCCAAGTGACCCCAGCAAGGTGACTGTCCAGTCTCCTTTTGAAGATTTCCAGGGTAGGTGACTGCACCACCACTGAAGGAAGTTTATTCCACAGTCTGGACACCCTGACTGTGAAGGAGTTTTTCCTGGAATTGAGCTTGAAGTGGCCTTCCAGGAGTTTGTATCCATTGCTCCTGGTCTTCCCCAGGGGTGCCCTGGTGAACAATTGTTCACTGAGTTGTTGATGTACTCCCCTGATGTAGCAGTAAACCGCTACCAAATCCCCTCTCAGCCTTCTCTTCCATAGGCTGAAGAGGCCCATGTCCCTCTGCCTCTGCTCACATGGCTTGTCTTGCAAGTCCCCAATTATATGGGTGGCTCTTCTCTGGACCCTCTCAGGTTTTTCTATGCCCTTGTTGAAGTGTGATGCCCAAAACTGGATGTACTACTCCAGCTGTGGTCTCACCAGTGCAGAGTACAGTGGAAGTATCACTTCCTTAGTTTTGTATGAGATGCAGTGGTTAATGCATACCAGCGTGTTGTTTGCCTTGCTGGCCACAGCATTGTACTGCTGGCTCATGTTCATGCGATGGTTGATCAATACCCTGGGTCCCCTTCAGCCGTGGTGCAAGTCAGATTGTTGCCACTGAGCCTGTAGGTCTGCTGGAGATTGCTTGCCCCCAGATGGAGCACTTCTGAGTGTTGAACTTCACCTTGTTCGGATCCACTCATCTCTCCAGCCTGTCCAGGTCTGCCTGTGTCTGCAACCTATCTTCTGGCACAGCCACACCCCCCCTTAACTTGGTGTTGTCCACAAACTTGGCAAGCAAGCTTTTCAATATGAAGTTTTATTTATTGTTACCAGGTTTAGATTTTTTAGAAAACCTGGTCTTTACTGTTTTAAAAAAGCAATGTTTATGATTATTAACTATATTAATATGCACT
Source organism: Gavialis gangeticus (assembly GCF_001723915.1). Classification (NCBI taxonomy): domain Eukaryota; kingdom Metazoa; phylum Chordata; order Crocodylia; family Gavialidae; genus Gavialis; species Gavialis gangeticus. Next base: position 32,368,542 of record NW_017729000.1, read on the forward strand.
ATGTCCCACCATGTACCCCTGGCCCCAGTTTTGTTTTTCTAGCATGCCAGAATTCCAGCACCGTACAAGGTAGATGTTGTGTTTTTTTCAGCACTCTGGCTGAACATGTTGCCTACCCCTGATCTAGAAGCTCTATACAGCTAGAGGAAAAGGTCATGAGAGGTATTATTAAAAAGAAAGTCTTATTTATATTATATAAGCCTTACTTTATATTACAACTCTTTAACTATTTTCCCTTCCTTCTTTTGCATATTTAAAGAAAAGTGTAATAGATCTGGTGCCCCAGGAGTGGCCCTGATGCCCTCTTGTGGCAGCTCAGATCCCAAGTCACTCCCTCTCTAAAGTCCCTTATTCTTCTCTCACTTGCTACATCTTGTTTTTATTAATAAATTGAAAATGGAGGCTGCCCAAGGGTCTTAGAATGAACCCTTTAGCCTGTTACCCTGGATCCCCTGCAGACCCTGCTGCTTTCAGTCAATGTTAATCCACATGTTCTCCCAAGAACACCCATTGCCTTATGGAGTAATCCAGGATTTGAACCTCCCTTACAACCATGCTCATACCTCACAGGTGTTTCCAATCATCACTTAGGCAGGCACTTCACCCCAAACCACCAGGCCACCTTAGGCTTCCACTCCCTTGTTGGGGCCTCAGTCTTGTCCACGTCTACCCCTCTGCTCTGGTTGATCTCTTTAGCCTACACCCAGTGCACTATGTATGACTTCATGGGTTCCAGGCCTTGTTTTGAACTCTTGCAGACTTATATCTGCCTCTCTCTGGACTGTGGGCTCTTTAGCTGTTTCTGGCCTTCTCAAGCTATGGGCCTCCAACCCAATGCTTTGCTTCTCACAGGCTTTTATCTCTTCCCTTCTTGGGCTGTGGGCCCCAGCCCTAGTCACAGCCCTCTCTAGGCTGTGGGTTCTTTATTTATGTCTCTGCCACTTTTGGACTACGCTGAAGCTTTTACCCTGCTCCAACAATCTCCAGCCTTACACATACTCTGGGACCTCCTATTGTGCCTTTCTAGTCCCACCCAAATTGCCAGGAAAACTCAACCTAAGCACATGAGCACTCAGGATCTAACTGGCAGTCTGACAAGATTCCCCCCATCTTGCATCCTGTCCCTCTTTCACCAAGATTCAAGGTCTTACTAGCATTGCCAGGCCTTCCAGGAGACAGCAGAGCCTTCCACTGCAGCTTTCCACTACAGGAGCTCCTCATTATGTGGCTAGCAGAGTCAGACTCACTGCCTGATCTTAGGCACAGGCTTTAAAGGCATTTATGGACATGCTCTGGGAGGTGGGGGGCAGGGTTGATTCAATTAGCACAGCCCTGAGAGCAGGCTAATTAAAGCACCCAGAATGACACATGTATTAGCATCCCTGCACTAAAAAATGGTGGCAGAGTACTTTGAACAAGCTTTAGTTTAAAGCACCCTGCCACCATTTTTTAGTGTAGGGATGCTGATACATGTGATCCTGGAGTCTGCTGGAGTGTGGCAATTATGACATTCCAGCAGACTCAATTAATCGAGGCTTTGAACAGTTTAATCGAGTCTGCTCTGATGCACTGTAATTGTAGTACATCAGAGCAGCCTCCCTGCATATGTATAGGAGTACTATGAGTCTCCTAAGCCCTGCCCTATCTTGTCATGAGACTCTGCAGGCACTCACAGGAGTTTCCCCTCTGTGGCTGATGACCTACCTGCTCTCCCTGCTAGAATTGAGGGCGTTGGTCTGCAGCCCCTTGTTTCTGGGCCAACTCCCTGGCTGCCCTTGCTGCATTTTACTGCTCTGCCTTTCTCCCCAGGGTGAATTAACCTTCCCTGTGCCTTGCACCCTGTTCTGTCTGCTGGCAGCCATTTCATTAGCAGTTAGCTTGTTTCCTAGCTGCCAGTCCTCCCTGATTCAGCTCAGCCTGGTACTCTTTCCTCTTAAAGTAACAGGAGCCTTCTGGCTTCCGATTGCAGAAGGTTAAAAGATCATAATGGGGATTGTGTGCTTCAGGACTAAGCAGGTCAAGGTCTCTACCTGAAAACCCAAACCTTGTTTAACTGTTTAAAATTGTCAAGTTGCAGAGTCCTGTCAATACATCATACCTCCCCATGCACACCACTTAAGAATGAAAACATTTTATTTATACCACATTGGAATGTACTGAATGGCTAGTTGGACTCTGAGCAGGACCTAGCAAACAAAACCTTCTAATATATGCTTCCAATATAAAAGGAGAAAAAACCTACTATGATTAACTGGTGAAGACTTAGTGAATAGCATGGAGGTAGGTCAACAAGCCACTGCCTATGCCTTCAATAGGGAAACCCACGTGCATGGTTTTCTTCTCGCTCATCAATAGTCTGCAGTTGAATCAGCTTCTGAAATCACAAGAGATCTCAAAGTGATTGTGCTGTAAATTTCAAGTACCATTTCTTCATGTTGTAAACTTAAATCTCTTCCCAAACCCTTCAACAACATTTTAGTAGTGCATCCTTTGTATACAGTGACTGTACATGTTTCTTGTATTATATTGTGGCTTGTCCATAGCAGCTGTTCAGAAAATTGAACATAGAAAGCAGAGAAAATAGTTGTGTATGTAAATAGACCTTTATCATCCAGTAGAAGTGTTAAGAGGGAAGCTAACTGAGTACAAGGTTGCTGTGCCTCTTAAAATGTCTACTGATTTTGGTTAGTGAGAGAGTGATGGACATTAGATACCCCACTGAAATTTTCAGATTATGTTGAGAAGGTAATTAAAGATGGTAAGAAAGAAAAGTTTAGGTCCTCTTATGGTGTGATTACATGGAAAGGAGCGGCTTTGCATGGTAGAGAATGTTTGTGGGGGCCTAAATCAAATTGGTCTTGTAGTTTAAGTGAGTCGTGCCTAAAAATTGTCCAAACACAAATGAAACCTGCATTTATCATCAGTTTAACTGCATTAATAAGAATGTTTCCCTCAGAGCATATATCCAAAACTGGAAGATATCTCAGAATGCATGTGATCTTCTTTGGTTTTGTTTATAATTAATCAGACTGGGTGCATCTGCACAAGATGCTTTACTGCACAGTAGGCTAATCTACTGCACAGTACAGCATCAGCATCTATACATGCAGAGCATTTTCTGCACAGTAGAATAGTCTACTGCACAGTTGGCCACAGCTTTTAGATACAGGTGGTAGATTTATCCTGCATTAGGTACTGTGCAGTGCCACACATGTGGACAGATGACCAGGAGCAAATTGCTCCCAGTCAGCCCAGGCAGCAGGGGATGGGGGAACTCTCCCCTCCTCCAGTCAGCTGCCTGCTTCCCAACTCTGATGTACTTACTGGAGCAGGGGCTGGGAAGCAGGCAGCTGCCTGAGGTAGGGAATAGTATCTCAGCCCCCAGTCTGATCTGCCATTCAGGACACACACCTGAGAGGCAGGCAGCTGCCAGGGGCAGAGAACTGCTTCCTAACCCCCACCTCTGTGAATTGGAATGCAGGACTGGGAGGCAGCTTCTCTGGAGGTGGGACAGCTCCCTCCACACCCTGGCTTGTAGACATCAACTCAGTGCTGCCTGGCAGCTAGCAGCAGGGGGAGCCTGGAACTCCTCCTGGCTGCTGTAGCCTGCACTGAACTGCTCCCACCAGAAGCAAATTTGCTCCTGATAGGAGCATGTGTAGACATGGTCCCATAAACGTTTACTTCTTATTTTACTGTGCAGTAAGCTTAAAGTGTATTAACATATATGTAACAGCATAGCACCCCATGTTTGTTGTACTATGGTGCAAACTGTTCAGATATACAATTACATCAAGGCAGTTGTCAAGTAGACTTGCAGTTGATCTGTGACAGCAACTCTTCAAATATCTAGTCATGTTTTAATGCAGTGTAAGTCTTCATAGTGATATTACTTTCAATAGTTAGACCTGTTTACACCAGCTGATGATTTGGCCACACAAAAAAAACTATGCCTTATACAAATTTAATGTACTGCTTTTTTGCTTTTGATCATTTGAGGTCAGTATGCTTCATGTAGCATTAATAAAAAAGGTCAACCCTGACAAATGAACTCACGTTTTCCTTAAGTACAGCAAAGGACGTTAAGAGGGGAGGACAGTGTACTGTCAAATTGGAAGGTGATAATAATTAGACGTCATAAGAGCATCCTACTTTTTTGCTGTAAAAACTGAAACATGCAAGCAGCGCTAATGAAAGTGGCTTCAAAAGAACCCAGCTAATTTATTCTGAGGGGTCTAAAATGTAACTAGGACATGAGTAGTATGTTCTTCAAAGGGTGGCAGAGTTTGCCTATATTAAGACAAAGATCATATCAGATATGATTTCTATGAAGGAGTTCTGACGAGCATGCAAATTAAGATCTAACGTCTAACAAATGAGGAGCCCATGCAAATATGCCATAACACAATTTGCAAAGTTGTTAACCTCCTGATGTGAAAAACTCCTAGACTGAAAAGGTTCCTAATTTAGTTTCAGTCCAGGAAGGAGCCAGTATTTCAGACTCTAATCCCAATGCCTTGTTTTGGGAAAATTAGACAGGAAATAACATGTAAATAGACTTTTTGGCTTGTCTTAAGTAAGTAATAAATACTTAGATTAGCCTTCTGACAGCTATTTTTACACTTCTGTGCTTCAGAGGAACAAGAAAAGTAGAATTTCAGAGGAAGTTTGATTTAAATTCCTCCCTGTGTAGGAACAATAAGAAAGCCTGGGGGAAGTATGACCTTTTGTTTAGCCTACTAGGAATAAATGCCAACTACCAAACTTGGGCCTGACTTACTCAAAGTTAAGAGAAGTTTGGATGTTGGATTTAAGTTCATTCTCATGGTAACTCCAAGAGAATTGCTAACCTTGCAGATAAACAGTAGCTACCCTACCCCAGTAGATTATTTAGTTCCCCCTTGTGAGGATTCTCTGATGTATGAGATTCAGTGAACTTGGTGCAGCCACAAAAATGTACCAGGGGCCTGGTCTACACAAGTCATTTAGTACTTGTATAAACAATAATCAGTTACTGTGCAGTAGCGCCACCGAATGGCTTTGTGATGCTGACCGCTGTGGCATTGCATCACGCTTTCTCCGGCTACTGCGCGGTCAGTGTCTTGTGTAGACGCAGCTGAGGAGCATGATCTGTACCCAGCACTGCATCGCTTGCAGTTGTATAAGTTACAAAATGCAAAACCTCAAAGGTTTAGCACAGTATTTTTGACCGTTTGAATTTGCTTTAGAAAAAGATACACTGAGTCGGTTGTAACAAGAATGAACATTGGAGGCTGTAGGGGCAACCACCTAGTTAGTTTTCAGATGGATCTTAATAGGTTTATGAATACAGTAATATGATGTGGTTTCCTGCTGTAGTAAGGGACTAGTCCTGATAACTGGAGGTTTCTTGCCCTCCATTTCTGAATTAAATGTCCCTCTAGTTCTATTTAAAGAACATTGAGTAAAATCAATTATTGTGACAGATCTGTCTGTGTGTAAGCACAGAGTGTGCACATGAACAACATGTGTAGCCTGCCTCTGCTTCTGTGTGCATGCTTAGGCACATGTGTTGTCCTTCTATGCATGTATGAAGTAAAACAGAAAAATCTTTAGTTTAAAAAACCCCCACAAAATTTGGATTTCTTATTTAACATTCATACATCTTTATGATAAAACTACCAGCCACCCAGTGAATTTTGATCTCTCTCTTAATATTATCACAGTGGTGGTTCATGTTAAATGTCTTTGTCTTTGAAAATACAATCACACTATTTGCTCAGAATAAGGCAGGGTGTAAAGACTAGAAGCAGTAACAGCACTAGAAACTAACCAGAGACAACACAGAAATGTTTACATTTTTTTATTGGGGGGGCAGGGGCAATCTTTTGGTCATTTCCATTGACATTTTATTGAATGTCACTGACAATGAGTAAACAAGCTAATGAGGTTTTGCTAAGTCCCTGCAAACAAACTGTGAATCCAGAAAAACTGCTTATCCCCTAATCCCAAATTTCCTATTTTGGAACTATTTGAATGTCCCTCTGGTTTTGCAGAGATATATTCATTCAATATATGATCAGCATCAAAGGCTTAAAATTCCGATTAACCACTTTTTGGCATCTCACCTCTTTCCAGTTTGAACTTGGAATCTCCTCTGTGCACAGACCGCTAATGAGGAAATCCTTGCTTATGAATTCAGTTCAGAATGGAAGATTTTTTTTTCTTTTGCATAATGTCTGCTTTGAAGTCAGGCAGTCCAAGAAAGTGATTGATCTAGCACAAGTTCATAACTTTTTCAAAGTACTGCCGATATCATTAAATTTTAATTAACCCTTTGAGCTCCTTCTATGATGTAAAGATGAGGGAACATCAAAGGCTTGTGTGTTAGAGCAGCAGTGGAATCTTTTGAGCTGGCTTAGCCTTACTGAAGATATCTAAGCTGCAAAATATTTCAGCTCTGTAGTCAGCTCAATTCTAGTTACTGGCTCTGCTCTGCATTAGAAGAAGCAGAGGTATTGTTATAGTCTCAGCCAGAGCTATTTATACACTGTGATACTGAGTACTTCTTTGTCTAATGTTATTCTTCTCTCTATTCAAATAAGTTATACATCAAAAACAAAAAAGAATTAATAACATTTCACATCCTATTTTTCTTTATTTGTCCACGGTCACATTAACTATTTTTTTTTGGTTAGTTATGGTTATGACCATGGCCAGTAGGACTTAATACAATTAAAGAAAAAAGATTCTATAGAAATTATACAGAAATTATAGAGGTGTTTTTAAAATCCATCTTATAGAATTTCTTTTCTATATAAGGTAGTTTAAAGAAAATAAGCATCAGAGACCATTAGTAAAGAGTCAGCTCTTCACAACAGAGGGAAGAACTGGGTGTGAAGTATTATATTTTCAAGCCCAGTTCACTTTTGTCCTGTACTTTGTACTGCTATATATACCAAAGCAAAATGGAAGCAAATCTGTTTTAAACCTATTCATGTTGTACTTATTGGACACATCTACATGTGCACTTTAATGCACAGTAGACATGGGAAAAATGACATTACTCTAATGCACAATAAAATAGTCTACTGGGCATTAAGGGTCGCTAAAAAAGCATGCAAATGTGCTACTGCACATTAGCGCAGCATAATGCACATTAATTTAGTACCTTGCATTGGAAGTACTAAATTTAATGTGCTTTAGAAAAGGAGCATTAATGCACATGTAGTTGCTCCCACTGTATATAGATATAAATTGCTTTACAAAAATCACAGAAAAACCATGATTAATCTCTCTTTCAATGAGTGAGGGGGAAGATTTGGCTAAGTGACCCTAAGTTTCTGTCTCACTAACACTCACTTATGTCATGATATTTGGATCAGCCACAGCTGGGATAGAGGGCAACAGTCTGAGAAAGACAAAGAGTGTGAAATGAGAGAGGAAAATGTCTCCACATAGGAGAGTTAGGGTGAAGAGGGCAAAAGCAAAAGAAAAATCTAATATTCTTCCATATAATCTCATGTTTCGATGATTGAAATCTTTATTCCATTGTCTAGTATATCTATTATCTTAGTATATCTCTTTATATAGCTTTATGGAAAATAATGGGCAGGAAAGAATTATGAGTGAAAGTCTGTCCTTCCCAACCTCCACAGTTTGTGCATTTGTGTTTTGGTAGGAAATGGGGAGGGGTAGAAGGAAAAATATTGCCAAGAGAGAGAAACCTCTCTTCCAGTTAGAGAGTTGGGTGGTATGTAACCCACAGAAGGGAAAAATTTTATATATACGTTGTAAAGGAAAGGAGATGCATATTGGGTGTCTAGGCAATTTAAAAGGAAAATTACCAGATCTAGAGGTCAGATAATTTTCAGGGGCTGCATCTACATGAGATGCTGACTGCACAGTAGCTCATTACTACTGTGCAGTAGCGTCACAAGACACAAAGTGTAATGCGATGCTACTGTGCAATAACAACAAGCGACTGCACAGTAGTAATGAGCTACCACACAGTCAGCATCACCAGAAAGCCATTCAGGAATGCTGCTGCACAGTAACATCAGTTACTGCACAGTCATTTAGTACTTGCATCCACAAGTACTGCAGTTACAAATTGTGTAGTCACAATAGATGCAGCCAGATAAATATTCATTTATTTGAAACCACCAAGTAGGCTGCAACTTTCTTTAAGCATGCCTCCTCCAAAATGCCCTGAGTTCAGAGAGAGAATCCCACACTCTGTGGTTTTAAGGGCCACCACAATTTTCTCTCTGACTCCTACCAGGAATACCATATACTATGAGTTTGTAGAGGGATTACATGGGTCCCTTTGCTCCTGCCAGAGAACACAAGCAAAATAAAGACATTTTTATGGTGTTATTTTCTGCTTGTTTCAAGGGCAAAGGGGCCTGACTTTAGACTGATGAAACTGCATTGATTAAACTAGCGTATTAATATAGGATGGTTGAATGCATGTTTTTGAAATGACTGTTTTGCTTTGGTGTGGCAAAACTTACAAAACAATTCCTTCAGAAAATGACAGTTTCTTTCCCTCCCAGGTTCTGAACTGACGAGAATGTAGGTAATGCATGGATTACTAAAATCACTTTTTTCCACCTGTCAGCCTTAAATCTGTTTTAGGATTACAGACAAGGACAGCATCAAATCTACTGTGTGATGCATGAATGAAAATGAAGTTGTGACATGTGGTAAATATGGAGTGGAAAAAGACATATGGAAATGGAGCTTTCATAAGGAAGTCTCTCTTTCCAGGGTCTTTTGGGTTGTTTTTGTATTTTGCTATCAAAATACTAGCCATTGTGTATGCCTGCATGATTCTACTTGTACAGAGCAAAATACTTTCAAAGTCCTCGTCCTTAATAATTGGTAATATAGCATTGCAAGCGTAAGTGTCTAAATGTAAGAATGTAGAGAATATGGGTGGGAGGAAGAAAGAGTTTTGAAAAAAGCCCAAGGAATGTAGGTTCAGAAGTTGGGAAGAGCAGTCAGCCAGGTCTGGCCGCTCGCGTAGGTTCCTAGCCAAAATGCAGGACCTCCATCTAATCTAGGAGGTGCACAGCCCCACCAGAAGAGACACCTTGTTCGACCTGGTGCTGGCCACAGATGACCTGGTGAGGGTGCTGCGGGTGCTCGACCACCTGGGCAACAGTGATCATCGCCTGCTGGGATTCACCATCCAGCGCAAGGTGGCAAAGGCCTGCAGCAAGGCAGCAGCCCTAGATTTCAGGAGGGCGGACTTCA
>NW_017729000.1:32378528-32402613 GCF_001723915.1 Gavialis gangeticus
GCATGATCAGGGGGCAGCAGGGCAGGCCCTACGAGGAGAGGCTAAGGGACCTGAACCTGTTCAGCCTCCACAAGAGAAGGCTGAGGGGGGATCTAGTGGCCTGTTACAAACTAGTCAGAGGGGACCAGCAGGCATTGGGGGAGTCCCTGTTCCCCCAAGCACTACCAGGAGTGACTAGAATAACGGTCACAAGCTGGCAGAGGGTAAATTCAGATTAGATATCAGGAGGCGCTACTTCACTGTCAGGGCAGCTAGGATCTGGAACCAACTTCCAAGCGAAGTGGTGCTGGCTCCTACTTTGGGGGTCTTTAAGACAAGGCTTGACAATCAGCTTGCTGGGGTTGTTTGACCCCAGTACTCTTTCCTGCCATGGCAGGGGGTCAGACTCTATGATCTGCTCAGGTCCCTTCCGACCCTACTAACTATGAAACTATGAAACTAAGTTGATAGGGCTTGTTTTCCTAAATCACTTAGGTTATTTTAAAAAATCTATCCAAAATGATGCTTGTTTGAATAGGGCAATGACTGAATTTGTTTCACATCTGAATGATTATTTATAAGTGTTAATTTTATTTTAATGGCCACTTGTATAATGCATGACCATTTCAGGGAAGTAGGAAGAAGGAGATAGCAAATTATCCCAGTCAAGCCAATATTGGTTTGTACCCGCAAATGTGCCACTGTAACAGGGAGCCGATTTAACTTCTTGGGGCCGATTTAACTGTGGCCCACTCACCGGTTTCTGGGATAACCACCCACCTTCTTGCCCACCACACCTTGTTGTTAATTAATTAGTTAATGATGTTATTAAACAGGAGGCTGCCCATTTCCTACCCCAATGCCAGGGGGTGCTATCTGTGGCTCCATTCCTCCCCTACATCACAGCCCAAGCCTCACAGATGGCATCTAGATGTTATCATAATCACAGGCCCCCCACACTGGGCCCCAGAATCCTCCTAATTGAACCCCGCCTCTCGTCAGGCAGTCTCATCTGCCTTCATACTAAGCAGTATAGCTCCCTGCATTGCTTCCCCTTCAGGTGTGGTCCCCCTCAGGACCTTTGGCTCACTAGCCTTGGCCCAACTCCAAGCCAGTTGGAACCCCAGGCATGAAGCTCTTGGGCATTCCTTGCAGTGGCCCCTGGCCCTTTGACCCTTCCAGTCCTATCCCCAGCATTGACCAGTCAGGGGAAGTCCAGACAGGTGTGAGTCTATGGCCTCTTCTCTCTCCCCAGGGGTCCACCCTCCAGACCCTCCAATGAAGCGGTAACCCACCCAGTTGTGGGGGCTAGGGGTTAAGGTGCTCCAACCCACCTTTCACCAGGGTGGTAACTGGCCTGGCATTTCCTGGGGGCTCCCACACCACTGGGAGTCCCTCCAGGCCACCCACTCCTGGCAGGGTGCAGTTTTAGGTCATGCCCAGGACCAGGAGCCTCCTGACCATCCCCTACAGCTCCTCCCTTACCTTCAGATGATACCAGCAGCCCTCCAGCTAGGCACTGTTGTTGCCTGACCTCCAGCAGCAGAATTGCTCTGTTTATATGGGCAGCCCCAGATTAAAAAGTGGCTGTCCTCATCAGGCACCTGGCAGCTGCCAGCTCCAGGCCTTTAAACTGGCAGGTACAAACAGTGCCCTGCCACAGCCACCCATAATCCTACTTCTTTGGGCCTTGTTACGTGATAATTTTGGGCGGCTCCTGGAGCTCTTAACCCCTGCTTTGTCTGCACATTAACACCTTAACATGGTGTTAAGCACTCATTATGCAACTCAAAGTTACACCACTCCAGGGCAGGATTATTTCTGATTCACACTATGCAGCTCCTGTTCCATTTAAGTGTGGCCACTCCCCGCAGATGTGCCACCTAAATTGAAGTCCTCCAGTATCCCAGAATCTCTCCCACTCCCACCCATAGAACAGGTATAGAAGCCTGTCCTGGCTCACCTGCCCTCTAGTGACAAATCACAGCTCCTAGTCTTGTCCCTGCTTACCAGGCCTCTAGTGGCAAGTCACAGCTGTGCAGGTTGGGGACAGTCAGAGAAAGTTTCTAGACTAAGGGTGTGACTGTTCCACATTCCAAGCTAGCGCTTAACAGTGATCAACATTTGTGCAGTTCACAGGGTGTAACACGGCACTTTAGTATAAATAGAATTGTGTTTATTTAACAGGCAGAATAAACCATGTTGTGACTATTAAAGATAGCCATCCAAATTAAAAAAAACAACCACTTTGTTTTTTGCGTGTCATGAAATGAACATGTAGCCATTTCAGCATCCTTTATATTTTCTGAGAAGCAATTTTGAAATTAGAAGAGTGAACCAATTATTCAGAAATGATGCTCTTTTTCTGTATACTATCATAGCTTACCTTTCTGAAAAAAACATTCTATTTTGGGAGTGTTTTGTGGCTTGTTTTGCTCTTCGGAGGCTACTTTTGAGGCCATCTTTGTACATATGCAGATTAAATGGAATATACTAAAAATAATGGTTTGCGTGGAAGTAAAATATTATACCATGCCTTTAAAATGTTATGAAAGTCAGGGGAGACTGTGTAGATTGAGTGATAACTTAGATGTAAGAATTTCCCAACTGTGGAACACTTACACTTTAATAATAGTGTTTCATTCAGCCATCCAAAGTGCTTTTTCTGCCTACTTTCAAGACGCATCAATGCTTCTGGCTTCAAGGTTGCAGTGAAAAATCTGAAAACTTGAAAACTCACCCCCATCCTAGAGTTAGAGCTGTGGGAGCTATAAAAATCAAAGAACACTGGACAGAGGGGAGTTGGCAAGCTCCAGGGTAAACATCCTGAAGGAAATGATGCAGAAACTGGTCTTATCTAAGGTGTCCTAACCTTTTGCCAGCCTGAACTTCTCTTGATTTTACTAACTGTTTCTATTTCATTTTCCTTCCCCTTTTCTTAGTCCACCCCTGCTTTATGTGTAGTATCTGAATTAAAGAAGTGGCCTGCAGGTACATCTGAAAATAGTGGGACTACTGAAATAGTTTTGCTTGTGTTCAAAAGTATTTTTATCCTGGGTTAATGCTAGTGGGAGCTGTGTATCCAAGGCCCTGGCATACATTCATTTAATGACACAATAGGATCTGATCCCAATAATTGTGTCTCTTGCCATGATACTCAGGTATGGTAGGAAACACAATTTTTGGCATCTGGGATCAGACCCCAACTTCATCACTTGCCAGTGCAGAGCAAGCTCAGGATCATAACTACAGGCTCCCCTGCACTGGCAAATTGAAAGAAGAGGGCCACAGGTCCAGCTGGGCTGACAGCATCTGGGGCCCTACTGAGAACTTGAACCAACTCCAGTGCATTCTGGGCAGGACTACATCAGCTGACTGTTGGACTGAAGCTGACAATGAACTGACTGTCTGACCCAGCCCCAGACCAAAGTGGAGGGGCCCCAGTAAAGTCTGAGGGGCTGGAAGAGAAGGCCCCAGTGAAGTTTGGGGTGGGGGGGAGGCTGAAACTGATAATCAACTGATTGTTGGCCTCAGCTGAGACAGCCAGTGGCTCCAGTGGCTCCAGTTTGAAACTGGGGCTATGCAGGGTGGGCCAGCAATCTGCTGATTGTCAAAACCCCATGCCCAGCTTCTCTAGGTGCTCCCCTGCTGAGGACATTCAACCTCAGTGGGAGTCTCTGATCCCCCACACCTGACAGCTACCATGCATGTGATTTAAAGTCTCTGTGGAAAAGCTGGAGGAAGATCGGGGGAGCCTTTCTTGATGCAAGACTCACAGAGCCCCCCCCCTCTCCCCCCCCAGTCTGCCTCTGGGGATGAGAAGGGCGTGCTAGGAGCTGTAATTGATGCTGCCTCTAACCCAGTCCCACTGATTGGGTGATTAGGTAGGGGAGGCTGCCTCCAAGCCCCTGGGGTGCTCAATGTTAGATCTGTATGTTCAGCTGAGCATTAGGATCCGTCATGGGTCAGCCTTGACATGCCACATGTTTAATTTAAGGCATGATACAAACAAGCCATAAAGACCTGGCACATTATATAGGGAATATCTTTGTGGCTAGTTTGCTTTATAAGCAAACTTTCACGTGTCAACCCTACTATTTATGGTGTGAGTAACACCTTCATCACATCTTAAATGTAATGTGCGACAGGTCCCTAACTTCCTAGAATTTTCTTAAATCATATTCCTGAATTTCAGTGGCTCTGCACCACGAGAGATGAAATAGCATTCCTTTGGCAGTAAAAGAACTGCTGTAAGGAAAGGCATCCTAGATAAGAAAGCTACCAGTAACAGAGAATATTTCTAGTGACATCAAGCATGGATATGCCTTTTTTTGCTTTTGTTTTATTAAATGAATGTAACACTCATTAAAGATGATGGTTTGACAGTCTTAGATGCTTTAATCCTTTCTTTCTTCAAAGACCAGCAAAAATGCAAGCTTCCTTAAGCTGTCCTATGATTATACATCAGTTCTGACTGAACAGTACTAGCAAAAGGATAGTTTGATTTCATGTTCATCCAGTCCTCTGCATGTATGATAGAACTGTAAAAAATGGTGACTATGGAGAAGGAAACAGTGAGGAGTTGGAATATGGCTGTGGGGGTTAGCCAGGAACTGGGCAGGGGTAGCACAAGTGGAAAGAAACAAATTAGAATTTCTGCTTCTTTTCTTTGACTCATATTCCCAGTTTCTCTTGCTGCTTGTATGATTTTGGTGTGTACTTAGTACATTTGGTTTGCTCTCTCCTGGATTCCCAGCATTTTCATAATCAGTATAAAAAACTCTGTACAGAGGCAGGATCTCTAATAATTCCAGTCTTCCAAGTCTGTATGGTTAAGGGCTTGTAATTACTAAAATAGTAGGTTTTTTAAAAATAAAAATCTTGTTTATACTTTATTGGGTTGGTCACTGAATTAAAGAACATATAAACAAGTTTTGTATATTACAAAATTTATGCCAAGAGCTGAGTCTATAAAATAATGAAGGCCAATAGAAGAAGTCTCAAGGGGTAGAATCGGGGGGGCGGTCATTAAAGTCAGTGAAATTACATCAGGGAGACATTAAGGCTCTGCAGACCTATTTTAAAAATGAATGGGCTTAAACCCATTTGTAAATAATGTTAGCTTCTTGCAGAGTTTTTTTAATTATTTTTTAGAAACCAGGAGTAAGTAGAATATATATATATACTTCCAACTACACTTAGTTTGTAAATGCATTTGATATATTTTTTGACTTCCTAACCCTTAAGAAATTGATGTGTGACTTTGTAAGACATTTTTGGATTTAGAAAGCTACAATCTCTTGGATAACATCAGAGATATTAGAAGGATGGGGGCCTGATATTGTAAATAAGTTCTTTTCAAATTCCTTCTTATGAAGTGCTTCAGCAGAAAACGCTGGAGGATAGGGAGACAATATTTAGAAACAATTTTGCCCTTCAGAAAAAGCAAAGACTTTGAGAAGGACAGGAATTGAGAAGACCTCATTACAATAATATGAATTACACCTAAATCAGATTGGCTGGAAAACAAATGGCTGGGTTTACATCTGCTGCTGTTGTGCATTATAATGATCATTTGCTGCATTAATATTGCAGTTGATACTGCTACAGGGCAATTTGTGTACAGCACCAAATAATCAGTAATTCTCAATCTAGGTGATGGTATTATTCATCACATTAATCTGAACCTCAGTTCAATTATTAAGAAGTATTATTAGGTATATGGGATATTTATACTATTAAAATGATCAAATCCCATTTCAGACCCTGAAAGATCAATCACTAGACTTGACCAAATCTTCAGTATTGAAATTATTTGAAGACCTATGTTGTTGTCCTTTCATAACCCATAAGGCCCTTAAAGAGATTTACAACATTCATTTGCTTAACTGTAATAGTACTGCGCTGCATGGTGGTCTAACTGTGTTGCTATGGGCTGTGAACACATTGTGCCCACTAAACCAGGCAGGGTTCAGGACTACCCAGGATTGGGAGAGGAAGCTAGCTTAGAAAATAGCCAGGTGTTCCAAGATTGTCCTTGTCACAGCAACATCACCCTGCAGTACATTAGCAGCTGCCTTAACATCCCTTCATTCAAACGTGCCCTCTCCATTTCCATAGAAAAGAATTAATGTCAGGCTCCAACTTCTTTCTTGGCACAGTTTCAAGAGGAACTTGGGAAACATGTTGGGAAAAAACCAAAACAGTTCTCCTCCCTCTGGGTTGTAATTCCCAGGGCCTTTTTCTCTTGTCTGTCTTGGCACTGGAAAAGGCCAGTCTTCTGTCCCTTTAGTTGCCCTACTTTGGGGGCTATTGCAGCAATCTGTCTCTCTCCTGAGGCTCTCTCTGCCCTTCATAGGGATCACCTGGCTGGGTTTGGTAATTGTTCAGAACTGGTTGGTCCAAACTCCCTAGGCCCTTAAAGGGACAAAGGCACCATGTTACTTTATGCAGAAATAGAAGTGTTTGCCCAGGGTGCTCCCCTGAAGTCTAACAGAGCATAAAATTCCTTTTGAAATTCAGTTGGATATGATATTATTCTCTGGAAATGGTCTTTGGTGCTGCTGCTCAGTTTAGGTAGCAGGTAAAAGGATATTTTAATTATACAAGGAAAAGCAGCAACTTCTATGGGGTTTGCAAACCATGTTCTGTTATAACCTCATTTTCAGTCATTCAGATTCTCTTTATAAGCATTTGGAATGAAAGATGCAATAGGAATGTAAGTAAAATAATTATTAAAGGCAAGCATAATTGCCTTGATCATAAAAGCGTTATAGATCAAGTGTTACTTTCATCGCCCTATCGCTGTCAAAACACTCCAATGATTTAAGAAGTCTAAACACACTTTACTAAAATCAGGGTCCATAGCATTGCATCTCTCACACTCCTCTAAGTGGAAAAACCATGAAATCCAAATATGTGAAAATGAAGGCTCAAAACAATATGACACCATGAGAAATGTGTCCAAGGTCCCCAGGGCAATGCTGAGACTACACAATTAACAGTATTAATGACAATCGCTATTTGCATGCTCATTTTATTCTTTAAAACACACTGCTTTGTTTCAAGCAAGTAGAAGGAAAATAGTAAGAGTGACAAATGAGTTTTATATTTAAGGATCAAAGAGGTGAGTTCATCCCCAGTGTGACTATTTAGTGAAACATTATTGCAATAAATGGAGTTACACTCTGGATGAACTTGTCCCTAAATTTGCAACTGCCATACTCCTTCATCAGGTAGGGAAGAAAAAGAAAAGCATGATCCTACTAGAACTAGATAAAAAGAGACTTCCAAAGCAGTCAAGTTTTAGTAGTATGATTACAAGGCAGGTCTCTCTGCTCTACAGACAGTAAAAATATTGCTTACTATTGTTATAGATGCAATATGGCATGGATTAACTTGGCATAAAAGCATTAAGATCACTGTACTTACACCATAAAATGCTGTACTGTAAAACAGAGCTACCCTCTGAATCAGATAGCTAAGCATTCTCCATGGGCTATTTTTTTTTAATCACTTTACCGGTAGCAATCTTAGTCTTATCTGCTGCTGTCCACATGCACAGGGAATGAAAAAAGTTTGTCCATAGCATAAGGGAAGCCTAAGAATGCTGATATTATCTACAGATTATTCTGTCCCAGTAGTATCGTATTGTCTTATGTTATCGTGGTGATCAGGGTTTGATGCTGCAATCTTTGTACATTTATTACTCACATTGACTTCATTGGGAATACTAGTTGTGTAATAAGTGCAAGTTTGGAAAAAAATATCAGGAATGCTTAGTACTATTTAGCACTAGGGTCATGCATACATGCTCGAGCTTAAATCAGAACTATGCTACCTCAAACTCAACCTCTTTTGAACTAAAGAATCATGTAAGTATGCTATCTGCTTCGAACCTTCGTATTCTGTTGCCACAAAAACAGTTTTAGTATTAGTTTGTGGAAGGTTCTGACACTTTTTTTTCTATTTGTGTATTTTATTATCCCTTTATATTCTGATGGGTTTGCCAGTTTGCTTTCTCAAAGGCCCTCCACAATGAAGGAGAGTATTCTATGCAAGATGTCTGCTGTGACAGAGCACAGACACTGTGATTTTTCACAGATGTTTTACTTTTGTTTGCTTTTGTTTTTTTTCCCTTAGTTTATAATAAAACTACATTCAGCCTGAGATAATATGGAAATCAGATCGCTACGAAATGATAAATGATGGTGAATACTGTTTTATTCACAGATTTAGAAAGGAGTGGAGTAGGCTTCCAAGAATGCTAAGAGATATAGGGCATGATTCTGGACTCATAGATAAGAATAACTCTTGTCAGCTACAAGTTAATGCTGATGTAAAAACTGTGAGCAATCAGAAATAAGCTCTTGGTATGCCTGGATTTGAAAAATGACTCCTGATCACATGTATAGTAATGCCAGATAAAAACATTTTTAAGAAAAGAAGTAGAGTTGGGTATAGGTAACCGCTCCTTATATTTCATGTCTTAAGCTGATATCTCTCTGTAAATCAGCAGTTAATTCCTATCTCCAAGTGCATTATGGGAGTATTGTAGCATTCTTCTCAAGCTTTACTGAAGACAATATACTGTGCCAGATGGTCTGGCACTATAAT
Source organism: Gavialis gangeticus (assembly GCF_001723915.1). NCBI lineage: Eukaryota > Metazoa > Chordata > Crocodylia > Gavialidae > Gavialis > Gavialis gangeticus. Next base: position 32,387,124 of record NW_017729000.1, read on the forward strand.
CTACTTTGACTAATCCTATGTTTCTTTGACACGTAGAACCTTTCCTGATTCTCGAGCTGTATAAAATACTGGCTTTTCACAAAGAAAAACACACATAGAATAAACCTGAGTGCTTTTTTCTAGCTTGAAGTGAAGTTTTAAAGACTTTACAAATTAGTGGTGGTCCGAGGGAAAAAAAGCAGTTAGCTAAAATGAAAGCATTTCTAAAAAAGACTTCTGTCTCTTCTGGCAGCACCAGCTTCAAATGATCTGCCCACTGAGAGCTGCTCATTTTGATGTAGCCAGTTTCATAAAAGCTGATTCAGGATTTAGACTCCTACAGAGTCCTCATAAACTGAATATAAAATAAAAAAAAAGGAACAATTTAAAAGATTTAATACAAAGAATAATTTCTTTCTGATGTGATGTTACTTTTCTTTCCCAAATAAAAAGTGCCCACACTTTGGGGGAAAAAAAATCATTTATGTTTATATTCTCTAAATGAGGAATAAATCATGGCAGATTTTGTGATCATGAAAAGCTATACATGTTCCTTAGTAGGTAGTTGGAAAACTCAGCTTCTGGGTTTCTACTATTTAGTACGTTTTGAGGTATGGATTTATTTGGTTAGGTTTGTCCAGGTTGGACGTTCTCCCTGGGTCTTGGCAAGTTGTGTTTCTTACAGGATCAAATTGAGTTTTAAGGGAAAAGTAGCTTTGGTGTTATGACATCTTTTGTTCCCTGACTTGCTAGGGGTCCCTGGAATACTCTAACTACCTCCACCTCCGTAGCATAACTTGGATGAGACAAGCACCAGAAACAATTCAGAGGGGTACCAGAGTGCCAGCCCCCAGGAGGCCCATACCACCACTGCTACTACCACCACTACAGCCCCTGTTTGGGAATCTTGCGCTGAAGCAGCAGCAGCCTCTTCATGACAAGGTTGTTTGTCCTACTGAAAAAGATTTTGTCCTCCCTGAATTGCATCTAGACACTTCATGGAAAATGTGTCCACCTAGTCCATAAGTGGAGAATCAAAGAGAGTCTGGGTTGTGATTGTGGTGTGTTTTTTTCAGATGCTGCAAAACATTGTGAACAATTGCCCAATTAAATTATTTAATGGTAATCTAAAATCAATCCACGCAGCTATCCCTGAAGCAGTTAAATGGTTATCACATTTAGATATTAATCTATGAATGTTGTAATTCATGCAAAAGAAAAAGATGGTAAGGTAACCACTTGCTTCTTATCTCTTCCCCTGTCCCCACACTACCTAGGATACCAGAATTTCAAGTTACACTTCTGCTACACCTGTAGCATCCTGACAGAGGCAATGCTGCCTTTGGGATGTGGTGGAGTGCAGAGCATTCTGATAATAATGTTTCTGTTTCTGGTAAGAGGGTAACAGGTGCCTGTTGTAGCTAACTGCCTAAGGAGTATGCCAGTTTTATCATATTCAAGGATTCACTTATGCTATTGGAAGGTCTAGCTGACTGTTAGACTAGATTTACGGGTACATGTGGACAGATAGCTTATGTGAGTATAAACTGCTGTTGTTTTAGAGAAGGTCATATGGAAGCATGAAATCTGGGAGTTATGGCAGTAGCTAGCAAACTTCCACAGCAATACCCTAGGGTCTGTAATCAGCTGTCCCTCCATGACAGTTAAGAATCAGGGCATATATCCTTCTGGATTATGCAGAGTTGCAGCTAGGTTAGGGATGGTTGGATGGGAAGAGGGCCATTCATTAAAACCTCTTCCCCAAGACTCATACACCCATGAAACAGAAACTCGAATTTGACATGAAATGTCTGGATTTGTTAGTGTATGAAAAGCAGAGTGAAATGATTGGTTAAATGACACTAGCTTGAAGCATTCCCTGTAGCTGAACCATTAGGTTATTTTGATATCTAATGTGAGGGGTGAAACACAATAAGAGCTAATTCTCTAACTTCCACCTCCCTAACAGAAAGCATTAGAAATATGTACAGTAAGGCATAGTGTAAGTGAAGCATTCTTCAGAATTTCATAATTAAAGGAACTTGCTTATGCAAAGAGCAAACTGTCCACAAATGATTCAGATCAAACACCCTTGTTTCAATTGACATTTACCGTTTCATTTTAAAAACATACTATTTCCACATCGTGCTTTCTCATTTGGAAGTAAAACTATATTTAGTGAGCCATACACCTGCTGTTGTTTAGAAGCATTAATTTTTAATAGTGAAGGGATTAAACCAAAGTCTGTAACTTCAGGAGATGTCACTTGTGTGGTTTACTCCCATGTTTATATTTTAATTCTTTGGCGTTTTCTTCCTCAGAAGATAACAGTTGTGTTTGTTTGCATGCATGTCTACATATGCATTTGTCTATATATTGAATGCTAGTAAACAGGAGATATGAAGGATCCTGTTATCCAGAAATATTTGGAAACAATTGACCAAAGAAAAGTGAAGAACATAAATAAGTGAACATGCAAACTTAACAGTTCTAAAAGACTTTTGGCATGTCTCAGATGGGCAACACTTACTTCAGCTGGGCCAGCCTCTAATCTATGCAAGAGTCTCAATGGAAGCCTTCAGTGTTTTATGTCCCATGTGTAGTTTAAATTATAATACGCCATTTACACCAGTATTGGACAAATCTTGCTTTCTGAATTTTGCCATATGATAAATATATTGTCTAGAGCAATTGTTCTTAACCTTTTCATATTCAAGGCACCCTCATCAGACTCAAAGCACCCCTCGCTAATGCTAACTTTTGAGAACTGAGTGACAGCCTTATCTCCAAGCAGAGGGGGAAGGAAAGGAGAGGGAAGGAAAGGAGCCAGGCTGGGAGATCCTGAACCTATTTTGCTTATCTCATCACACTCCTTGTAGCACCATTCAAAGAACCAGACAGCACCCCAAGGTGCCCCAGCAGCCTGGTTCAGAATCACAGGTCTGGGGATACCTGCAGTAGGAAAGCCATACTACTATGCTGGGCTTTGCTGGGGCTTACACTGCAAAACATTAATTTTAAAGCTCATGAGCTGCAATAAGTGGTGATATATAAGTTGGACTCACAAAGCCAAAAGCATATATTGCTATTTAGAAGTAAGGGATTCAGAAGTGCTTTTCATATTCCCTTGATCTGTGATTTTAGCATTTGCAGTGAATATGAGATTGTTCCATAAGAATGATTAAGTCCAGAATTTGTGCACTTATAATAAAATCTATGGGTGTGTAAAGCCATTCTCCACACCCAGTCAACATTCATAGATTCATAGAATATAGGCTGAAAGGGACCTTGGAAGCTCATTGGGTCCAGCCCCCCTCTACTAAGCAGGAAAGACAACTGTGGTCAAGTGACCCCACAAGTTGACAATTCAGTCTCCTCTTAAAGTTTTCCAGAGGAGATCACGTGGTGATCTCCATGAATTAATGTAGACCAGGAGTGACATATAGAGATGTTCACCATTCCCAGGATCTGCTTGGGGAAACCAGTGCAAGTAACATGGAATAAAGGAAAGGATGGGCAGGATAGGGATACTAGCAGGTCCCCAGAGGAAGATTGGGTGTGGGTGGGTTCAGGAGTGAGTTTGGCAAGATCATGGGTGAGAGCTGGTGGATCCATAGTGGGGAGGGTTCAGGGGAATAAATATAGTTTGGTCAGAGTCAGGGGGATAGGAAGAACACAGCTCTGAGGCAGATAGTTGTGCTTTCCTCTCCCTGAAGTTTGCTCTGAATGTGCAGGTGTTTGATAGATCAGGTCAACCCATTCCCGATCTAAATTAGTTCACCTTGGTTGCATCTACACAAGACACTTTACTACACAGTAGAGCTAATGACTACACAATAGCACACATGTAGACACTTGACTGGGAGAAAATATGGTCCCAGTCAACTGGGCAGCAGGGGGTGGGAGATTTCTCCCTGTCCCCAGGAGTTGCCTGCTGCCAGGGTAGGCTTGACCACTAGACAATGGGTGGAGACAATGTCCCCCTGCTCCAGCAGCAGGGAGCTCCCAGACCCTGCTCCATGACTGTAGGGCAGGGGCTGGGAGATCCTTATCTCCCAGAGTGAGTCTTACAGTTGGGGGCTGGGAGATCTTTATCTCCCAGCACTAGCTCCATGGCAATGAGGTCAGTGCTGAAAGATTCTTCTCTCCCAGTGCCAGCTCTGTTACCATGAGGCTTGGGCTGGGAGAGAAGGATCTTCCAGCGCTGGCCCTGGAACCATAAAGCTTGCACTAAGAGATAAGGATCTCCCATCCTGAGTCCCGTGAATTCAGGGCTCGGGCTGAGAAAGAAGAATCTCCCAGTGCTGGCCCTACAACCATGAAGCCCCATGATTGTGGGACTGACTGGGAAATAAGGATCTCCCAGCCCAGGCCCTGCAATCACAGACTGGGGATTGGGAAGTTCCTTCTGCTGGGGCAGGGGGACATTCTCCCCACCCAGGCTCTGGTGGCAGAGCTCACCCCAGTAGCAGATAGCTCCTGGGGGCAGGGAGCAATGTCCCAGCCCCCACCAGGAGACAGCTGTCTCCTGGTCCCTGGGCTACCACCCAGGGGAAGCCTAGATCCTCCTGGCTGCTGCATAAGCCTGTTGCAGAGCTGCAGGGAGCAGGAGCACTCTGCTACCAGGAGCAGCAAATATGCTTCTGCATGCCTGCACATGTAGTCACGTGCCCGGGAGAGTTTACTCTCAAGTAGTTCACTCAAGAGTAAACTGCTCCCAGATACTTTACAGGTATAGATGCACCCCTCCTCATGTGAAGTAATTTAGATCAAGCCTGCCATTGTTTGGATGATCAAGTACACTGAATGCCTGCAGAGATGGGCATTTAGATTGACCTAACCCTAGTTAGGTTGATCTAAATGTAATGGGTGCACGTTTCCTATGTTTGATATAAGCACATGTGAGACCCATGGAAAACTGGGCAAAAGCAGTCACCAGTGACATAAACAGGCCTGAAAATGTGTAGTGTTTTTGCATCACTTCCAAATGGTAGGTATAAGGGAGTTTGAGCACAGTCCTGATAATAGCATGTCCTATTAGGCTTCATTATTAGCACCATTATGTTCACATCTAGTTATGGTAAGGAAGTGCAGCTTTACTACTTGCACCAGTTTTCTGATCATTTGACTTGTGGCTTCATCATATTAAGTTATCAGACAATTTGGCCCTAGAAAAGTGGTTGGCATCATTAGGCTACAGATGTGGTATGATTAATGTCTCTCATGCTGACCAATATTGTCTTTTTGTTTCCTTGTGATCTTCTATTTGACTACATCTGTCAGTTATCTTTTTTTTTTTCAGTTTAAATTGTAAATTCTTGTGGAAGAGCCATCTTTTTGTTTTGCATTTGTACAGCACCAGCACATGCAAGTCCTGGTTCATGACTAAGAGTATAAGTGCTGTTTTAAGAGAAATAATAAATAGTAACATTATGCTATCCTCTTAAATCAATTTTACAAACCATAAGCAAGGGCACATTTCTTTCTTTTCCTGTCTTCATCCTTTTATACCTCAGGTAAAAGACAAACTAGAATTTAAAAAATAGTACTGAATATGTCAATCTTTCGTATCAACCACCTGCACCAGTGATGCTAGAAATGACTGTTTGAATTAAGGAAATAGGTTTTACCTGTCAACCACCCCTAGACCTTTTCGCCATTCCTATAGATTAATCTCTCTTTCTCTTTTTATTTTTTATTTTTTTACTTCACTTGATTGAAAAACTGACTGCATTTCTGCCTTTTTCATAATCCAGGATTCTCTGACTCTTAACAAATGCCAGCAGTCACACAACTGGGCAGGAATCATTTGATATTCACATTTATTGTAATATAAAATATAAATTTATATTCATCCTATCTTTCATGTTTCTCCAGTTTCAAAGCACATAGAGTTAAAAAATTTAAGAAAGAAAGGAATCATTGGTTTGCACCCAAGGCTGTGAGGAATTTGTTCAAAACTCCCGGAGAGGAAAGGTTGCCATTTGGGTTGAGCCCTCATGTATGTGAAAGACAAAGTTAGAGAGAAAGGGAAAGATACAAAAATGTGTGCGCACATGCATATAAACACGTACGTCTCTGTTCTTATAAACACACATATACCTTTAAATCACATAGTATTATGAGCCAATACCATATGAAAATGCATACTATAAAAGAGATAGTGGGCCAAATGTATGGCAGTTACATCTATTGATTTTAGTGTGATTATACCTACAATACATAGGTACTGGAAAATGCAGACATCTGTGTTTCCTTTTTGTTCATTCAGATTCCCTATGTTTGATTACTTTCATAGCCACTAACATGATTTTTTAGTCCTGAGTGCTTGAAAACTTGTCTCTGTGTCACAACTACTGCATACTAGGCACATGTACACGAGACACTGACTGTAGCCTGATACTACTGCACAGTAGAATCGTGTGGCAAAAACCTTGCCGAGACATTACTGTGCAATAGCACAGTATTAGGCTACTGCACAGTAGCATCACTTAAAAGGCATTCACCATGTGCTACTGTACAGTAACTCCAGTTACTTTGCATTTATTTAGTACTTGCTTATACAAGTACTAAATATATGGTCAGTAACCACTGCTCAGTAGCGGCTCCTATTGATGCACTTTTTGAGTACATTTTGTGATGAAGATGCCATTTTTTTTATCATTTTGGGGGTATGGAGACATAGTCAAGTTAGTTTCCAGTTCTCAAAGTGGGATGATGCATTGTAAGTAATAAAGCTTACATGGATTTACTGCAAGTTGCTGTGCGGTAACAGGAAAAGTTTTCCACAATTACAAATGTAAGTACGTCATAACCTGAATTCATCAATATAGAACCATGCCTACCATATCACACAAAAAAGCTGCCAGCTCTACTATCCATCAGACTAGCTTGCTGGACTATTTAGACCTTTAAACTCATAGAATCCTGTAATTTAAGGGGAAGAAAACATTCATGTTTCATATCACTACATTTCAGGATTTTATTAGTGTAGGAGGTTTCCCAAATGAGCATTTCAAGTGACAGATGATTTTGTTGTGCCCCTTCTAAACAGCATCAATATCCACAGTTCTGTAGAGAATTATCTAGAGAAAGCAGCCTGTAGTCATAGGTTATGAATTGTAAATGCATGACAATTATAGTACAAACCACACTTTTATTTTTTAAACAATGATTTGTGAAACCCACTTTTCTTTGGAAAGAACATGGGATTGCCAGATTCATAAACAATTTGAAGCTAGCTCGAGTCATATTCTTTATTTACTTCTGCATTAAGCTTTCTTAATCAGAGAACCAGCTTATGTAATTTAATCTAGGTCACTCATGGTAGAGAGGGAGAGATGCAACCTGGGAAGACTTTCACAAGAACTATAAAACAAAAATGACAAAAATAGCCCCATGTTAAAAAATATTTAATGAGAAATAAAATATTTCTATAGTGATTCCAGGGGATGCACATTCTAAGGAAACAGCTGTGTGCACTGGTAACACCTCTTGAGAATTTTACAGTTTGGAGTGGACAATTATTTTCTGCTGCCAAAATAGCCCTGTTTGCTTGTTTATGCTATTTTTATCTGTCCAGAGGGGTAGTTATGAGACACAAATTAATATTGATAATTTTTTACAGCAAAGATGTTCCAGAGAACGACATGTTACTGCACCTGTATCCACAAAACTTATATTAAAAAATAAAAATTATACAAGGGGACCAACTTTGAAAGCATTTTCCAGGAAAGTGACTCAGTGTGCAACATAGTGCTTTAAAAGCACTTTAAGGAGTGATATTAAATTAATGGCTCAGGAACATGAAGGGGGAAAAAAAAGAGCGCTGATTTCCTAAGGGAAATCCTTCAGTGTTTTCAGCATGAATAACACAGTTTGTCAGTTACTGCAAATAAAAATAATTAAAGTGCATCTTGAGTACACACAGCTTATTTGATCTTTTCCATCTTTTCCCAGCACCAATACAAGTCCTGATTTCCATGACATTATTCATGGAGGGAAACAAAACAGAAGAACATAAAATAAGATACTAAAAATCCTCTTTTTTATTGATACATATTTTCTGAAAATTCCCATCAGATCACATAAAAAGGCATATTACTTTTGTACAGCATCCTATAGTTATATTCAACATGGTATGTTATTGATTTGGTAGTAGTACAAGTTTTCTATTTATTATGAAACCTTTACGCATTACATCAGAAATATGCAATTGCAGGTAGTAATAGTTGTTTATTTACAGCTTTTGCCAAAATAATGCAATACAATGAACAATTAAAATGAAATATATTAAAATAACGTATATATATTATATTTTTTGCTAAAAAACACAATAAGCCTATCAATTCTACCAATTTACACTAAATTAAGACAGAATATAATATTATAATGATATAAAACAGGATAAAATAAAGCAGTGGTCATTAAACAATAAATGTTTCAATAAAACAGAAGAGGGATATTATATTTGATTTTTGGCCCTTATTCTTTGTACAAGTAGTACAAATACACCTAAGGAATATTGGACCGGCTCCAAACTGTGAGAGAAAAGTCAGAGTGTTTTTAATTCACAGCCCAGTATTTAACATTTCCCATTATTCTATCAAAATATGGGGTTCAACACCACCTGTCCATGACAACTGCGGATCTCATTAGAGTGAATCTCAACCTAGCCTCTCATCGCTTGTAGTTTTGTGGAATAGGTAGGTAGGTAGGTTTCTAAGAATTACTTGGAGATAAAAGCTACCCTAAAAAATATATATATATATATATATATATATTTCTAGATTTTGGTTGGCAGTTCTGCATCATACAATAAAATGAACTCTACCTTAGACCTATAAACCTTTAGTTTAGTGTTGTCAGAACAGCTCGTCTGACTGTCTTACTGTAGAAGAATAAAACTCCACCCAAGGCTTGTTCTGTTCTAGTGTTTGCATTAGCAAATAGAGTCATGCAAATTGTATGCTCCAGTAACCAGTTAGAAATCCAACTGCTAATTTTTGTGTGCATGTATCATGACGGTGCTCACATGTTCTCTCACTACTGTTGGCTGCTCATCTCCCCCACCCCAAACTTTGCTGCCTGGTGCAGTAGTCTAGGAGCTGACCTTGCCTGTGAGGACTGAGGAAAAAAGGCATTGAGCACTTCAGCCATTTCTGCATCCTCTGTCACAAGGTTGCTCGCTAGTCTCTTGTGGGCTTATGCTAATAAAAATAATCAAATAAAGATGGCTGTCATACCAAGAAAAGTCATCTCAGAGCTGTGATGACAAACTCCTTGAATTATTTTTCAACTTCCAGGATAGATCTCTAATAAGAAATGTTATTGTTACATACCTCCAGAACTGTTTAAAAAGTGGGTAGATATTTTTTCTAAAGATGGTGACATTTATTTTCATTGACACTGAAGCTGCTGTGACTGGTCCCACTTCCTTGTAAAACTGTAATAAAGAAAGAAGTCTTCATGGCCAAATCATAAAATCTTCACTGGGCAATGCTTCCATTGCTGTAAAGTCCCTCCTCTTTCATAAGCTTCTAAGGTTAACTGCCTGTGCCATTACCTGTTTTACTATTTTGGGGTCTGATTCTGAACAGGCTTAAACATGTGCTAAATTGTATCCATTACTGGGTTCAAGTAAGACTCCTGATAGGACAGGAGGTTAAATATGTGCAAAAATACAAGATTAGGGCATTAGAAGGTCTTTTGGTCTCTCCTGAACTAAACATTATTATTCTCTGAATTCTAAAGTGGAAATGTGGAGTAAAAAGAGAAACTAAATTCAGAAACTAGAGGGGAGCTTAAAATGTTTATTTTGAATGTTTAAAGAGATCTGGAGTGGGTGCAATAAGAAACAAATTTGCTGCATTTTTCACAATTTTACTATATAGATTTACTTTTTAGTCAAAAAGGCCTGGGCTTTTTTTTTTTTTGTTTTTTGAATTAATAAAATAACTTTTTCAGAATTTGAATTTCAAAATTACTCTTTTTGAATAGGCAGACAAAACTCTTGGGCTAAATAAATAGTAGCAAAACAAACAAAAACAAAAAAACAAAAAAAGAAGAAAATCTCTTTCTTTGCAAGCTTTCAGATCCAAACCCCTTTGTCAGGCAGAGGAGAATTCAAAGATTCTCCCAGGTAAAACTTCTCCCAGGTAGAAAAGAAACTTGAATAGTTATTTATCAGTAACATGCACATTTCCAGAGTATGGATGGTACAGGGGTATAGACCTCTATTAAATTCAGTAAAGCTATGATGATTTACACAAGTAAGAATCTGGTCTCTATGCTGCATGTTTCTGATGTGAAAAATTGCCACTATATAAAAAAAGAAAGGGAAAAAAAGAAATTACAAAAGCTAAATCAGGAAAACCAAGGCACAACTGGAGATGCAACTAACAGGGGGTGTCGAAGCAATAAAAAAAGAATTCTACAAGTTTGTCGGAAGTAAGAGGAAGCTAAGGAAGGTGTAGGTCCCTTACTGAATGTAGAGAGCAATTTAGTAATAAATGGTGGGAGGAGGCCGAAGTATTTAATTTCTTTTTTACTTCAGTCTTGAAAAATAAGTTTAACCATCGGGTGGTGAGTGCAATTGGCAGCAATAGATAGAGGAAGAGGTAAGCAGTAGGGCTGTGCGAGGCTTCGGACAGAGCTTTGGATCCCGAGAAGCTTCGGGCACTTTGGGATCCGAAGCAGCACATCTGGGTCAAAGCGCTGGCCTTGTTTGGCTACCCAAAGCACTTTGGAGCCACCTCGGAGATCCGGCCATAGGGTATAATGGGGAAACAAGAAAATATCTATATGTTTGTTGTTTTTTGTCCAATTTGGATGACATTTTCAGAGCTGGTAGACTGTAGAGAGGATGTAGCCTGCCCTGCTTCAAGAAGATTGATGCAGGGGTTTGGGAGGAACGGCACCCCAAATTCTAGAAAGCAAAAGTCATGTCACGTCTAGGCATTACAACATAGCGGGGTGAAAACTGCAGGGCTGGTAGCTCTTACTGAGGCCACAAAGTCTGCCAAGTTCCAAGAAGATGGGTGCAGGGGTTTGGAGGGAACTGCCCCTCAAGCTGTGGACAAGCAAAACTGGTGCCATGGGTGCTTGTGGGACTGACTGTGTCTGACTTGGGGCGGAGAGGGGAGACACTGCTGCAGGCCTGGCTGCTAAGCTGCTGTATTACCAGGTACCAATCAATCAATCATGATTCACTCAGGGACCAGCTCAATACACAGGACCTAGCTACCACATAATGACTTAATGAGCATCAATTAGCACCTACAAAAGCAGGCTAAGGAGAGGAAAGAATCAATACAGATAGTCAACTGCCCCAAGACAGACACAGTCTTGGCACGAGTTTTGTCTGTCAGCAGCTAGAGGTGCAGGGCGCCAAACTTCCCTGCACCCATCTCCTCCACAGCTGGCAGGCATCGTGGCCTCAGTAGGGGCCACCACCCCTGCCGCTGTCACAGTGTCACCAATGGCATGAGTTTTGCTTGTCCATAGCTTGAGGTGCATTTCCCCCCAAACCTCTGCACCGATCTCCTTGAAACCTGGCAGGCTTTGTGGCCTCAATAAGAGCTACCATCCCTGTGGTTTTGACCCCCCTGTGTTGTAACACACAGCCGTGACAGGAGCTTTGCTTTCAAGCATTTGGGATACAGTTCCCCCCAAACCCCTATACCAATCTCCTTGAAACTTGGCAGGCTTTGGGGCCTCAGTAAGAGCTACCAGCTCTGCAGTTTTCACCCTCCTGTAGTGTGACACGCAGCCGTGACATTAATTTGGCTTTCAAGAATTTGAGGTGCAGTTCCCCCCAAGCCCCTACACTGATATTCTTGAAACTTGGTAGGTTTCATTCTCTGAGTAGAGGCTACCATCCTTGCAAGTTTCATCCAAATTGGACAAGAAACAACAAAGTTATAGATATTTCATTGATTCCCCATTACACCCTACGGCCAGATCTCCGAGGCAGCTCCAAAGCTTCCGAATCGCTTCGGCCAGATTGAGGTGGAAACCCGGTCCGGAGCGATGGATTGGATCATGGCCATTGAAAGCAGCTGGATCGGGTTGCTGCCGACTCACACAGGCCTAGTAAGCGACCTACAATAGTGGAAGACCAGCTTATGGGTTACTTAGACAAGCTGAGACATGGCTGGATGGGATGTATCCCAGAGTGCTGAAGGAACTGGCTGAGGTAATTTCAAAGCCATTGACTGCGATGATCACAGGGTTGAATAAGCACAGGCATACATGAATGTTACGAATTAACAATATTTTATTTGTGGAGCTGTGGATGAGCCTCTGCAGTCCTTTGATTAACTTGCGTAACTGAAGGACTGTCTTTCAGTTCCCAGTTCTTCTCAGCCTCATTAGTCAGGGAGCATCTTTAAATTACAACTTTTATCACTGTATTACTTATCATCTTTCACAACTCATAGAGCTGAGGCAAGGCCCTGTATGCTTGGAAAAGGGCAAATGTCTCTCTTTAAAAATCTGTGATTTTATGAGAGCTATAGGGATCTTTCCACTGTTTGTAGTGATCTTAGGGTCAGGCATTTAATTAGCTGCTGAGGAAGGCATGTACTTACAGGATTTCTAGAAACTCAGAAGACAATAGGTACACACCATATTAATGGTCTTAAACATATGCAATCTTATTTGTTGAATTAGCTGATTTTATACAATTAATATGTTTGTCATCCAACTTGTCTAAAACAGCACTGTCTCCAGCAATTGTTGTTCAGCTTAGGATAGAAAAAATTGGCCTGAAGTCATAGATTCATTTTAAAAGGGTGAAAAAACAAGGGAGCAACAACAGGGGAAGAAAGGAGAATTTATCACTTTCCAATTTTTTTCTGTGCCTCAACATTTCTTGTATAGGCAGCATATGATTAAGCATAACATGGTTAAGACATATCTTTTTAGTCTAAAATTCTTGTCTGACCCAGCATTTTGAGATGTCTGCAATCTTACCTTTTGACCTTTCAATCACCCTGCTAATAGGATTTCTGTAAGCCAGCATAGCAATAGACTTGGTAGCTCAACAGATTAGTCTGTGGGCTTTCATCTCTGGATCCTAGTTCAAATTCAGCCATGACCAAATATACAATAATCCTTCTGTGGGCACACTCATCTCAAAAGTGAGTATGGACTATGCTATCTGCTATAACCCAACTGGAAGCCAACCTCCCTCTGTTCATTGTTGCTAAATTGAGAGATTATTATTAAAGGGATATTGGAGAAGCCCTACGATATACTTGTCTTTTTTTTTCTCATTGTCCATATGGATGCCAACTAGAGCTGGCAGGAAGCAAGTTTTTACTTTTGCTGGAAATCCAATGATTTCTGCTCCTCCTCTCTCCCCCCCTACCCCCAATATCCCTCTTTCCCACATGCTGGAGGCATGATGGAGAAGGTGGGTGTAATCCGTTTAGCAAAATGAGTACCTGACATCACCCTAAATGCTCTGCTGGTATAGTAAAATAACAATGCCAAGCTAGTATATGTCCTTGGGTGTTTAGATTCCCCCTACCCCAGGATAGAGTCTGTGCCTTCATTTGTACTTTGAAAGGTCACTATTAGGAGCGGCTGTGATCTCAATTAATATTGTATTAACAGTAATAACTCTGGTATTTCTATGAGCTCACTTCCACTAAATGCACTTTTCAGCTAATTGTTGTTATCCTGGCCTGCTTCTGTATCTCCTGCAGTTTTTTAAGTAGGAAATGTACATTCATTACATATAGTGTTTTAATTTATTTCCTACTGTTAAGCAGCAAGTTCAGAGCATGTTGCATGATCTGGTAGTGCCCAAAATTAATTAAGCAGAGCATAGCATTCTTCACAGGCAGAAAGGACCACAAAATCTCATGGTCTGCTCTTAGGGAATGCTGCAGTTCAGCTATATGTGCCAGTCATTCACTGAGGCTTTGTTTTAATGCGCACTCTTCTCTGGGACAAGCATTGTATTCAAAAAGTACTTTAGTATCATATTCACATAAATAATAGTGATAATAGTGGCAGTTCTCCCTGAAGACCTAAACCCATTAGGAACTAACCTGCTTGGGGATGTCAGCTGTCTCACTTAGGGCACCTATACATGAGCAGTGAGGCTGCTCCGATGTACTGTAATTAAGGCATGTCAAAGCAGACTCAATTAATCGAGCTTGCTGGAACATGATAATTACTGCAATTCAGCAGCCTCCAGCATCTCATATATTAGTGACCCCACACTTCAAAATGGCAGTGGGGTACTTTATTTAAAGTTTTTTAAACAAATGTCTCCAACATTTTATAGCATGGGGGAGTGGATACACAAAATGATCCAGGGGATTTAATTAGAGCAGCTTTTAGAGCCACTGTAATTAACACCCCCTCCCCTCACCTCCTGGATCATGTGTATAAACACCCTTAGATAAGGGGCCTAAACTAAAGCCCCTTGAAGTCACTGAAAAGAAATCCATATACTTCTGTTTTGCATTACTTCACAATGCCCTTCTCAACACTGCAGAGGTACCAGACAGAATCTATCAAGGAAAAATCTTAAGTCTCTAGGTCAAGGTTCAAGTGACTTTCCAAAATTTCACAGGGAATTGTTGCACAGCCAAGAAGTAAAGCCAGTTTCCTTGAATCCCAGGTAAGAATCCTTTCTCTTTCTCTATTTTCTAATTTTCTAGAGTCTTAAAATATATAAATAAAGCTAATTAATAAATGGTGTTAATTTAGCCACTTTTATCCGCAGATTCTCCTGTTTAAAAAAAAAGAAAATTAAATATATAAGCTGAATCTAGACAAACTCTCCCTTCTGTTTCACTTTAGTTGATGTCACATACTGAACAGGAAACATTAGCATCTTTGATCATGTCCAGCTGTATACCTAAAAATTACATCCCACAGTGAAAAGAATATAGACTGTAAAAGTATAGAAATGACAGGTATGTTGTTTTTCCTTGAGTAATTAAGCATGCGCCAAGAAATGTGCTATGCTGTCCCTATTCACAGAAATGACACAGTACCTGGAGCACATCAATGAAGATTCTTTGTCTGACTCCCCTTCTCCTTGTTCTGTCATGCCACTCTTCTATTTCTTTCCTTGTTCCACTCTCTAAAGCTAGTAGCTTTTGTGTATGGAGGAAGTAACTTTAATAAAAGAATATGAAATAATTTTATTTTTACTACCAGCTAATGCAAATTTTCTAATTACTGTGTAATAAATCACTGGCAGCTAAGTTATGTAAGTGGTATTACATACTTAAAACTGTTTCATAGCTATCTAGAGAAATGTCTCTCATGTAAACAAAACTTCAGAAAAAAATATTTATGTTTCTGGTGGATTATATTTCATGTATCTGAGAAAGAGAGATCTCTGACATTCTGGGGGGTCAAATACATTTCTTTCTATGAGCAGATATCATCTTTTTTTTTCCCCCCCTCAAACTCACTTAATCCTCTATTTTTTTTTCCCCAGTTTCTTATACATGTAGGATATTCCAATCAAATAATAATTCTT
>NW_017729000.1:32407613-32408057 GCF_001723915.1 Gavialis gangeticus
GAGAGAGATCTCTGACATTCTGGGGGGTGAAATACATTTCTTTCTATGAGCAGATATCTTTTTTTTTTTTCCCCCCTCAAACTCATTTAATCCTCTATTTTTTTTTTCCCAGTTTCTTATACATGTAGGATATTCCAATCAAATAATAATTCTTAAATGATTTTACATATTGCATGACTTGAACAATATTTTCCCATAAATTAGACTGATGTTATTTCATTGTTCACTCTGTTAGAATAGTAACAGTTATTTCTGATGGCAATATCCCTATATTGATAATTATGACACTAGAATTCTGGATCCATCCCTACTATATGCTTGCTTTTTTTTTTTTTCCAGTTTGTTTTTACCATAGCTCATAATGCTTTACAGAAATTTTCCTTTGTTTCTCTGGGAATAGAAATCATTACTTTTTAGAAGGGCTCAGGCCTGACTTCCCTTTCT
>NW_017729000.1:32413057-32414595 GCF_001723915.1 Gavialis gangeticus
TACAGAAATTTTCCTTTGTTTCTCTGGGAATAGAAATCATTACTTTTTAGAAGGGCTCAGGCCTGACTTCCCTTTCTAGCTGGCACATTTGTTATTTTTACATGGGTCTAGTTATCTTGAAACAAACATGCCCCCTTCTAGATATCCCTCTTTCTGAGTCTCTGAAACCCAGTGATAATAAAAGATTCCTATTCCCATTGACTACATTTAGATCAACCCTACCAACACTGCAAGCATATGGAGGGCTTAAACCTCTCACAGAGTGCTTGACCTAAATTAGTTCACCTGAGGAGGTGCATGAACTTAGATTGAGATTGGAATAATCTGATCTAAGAAAGGGTTAACCTGATTGCACATGTTCCCAGCACCACCTCTGGGCTGGGAAAGCCTGGATGCTTTCTCCAGCCCCAGGGCTCCATTATTTCTGCCCCATCAACACTGACTGGGCTATTTTTAGCTCCCCTCCCTACAGACCTGCCAGCTGCCAATACCACCAAACCACTAGCACCCCTTTCCCCTGACCCTCCCCATGCCTTAAGTTACTTACATTTGTTTTCCCACATAGCTGCTGGGAGTTGCAAGCACTCACAAGTACTGCTCCAGGTCTACATTTAGGCAGTTTAAAGCAAGATCAGGTGTGGTGAATGATTGTACAGACTATTAGGGAGCCTTTGATTTGACCCAAAGTTCCTCCTGTGTTTTAATTCAGTCTGAGTTGATTGTTTTCTGTACAGGTTCAGATGAGGATTTTCTGATTTTAAAAGTTCACCTAACTAATAGCTTTACACACTGAGCCTACTTCTACTGCATTTTCTCATCCTTTTTTTAGTAGGTACCTTCAGAGAGCATTTGCCACTGCCTTGGACTTTAGACTTTTCATAGTCACTTATACCTGTGCAAGGTGGGTAGAAACTATCACTGTCACAGCCAAGTTGAAACTTCTGATGAAGGAGCATTTTACATCCACTTTGCAGTGGTGGAAAGCATTGGAAAGTCATGATGGCACCATTAATCATATGGCAGCTTCTGTGTCTCTTTCTGTCTGCCCCATTACAAAACCAGGAAAAATTTGCAAATTATGTTAGAAGATCCTAATATTAAAAGACGAATGATACTCTACTTATGTTAATAAAGCAGAAAAGGTCCAAAAATTATTTCCCTTACCACTTATTCTCTCTGAAGTAACCCTTAGAACAGGGATGTGCAAACCCTGGCATGCATGCATGCTAGTGTGGCACGCAAAGTCATTTTCCTTGGCGCACCTGGCTCGGGAAAGGAGCAGAGGCTGCATTGTAGCAATAAGGATTGGGTCCCTCATGGCTCTTCTACCTTCTGCAACAGGTCAAGGTTTGTGGGTGTTTTTGGCACTCTACCCAAAAATTTTGCCAACCCCTGCCTTAGAGAATTAAGTGCAAAATTAAGTCCAAGCTTGAGAGACAATGGACACATCTACATGAGATGCTAAATGCACAGTAGCCTAATAATACTGTGCAGTAGTGTGTCACAGCAGAAACAGTGCTAATACGCTATTGCAGGGT
>NW_017729000.1:32414669-32415160 GCF_001723915.1 Gavialis gangeticus
AAGTACTAAACTTAATGTGCTGTAACTATGGTGCATTAATGGATGTGTATGTGTGCCTAGTGAGCAGTTTCTGCACAGTGTTGAAACCTTTAATGGTTTTTCAATCCTTGGCAAAGAAGCTGAGTAGAGTTGGCATATTGTTGTAGCTGTGATGGTCCAGGGAATATGAGAGACAAAGTATTATTTTTATCTTTTATTGAACCAATCATATGGCTGGGTAATACGTTCAGAACTGGGCTGAGTAGGGCACCTTTCAAGCATGAAACTGGCGTTGGAACAGACACTGGATCCAATATCATTGCAGCTCTGACTGTCTCTGTTTCTTTGTCCTGCGCAACAGCTTCAGGTTGAGACTGATGTGAAGAAGGGCATTCTATGCCCAAAAGCATGTCGTATATCTCTCTCAAATATACAAATGATCAACTAAAAGCTATTTGCAAAAAAAAAAAAAATCATAAACTGTTTCATGGAGCTTCATGTAAGTTGAGGAC
>NW_017729000.1:32420160-32421366 GCF_001723915.1 Gavialis gangeticus
TCTTGCGCAACAGCTTCAGGTTGAGACTGATGTGAAGAAGGGCATTCTATGCCCAAAAGCATGTCGTATAGCTCTCTCAAATATACAAATGATCAACTAAAAGCTATTTGCAAAAAAAAAAAATCATAAACTGTTTCATGGAGCTTCATGTAAGTTGAGGACCATTAGCATTCTATGCTAGCCCTGTAAATAACATACAATCATCATTAGTGCTGTGCAAAACAGCTGTGTCTTAGTTCGATTTCAGAAGACACCAATTCATTTTGATGTTTTGGATCATTGTCCTGTTTAATTTCAGCCAGATCTCCTCCGAATCTGTTTTGAACAGTCTGCAAGCTTCATACAGCCCTACTGCCCAGGTGAGTGGGGCTTGGGGCTGGGGGCAGCAGGACCCCAGTGAGGAGCAGGACAGGGCTGTGGGTGGCTTATCTCAGGGCGGGGGAGGGCTGCTGCCCTCTGCGCAGGCAAGGAAATACCCACGCAGATCTCTGATCCCTGTCACGCCGGGTTGTGGGGCAGGAAAGCAGTGCAGAGTGGTGAGCAAGCCTGATGGTCCCTGCCACGTGACTCAGCTCCACAGGGAACAGAGATCTGCACTGGGGGTTTCCTCACCACTGCTGCCTACCCCACTCTGCCCCACTAATGCGGGGCTGCACAGGGTGGGCAGTGGCAGCAAGGACCCCCCAGCATGGATCTCTGCACCCTGCAGAGCCAGGTCACGCAGGAAGGCAGTACTGGTCCCGACCATGCAACCTGGCTCTGCAGGGAGCAAAGATATAGGACTGCACGGGGCAGGCAGCAGCAGTGAGGAGAACCTCAGTGCGGATCTCTGCTCCCTGCGGTCAGTGCAGAGTGGACAGCGGCAGTGAGGAGACCCCTAGCATGGATCTCTGCTCCCTGTGGAGCTGAGTTGCTCAGCAGGGCAGCAGTGTACAGCTGTTTCCTTGCAAGCCTGGCTCCAAAACTCCAAAATTTTCTGAAACATTCTTTTAAACATTTCAGATAAGTTGTTGTATTTTGAAGAAGTTTCGGAGCCGTCTGTTTTGATTCGGATGTGGTGTTTTGGGCACTGAAACTGCTCAAAACACCTCTGAAACAATGACTGCTGAAATTTTGCACAGCCCTAATGACCATGTTCTGATGAGTGTTTAGGTTTTTGTAACTTCTAGGCAGCAGAAATGGTCCGTTCTCTTGGTATATAAGTCA
>NW_017729000.1:32426366-32429742 GCF_001723915.1 Gavialis gangeticus
CAATGACTGCTGAAATTTTGCACAGCCCTAATGACCGTGTTCTGATGAGTGTTTAGGTTTTTGTGACTTCTAGGCAGCAGAAATGGTCCGTTCTCTTGGTGTATAAGTCACTGCATACAGCATGACAGAGAAGTCATTCTGGTGCTGGTCAAGAAAAAGTGACTCGTGCACATGTCTCTTTTTAATAGGCAAAAAAGATTGTCAAGACTGCAGTATGACAATACCTGGTGGCTATTCCAGTCATGTCCCATGCTTGCAGGGTGCCCTACTCAGAGGAGGGTGTCTCAGGAGAATTGAGATTGGTTTGGGGATTATTAAGCAGAGGAAAAGAAAAGGACATGAATGAATAAATAATCTCTGCTACCTTTCTCTGGGGATATGAATCAAATGCTCATTGTATAATTTGATTTTGATATTCAAATCTAATGAGAAATAATCACGTTTACATGAATTTCCCCCTGATTTTTCATTTCTCATAAATATGCTTTACTGGGTTTTGTCACTGTATGTTTTGCTATACTTCGCTCTTTATTATTGACTTGATAGTTCATGACTTAATTTAGTGTACCAATTATATTTAAAAATGAAACAATATCCTATTTTATATTCTCAGATTGTTGGTAGAGTTTTAACTGATGAGACTGATGGATATTTTTTTCTTAAGTACATTCAGAGAAAAGCTAATTTCTGCAACTTTGTTATGTATTACATATCCCCCATAACATTAGTTGAAGATCCTGTTAGCACAGGAAACTCATTTAAATGGATATTTTCTCTTTATTTATTTAGTACTTTGAACCTATCCAGAGGTTTAAAATACAGGAATTGCAACATGTACATTACATTCCTGGACTGAGCAATGTGTGTCCTAGAAATATTGTCAGTGATATTAGTAACTTTCCTATGAAAAGCCTTCTGTCCAGATCATTTTCTTACTTGTGGAATGAAAAATTATTTTATTTTGGAATCCATCACTGCACAGATATTTGAAGTACAAGACATTATCCCATTGGGAAAAGAAATTTTTTACTGCTGTCCTTTTCATAATGCAAAAATCTAAAGACAGTGCCGGCAGAGACCTTTCTAAGACTGGGACCCACGAGGTCAAGCCTAAAATGAAAATTTAAGTATGGCCACTTTAATCAGTTGTTGTACATTATGGAATGAGAGAGAACACCCTGTACCAACTCAATTGCTGGGAATACATTATTAAAACCCTAATACAAACTATATTAGGAAAAAAAGCCCACCTAACTCTTATTCCCACCAAGGCACCAGGCTTTGTTCCAACTCGAATACAAAATACGACCCAAAAGTGAAATTTCAGAACTAGAAATTATCCAGAGACTGGATTGTGTTAAGTATGGTCTCAACAGATATTATGAATTCTTATTGCATTATCTGGACTAGCTTTTATAATCCCTATGTCTCTCAGTGGGGTAACTGCTTTGTTTATCTCCATTGATCCTTTTAACTCACTCTTGCCTCTCATATCAGTGCCCCCCACCCCACCACTTTCCTTCCCCTTTCCTTATCCTTTGTATTTGAATGACCTTGTTCTTTTCTATTTAGTACTTCTTCTCTCTGCAAATCCATTCTTGGCATTTTGTTGAAATAGGGTACATCCTCTCTAAACAGATTAGTCTGTAAGGTATTGCCCTGCCTTCTTCCTGTAATAAAAGATGTTATGATTATTGTACTATTCTTGTGAATCAAAAATCTCCAATTAATACTGAAACTCCAAGATGTTCAATATTATATATGGATAGAAGAAATCTTGTTTCAGATCACATGGATCTACAGGCGATTGCCAGCTAGATTTCCATCTTGGTGCACTCCCAATGCAGCGGCAAAATCTAATCATGCACTGTGCACGGCTGAGTAACTGCCTAGACTGTGCTGTGTTTTTAGCCTCCGAGAGGAAGTACCAAACCATGGCACTGTAGCAATGTTGCTGTTGGCAATGTGTAGACGCACCCTCTGTCATGTAGCATAAATGTGTATGTATCCTGAGGCAATTAGGAAAGTTACCTGCTGCTTTTGTGGAGACCCACACCTGCCTGCTCTTATTGCCATTAGCTCTGAGTAACTGATTATTTTCTCTAGCCTCTTTCACAAGAGAACTGAATTCTGGGCTCTGTGGAAAGGAAAGGGGTGCTTTGAGGTGACTGGCTGGAAGTGGCGAAGCCAGATCCAGTGTGCAGGAGTAAGCCAGTGCATGGGATAGTACCCGTGTACCAACCCTTCACCTGGGATCCAGCCTGCAGACTAGACCTGTGTTGTTTGTCTGCCCCACATGGCCAAAAGATTGAGCACCATTGTTTTAAATTTCTTCTATTCTGGGACCTCATCCTCCCCTTCCTCACTGCAGAATCCTTCCACCTGTAGAGCTAGAATACATTCAGGTCCCCCTCCCATTTATGAATAGGGGAAAGCCGGGGTATTGGCAGCCTCCACATTTCTAAATCCTAGTAAGTTCCTTGGAGGGACATGTTATTCTTGGTTTGATCAGTAAACTATAATAGCCCCTTACTGATGAGTCGTGTATAGGTTTGCATTTTCTCTCCGTCTCCCATAGTAACATATGAAAAGAGATAAAGTGTGTATATTTTTGACTTCTCTTGCATGTTAGAAATGACACTGCTTGGTGCCTGTTTTGTAATTTTAATTTAAAGAAATAGCTTTTCTTGCCTCCATTCTGTCTAAAGTTGTTTAAGACAATCATTTCAGCTCCATTTCAAACTCTTTGTATTATCAGTTTAGGTTCTGGTTCTGGAAACTAGTCTGTTAGCTGACAGTTGCATTTGCTTTGATCCAAGTGAGGCTCTTTGTGGCTATATATGTTCACCTTTATGGCTTTTTTTGTAGGATTGAGGCCCGTGTTGCCAGCTTTATTGTGAGGCTGTGATAATGAGGGCTGAATGAATGCTAAAGTACAGATTATTTGACTTGTAAGGGAATTTTCTTCAACTGTGTTCACACTCGTTCTGTATTTGCTTTAGATCAATATTCTAACAAATGACTTTGCTGGCAGGAATATTCAGTGAAACAGCCAATTTTAAGAAAAGATTGCAAGAATATTCACAGAAAGCAAATCTTTCATTCACAGTTACATGTATTCAAATCAGAAACCTGATCCTAGGAGTTACTTACCTAGGGTACGTGCACCTGTTTGCCACATACAGTATATGATCACATGGCTTATTTTAAGCCAAGTAATCATAGATCAGAAGCAGCTTGTGCACACACTTGCCAGTGCAGGAAACCACACCAGGATCCCAAACAAAGGAACTCTGGATGAGGGGAGGGGTGGGTAGGATTGGGGTGGGGTGGGGTGAGAGTCCATGTTAGGGGGTTGACCAGTGGGGAGGAGAAG
>NW_017729000.1:32429753-32430261 GCF_001723915.1 Gavialis gangeticus
GTGTGGGGTGGGGTGAGAGTCCATGTTAGGGGGTTGACCAGTGGGGAGGAGAAGTTGCTGGGAACAGGAGGGGTTGGCAGGTCTATGGAGGGGTAGGGGGTGGTTGGTGGGTCTGTCTGGGTGTTGGAATGCTGGGGGCTAAAAATAACCCAGTCAGTTTGGGCTGGGGTAGGGGTGGAGGGTAGGAAGAGCACAGTCCTGAGGCTGGGGCAACCATCTGGGTTTTTCCAGCCCTGGGGATGCACTCCTAACATGTGCATACATTTTGTAGATCTGACTAATTTGTTCCTGTTCTCATTTAGTTTACGTGGGGAGGTGAACTAAGTTAGATTGGCCCAGACATATTTTTTGCCTTGTCTAACTTCCCCAAATGTTTCAACAGATTAGCACTTAGATTGACTTTGACTTAGATTAGCCTAACCCTACTTAAGTCAATCTAAATATAACATCTGCACCTAGGTTTATACTGCAATTTTGTGTTTACTTATGTTTCCTGTCAAAAAGGCTC
>NW_017729000.1:32435261-32441875 GCF_001723915.1 Gavialis gangeticus
AGGTTTATACTGCAATTTTGTGTTTACTTATGTTTCCTGTCAAAGGCTCATGTTTGACTATCAAATGTCTCCCATGAACTGTGTTAATATGCTATAGATCAAGACTTAATGGCAGAAATTATTCAGCAAATACATGTGAACAACAATCTGGTTAAAATTGTCATCTATTTCATGGCAATTTGGGAAAAGGGGGGAAATTTCTTAAATAAATTGGTATTTACTTTATTGTTAATCACTGAATCAGAACATTAAGGATAGAAAGGACCTCAGAAGGTCAACTCATCAAACACTGCACTCAAAGCAGGACCATCCCCAACTATATCATCCCAGCCAAGGTTTTTACCTATCTGGGTCTTAAAAACCTCCAAGGATGGAGACTGAACAACCCCTCCATGTAACCTCCTCCAGCGCTTTACTATTTTCCCAGTGAGAGAAGTTTTTTCCTAATATCTAACCTAAACTTCCCTTGCTGCAACCTGAGACTATTGCTCCCTGTTCTGTCACATAATGCAATAATGTGTTTGAAAACATTGGAATATAGAAAGCAGATTCAATACTGAATGTAACTTTCTGCTTTCAATATATGAAACAAAATATTGAATTGGCAGATACAGACAGTGCAATTCAGTTATTTTTAGAGAAGTTTCTGTCCCTATTTTACTACATTTTCATCAGAATGTGACACTAAGGCTAAATACAGATGCCTCAAAAAGCCTGAGATGGAATAGATCTAACTTATGTGCTTTTCTCCAAGTGGCCTAGGTTAGATTTATAGCGAACAGTATACACATTTGCCCTTTGTGCAGGGGGCACACAGGCTGCCTTTACTAACCAAGACTTGCAGATTGGGAATGCTTCTACATGCCTCCCAGCAAGGCCTGCAGACTGTCTGGGCTGCCGGAGACTGCCAAGAGCAGCTGAGCACTCAGACCACCTCTGATTGGCTTCCAGACACAGGGAACCGTGCCCCCAGCACCATGTCACATCACTGTGGACCCTCCCCCATGCCCAGTCCTAGGCTTATAGAAGAGCCCCAGAGTGACCACCTTCCATCATGAATTACATGTGCCTCTGTCCCAGTTGCCTGCACCCTGGCATGGCATCCTACTACCCATGCCCAAGCATGGAGACCTAGGAGCTATGGCATGTCCTTGTTGCCCTGTGTAACTCTTGCCAGAGGCTGCAGGACATCATGCGCACCACCTGGACATGATGCAGAAGCGGGTCACCATGGCACATGACTTCATGCGCTTGAGCCAGCACCTGGCCATCCTGCACTGGACCACCCACTGCACTCTGTGCCCACCAAGCATCTTGGACTTAGCCACCAGCTTTCACATGTCCAATGGGGACAAGGCCACCCAGGATACCATGGATCCTGGGGTGCTTTGGCACCACCTCCAGACCATTGAGTGCTGGTCCTAGGCCTGCACCACCAGCATCAACTGGTG
Source organism: Gavialis gangeticus (assembly GCF_001723915.1). NCBI lineage: Eukaryota > Metazoa > Chordata > Crocodylia > Gavialidae > Gavialis > Gavialis gangeticus. The sequence goes on from NW_017729000.1 coordinate 32,436,713, forward strand.
AAAGTGGATCATCCTGGGCATTTGGGATGAAGAACAGTGGGTCCAGACCTTCTATATGCATAGGGACATCTTCATGGACATCATCGTCCAGCTGGCCCCCCACATCACATGCTAGGACATCTGCATGCAGCCAGCCTTCATAGAAGCAGATGGCTCTGTCATGAAGCTGGCCACCCCCAGCAGTTATCACTATGTCACCAACCAGTTCAATGTGGTCAAGACCATTGCTAGAGAGGCTGTCAGGGAGATGTCTGGACATCTAGGATATCCTAGCCAACTGCTTCATCTCGCTCATCAACCCGTAGGAAGTGGTCACCAACTTCTGACAGGTGGGCTTCCCCAACTCTGTGGGGGCCATGGACTGTACCCACATACCCATCCTCTGCCCAGCTCAGGCTCATTATTCATACAGCAAGGGCTACTCCTCCATCATCTGGCAGGGCCAAGCACCAGGACTACTTCACCCACATCTTTACTGGTTGGGCAGGCAGCACACATGATGACTCTGTCTTCTACACAACTCCCTGCTTTCCAGGCTGATGAAGAGTAAGTCCTATGCTCCCAGGGTCCCTGATTTCATCATCAGTGATGTTGTCATCCCCCACCCCTGTCATCATAGGGAACCCACCTACCCCCTCATGCCCTGGCTGATGAAGCCCTATGTGGTGCAGCTGGCTTGGTGGAAGGAACCCTACAACTACTGCCTGAGTAGGTGTAGCATGACAGTGGAATGCATCTTTGTCCACCTCAAGGTGCATTAGTGGGCTCTTACAGCATGCTTCAAGTGAACGAGGAGAACTCGATGCAACTCATCATCACTTAATTTGTCCTCCACAACATCTGCAAGACTAGAGGAACTCTTCTGTGAAGCCTGGCATAGTGCACAAAGCAGTCATGGCAGCTTGAGCATACGTAGCATAGGGATGGGGGAGAGTGTGAATCTGCTGCTGATGTTGCTGATCTTCGCCTCACACAGTGGCCGATAGTCCAGATCTGCAAAGCCCTAACTGACTAATTCCTTACTCTTGAGGACTGGGAGCCCTCCCCAGATTAATAGAGCTGAAGGGCTTTGAGTGCCTATGCCCCAGCACCAGGCCATAGATCTCCTGCCCTGGGCTCCTTTTGGCCCTGCATCCTGTGCAGCATTGAATGAATGCCAAAGAACAGCACAACTCAGGCTGCCCAAATACTGTTGTCCTTCCCCTCTCTTCACCAGGGTGCAGGGGAATGGGGCATGAGATGTGCCTTAGTTTAAAAAATGTCGCAGCTTCCAAACTTTTCATGTGTTTAATATCAAAAATGTGTTGAACATTGCCTATGTCTTAGCTTGATCTCTCTTCCCAATTAGCACAAATCAGCAAAACTTTGGAAGGGACAGAGGTGGGGAAGGTTTGAGAGAAAGGGCAGTTAGGATGGGGAGGGGGTTGGGGTCAGGGGGAGTGCCACAGGGCTGAACTCAAGAAACACAAAACCTTGGAGGGGAGGTATGGGGTAGGGGCAGACCCACTGTCCAACTGAGAGGGCTGCAAGGAGGGAAGGGAGGTGGCTGCTGGGGTGAAGGCAGGGAAACTGTGGGGCAGGAGGCATCACCACAGTAGGGGCCATGGAACCCTGGCTCTCCCTCATAGGATCACCATCCCTTCAGCCCCTGCCCCCAGGACCTAGGCTTCCCCTTGAGGGGTCCCAGCCTTGTGACCTTTGGCCATACCTGGGGGCTCATGTCACTCAGCAGGACCAAGCACAGGGGCTGCTTATCCCCACCAAGGCTGTACTGCTCCCCAAAGTGGGTCCCAAACCAGGAGGGAGGATGTGGGGAGTGGAAGACCTCCTCCCCTAGACTTCCTAGCTGGTGGGTGGACAAGCCGGGTCCAGCGGTCTCTGGTGCCAGATGCATTCCAAGCAGCAGCCTGGGTGGGTGGGCTGTTCCCTTCTACTAGTTCTGAGTACTCCTGTGCCACTTTAAGACTAGTCTGAAACTACTTGGGGGAACCTTCATACATAGGGTGTCTGCCAGGGCTGGGGGGAAGCAGGTCAGCTCTGGGAGGGATAGTGTTCCTGATGACCCTGGTATTGGGGCCCAGGCAGCCTCGTCCCACTCCCCTCACCCAGAATACCATAGTGTTTACATTATATATTTGTTAAGTAAGAAAGGAAATATTTTAAATGTAAACATTTGAAGGGAGAGCAAGAATTTCCCAAGGCCGGGGGGGAGGGGGGGGCTGGCACCTTAGTTGACAAGAGAGGTAGAGAAGGTGAGGGGAAGGGGCAACTGGTCTGCCTAGTGTTGAAAGACAGAAACCTGTTGAGCACTTAGTGGCATGGGGCTCTGCTGTCTGAACAATTCAAGTGGAACAATTCACACTTCCTCTATGCCCCTCCATCCCTGCACTGCTCCCCTCACCCAACCCTTTCTGGGCTTCTCAGCCACAACTGCCTGAGAGAGGGATGTGACTTTAGGGATGACCTGTAGCAGCTGCAGGCCTCCCCTGCTTCCCCTTACTTCCTCTGGCCCCTCCCCCCAGGGGCTTCTCATTATTCCCGGGGCCTGCATCCTCATTATGGCCACGTGCAGTGGGTGTGGATTGTACATTCCGAGGCTGCACAGAATCCTTGATTTGGGCATAACTTGTCAGCAGAAGTGTGTGTGTGGGGGGGGAGGGAATAGCCATGGGTCATTCAGGTTATGCTTCTACAACAGCTGCTGCACAGGTTGTGGGGGGCTGGGAGGCCCTCTGTGCATCTGGGAGGTAGACAGAAAAATGTTGGAGGAGTAGGTCCAGAACACCCATGGCAACAGTGTAGGGATTGGGGTCCTGGGGCCCACAAAGTCAGCCATGGTCTGCAGCATTGAGGACCAGGGTAGGAAGGGCTCCTACAAGGTGTAGGGCATGGGCCCTGACTCCAGGTCCTATGTCCCAATTTACATGGTATCAGAGCTTTCCCCCCAGTCCTGCATGATGTGCTCCCTGCTCTTGGCCACACCTGAGAAGATGTAACGAGACCTCAGGTTCAGCTCCATGTGCATCTCAGCTCCCACAACCTGTGATGATTTAGGGGGTGGATGGAAGGAGAGAAGGAAGGTTGGAAGGGTAGATGGATGGAGGCAGAGGAGGATGCAGGAAGGTGTGGGTCCTGGTGCATGGCTCTCCTTCTCACTGCAGCTGGGTGCATGCCCTGTCACAGCATGACCAGGGCTCCACTGGTCAGGCCACTTCACAGCCTCAAACTTTCCATGGGCTACTAGCAGATACCCTGTGATTCTGGAAATGCCCTATGCCCTGGCCTGAAAATGTCCAGTGTCCCCAACCTGCAACATGGAGGCAGCTACCCTGATGTTATGCCCTCTGCCGTCCCCAACCAACCAGAGGTGAGCTGCCTGCACCAGCTGGATGGGGGAGGGGGAGGAAGCACAAGCCAAGTGCTAGCATACCTCCCTGCAAGGGAATGTTGGCAAGACACCAAAAAGAAGGCTGGGATGCTGAAGGATAGTGAACTAATTTAATAGCTTGGTAGTGAAGTTCAATTCACCAATCTAACCTAGATCGATTAGATTTGACTACATTGCATCAAGTCTTTCTTAGATCGAGCTCCCCATTTTTACACCAGTCTGTGTGCGCTGAACTTCTGTTCTGTCATGGGTATAGATTGATTTCCAGTAACTTAGACCAGTAAAAGTTTCATGTCTGTACCTGGCCCAAAAGAACAGGATATAATATTATGCATACTTAAAAGTATTTACATTTGAAATTTGACCATTATAGTAATATCCACTTTGTTCAGTGTTGTACTTTTATTGTCTGCAAACTTAGTAAAAATGAAATAGTGCAACTTGAACCATGTAACTGATAACAAAACAGGATTTTTGGTTTGAGTTAAAAAATTGTGTGGAGGTCAGAGCTTTCCTGTATCACTCATTTTAGAATTTTGGTGAAAAAAACAGTATCTGGACATATGCATCTAGTTTTTCTTTTGAACATTTTCTGGTTCCTGTCCAACTTTCCCCTTTATCTCCTACATACCAGCTTCCAGGTATCTGTCTCCTGACAGTAGAGATGTTTAGAGGATTAGTGTCTTGATTGGCAGGTTGGCTAACATTACAGTTCTGTTCATATGGAGCTTTTCTTCATGTTCTAAGAAACTACCACAGAAAGGTTTAAAATAATCCTGTTTTCCCTTGTTGTCAAACTACACAAGCATCCATAATTTTAGAATATAACCTGGACAGGAATAGCTTTTTTCAGACCTCAGAGTAATTGGAAACACATAGGAAATAATAACTTCCTTTCTACTCATTTAATAACTTGAAGGGATATGTAATTCACAGAGAGAAATGGCAGACAACTTAGCATTATGTGCTGTATCTTTCAGATAAATGTGTAAAATAACTGCCCATATTTAATTTAAAAATAAAGCACAATGAAAGTACCTATACCACTAACTCACCTATTACCTGGTGGGCATGTACAGCCAGTACCATACCATAGGGTGGTGCCAGCAGTGGACAAGCACCAGGCACTAGTGCTGTGCAAAACAGCACCATTTCGTTTCAACTTCTGTTTCACCATTTTGAAGGGACACTGATTCAATTCACTGATTTTAAGCGCTGTTCTGTTTCATTTTGTTGAAACTGTTTCACTGTTTTGACTCTGTTTCGACATATTTTGATGTTTTGTCCATAGGCTATAATGAGAAATCATGAAATTGCCTATAACTTTATCATTTCTTGCCTGATTTGGATGAAATTTGCAGAGATGATAGTCCCTTCTGAGGGCATGAAATCCACCATGGTTCAAGGAGACAGGTGTAGGGTTTTTTGTGCAACTGCACCTCAAACTGTTCAAAGCAAAACTAGTATCACTTGCTGGTAGTGGCAGCCTGCTGTCATCCCACATGCAGATCCAGGGTCCTGCTCCCCCCCTGAGGAGTCTGGCACAGCCACACAGCCCTCCTGGGGAGCTCAGGCCCTGGATTTGTGTGCAGGATGACACCAGGCTGCCGCTGCTAGCTGGGGCCAGTGTTAGCACTGGGTTTTTCCAGGTGCTCAGCACAGACTACTCTGGGCAGACTTGGGTGCTGGCACTGGCCCCAGGTGGCAGTGGCAGCATGCTGTCATCTGCATGCTCTGTAGCCGGAGAGTATAGAGCTTTAAAAAAAAAAAAAAAA
>NW_017729000.1:32442230-32445097 GCF_001723915.1 Gavialis gangeticus
CCACCCCATGCACCGTGGGGCAATGGGCGGCAGCAGAGATCACCCCCCGCCCCCCCCCCCCACTTGACACCCATGCAGGAGCTGCACCATCACGTGAGTGCGGTGTGGCTCAGCAGGGCGCCATGTGCTGTCCCAGAGCTGGGGTGGCTGCATGTGTCAGCTGGAACTCCCAGTTCATTCCCCAGCTCTGATCATTCCCCCAGCTCTTCCCAGGGTGGGTGTAACTTCTGGATCTCCATGGGGTTACAGCAGGCTGCTGCTGCCAGATGGGGAAATAGTCCAGAACCACCACCATCCCCAGCTGGCAACAGCAGCCTGTTGTCATCCCGCATCATCGGGGGGCCCGTGCCCCCTGGGAAGACCTGGGGGAAGTGATCAAATGTCTGGGGGAAAGATCAGGGAGCTGGGGAATTGAACTGGAAACTGGAGGAATGTTCAGGGACCTGAACTCCCCCAGCTTCCTGTTCAAGTCCCCAGCCCCTGGTTCAGTTTTCCAGCTCCTGGGTCAATTCCCTAGCCCCCATTTCAATTCTCTAGCTCTCGGTTTGATTCCCCAGCCCCTGGTTGCATTCCCTAGCTCCCTATTCAATTTCCCAGCCCTCAGTTCAATTCCCCAACTCTTCCCAGAGGGTGTGGGCCCCTGGTTCTGCATGCTGGATTTAAGCAGGCTGCTGCTGCAGGCTGGGGCCAGTGGCAGTGTCAAGCAGCTGCTGCTGGCCCCAGCCTGCAGCAGCAGCCTACTAAAACCCAACATGCAGATTGGGGGCCGTGTCCCTCAGGAAGAGCTGGGGAAATGATCAGAGAGCTGGGGGATGTGATCAGAGAGTGGAGAATCCAACCAGGAGCTAGATGTCAATATCAGAGTAGTCCTTCCCTCCTTCTCTCTCCTTAGTTTCTATTTAACTCCAAGCAAGCAAGCTTCGAAACTTGAAATGTTTTGAAACTTGAAACATTTCAAGTGCCCTCATTTCATTTCAAAGCTGTTTCAAGGACTTTCATTTCATTTTGATATCACTGTTTTGAGTTCAAAACAAGTTGAAACAGCTTCAAAACGAAACACTTGTTGAAATTTCGCACAACCCTACCAGGGAATCTCACACTGCTGACTTGGGAGTTCAATAAAAAGTGACTGCTGCTAGTAGCCATGAAATCTCAGTTGTGATCACTGTGGCAACCAGATATTGCTCGTGTCCCTATTCTTGATTCAATCCCGCCTCTGCTGTTTATGGTTATGGTTATAAAATATGGATGTAATTGATTAATGTGGCTAAACTTATTCATACATCCTAGTATCAAAAATGTTTTAAACTAGGAATCAGTGGGTTCATCTATGCAAGACAATGTGCAGAACAGTAATTCTACTGTGCATTAGCAAGGCAGGCAAAACCCGCGCTAATGTAATACACAGTTTAGTCTAATGTGTATTAATGTCACTAAAAAAGTTAATCTGTGCTAATGTGCAGTAGTGCCGATTACAGCAGATTAAATTAGTACCTGTCATTGTAGGTACTAAGCTTAATGTGCTGTAATGACTGTGTGGACATACCCACTACTATGTAATATACTCTATGTATTATATATAAAAGTCCAAGATAGAGTTGTGTTTGATATATATATATATGCAGTGATCATGAGAAATCATGCTTTGTGATGATCAGATTTATCCAAAGTATTTTTTTCCCTATAATGAGGGAACTAAGTTTCCTTGTGGAGACTTGAGTGTTGAAATTTCCTAGTTTGAAGTTATGTTCATGGTTTGTTTCCTATAGATGGTTTGTTACTCTTAGGCTTTGAGAACCTGACTTTGAGAGTTGCAGCATTTCTGCAGGTTTGACCACCTCTTTTCCAAGTGCAAGTGAACAATGTAAGTAAGATTCACAGCGTGATATTAGGATAGGATCCTAGGGATCTGAGAGTCAATGGGAAACTAGTTGATGAACATACCAGCCTAAATGGTTAAATTGAGCTCTTCTATGCTACATGTGCAAGTATCCCTAATCCTGTTATCTGATTTCAGCAAAGATTAAACCAACTTCCATGACATTAGGCTATGGATGAATTAGTCCCACAGATATTTTTTCCCCCATTGGTATTATGCTTAGTACGATTAGGTACTGACTGGATGGGTAGCTTCTCTGCCACAAAACAATTAGGAATATCAAAAGATTTCAGAATGTTTGGAAACACAGTGTATATAACAAGTACATTCAGGGTGCAGGCAGAAGTGCAGCTCCTCACTGTAATTCAGGGTACTTTGCAGGAAGCGTTCTGAGTTACAATGATCCCTCGGACCAAACAGATCCCTCGGACCAAAAAATCCCCCTCTTGGTTCCAGGGGGAGGGGAATGTAGCTGCTGGCTGTGAGCTGCAGCCAGTTTCGCCTAGCAACAGCCCCTCCTCCCTGCAAGGCTGCAAAGTTTTCTGAATGGGAGGGAGGAAAGGCAGCAGAGGGAACTCCTTCTAAAAGTTCCTCAGGCAATACTGAAGGGTAGAGTGGGTGAATTGGACGCACCCCCCTCCATGTGAGGGGGGCTCCAGTACACCCATCCTACCCTCCAACAGGGGCTGAAAACCACCCAGACTGAACTTCCTCCACTCCCTTTCCCCCTTCCCATTCTGCAAACAGTGACAGGATGGGAGGCAGTGCAGACAGAAGTTACAGAAGATGCTCTGTTTTGAAACGTCACTGATCAACCACTTTTGAAGCTCCCTGCAGCCATGCATTTGTGTTTGGTTATGGCTATAAACTGCTTTCTGTGGCCAGGTTGGGGGAAAATTGTCACTTCTGTCTGTGCCCTCAACATGAAAGAAGACACGGGGGGGGCATACAACAGAAAGCATAGCAGGTTATAGTGGGTTCACAGCGT
>NW_017729000.1:32450097-32450732 GCF_001723915.1 Gavialis gangeticus
AGCGTGATATTAGGATAGGATCCTAGGGATCTGAGAGTCAATGGGAAACTAGTTGATGAACATACCAGCCTAAATGGTTAAATTGAGCTCTTCTATGCTACATGTGCAAGTATCCCTAATCCTGTTATCTGATTTCAGCAAAGATTAAACCAACTTCCATGACATTAGGCTATGGATGAATTAGTCCCACAGATATTTTTTCCCCCATTGGTATTATGCTTAGTACGATTAGGTACTGACTGGATGGGTAGCTTCTCTGCCACAAAACAATTAGGAATATCAAAAGATTTCAGAATGTTTGGAAACACAGTGTATATAACAAGTACATTCAGGGTGCAGGCAGAAGTGCAGCTCCTCACTGTAATTCAGGGTACTTTGCAGGAAGCGTTCTGAGTTACAATGATCCCTCGGACCAAACAGATCCCTCGGACCAAAAAATCCCCCTCTTGGTTCCAGGGGGAGGGGAATGTAGCTGCTGGCTGTGAGCTGCAGCCAGTTTCGCCTAGCAACAGCCCCTCCTCCCTGCAAGGCTGCAAAGTTTTCTGAATGGGAGGGAGGAAAGGCAGCAGAGGGAACTCCTTCTAAAAGTTCCTCAGGCAATACTGAAGGGTAGAGTGGGTGAATTGGACACACCC
>NW_017729000.1:32455732-32457213 GCF_001723915.1 Gavialis gangeticus
CAATACTGAAGGGTAGAGTGGGTGAATTGGACGCACCCCCCTCCATGTGAGGGGGGCTCCAGTACACCCATCCTACCCTCCAACAGGGGCTGAAAACCACCCAGACTGAACTTCCTCCACTCCCTTTCCCCCTTCCCATTCTGCAAACAGTGACAGGATGGGAGGCAGTGCAGACAGAAGTTACAGAAGATGCTCTGTTTTGAAACGTCACTGATCAACCACTTTTGAAGCTCCCTGCAGCCATGCATTTGTGTTTGGTTATGGCTATAAACTGCTTTCTGTGGCCAGGTTGGGGGAAAATTGTCACTTCTGTCTGTGCCCTCAACATGAAAGAAGACACGGGGGGGGCATACAACAGAAAGCATAGCAGGTTATAGTGGGTTCACAGTGTGAGACCTGAATAAAAGGAGTGGGCAGGAGTTACATTTTAGAAATTATCAAAGGCTTGAACAAAGTATTTGAATTCATTTGGGAGGCAATAGGAAGACTGTGGAGGGTAGGAATATGATGTTAATATGGCTATATTCTCAGGGCAGGGAAAATATTTTTTCTACACAGGAATTTGGACTAGCAAAGGGCTCTTTTATTGAATGCATGAAGCTACTCATATGCAAATCTGTGGAACATCTGGTATTAAATGTTGAACATTAACCGTTGTAAATCATGTTATGTAGCCAAAGCTAAATTGGGAAGTTTCCATACCTGCAGGAACATATCACTTTGAATGGACAGGCTGCAGGACATACTTTAACTCTGTCCTTCACTGTCCCTACTTCTCCTCTCCCCATTTCTGATCACAGGGGATCATATATTTTACCTCAGTTGCCATAAGAAATGTAAGTAGTTCAGTGATTCATGTCTAGCTGCAACTTGTCTATTGGTTTGTAGTGGTACTATCACCAGAAAAGGCTGAAGTGGCTTTCAAGATCTCGTGTTCCTAGCCACGTCAGTAGTCAAATACAGAATGAAAACACCGAATGATTTACTTTTCCCTGTCCTCTCCTAATGTTTTCTTTGACCCCACTTAAAAGGGGGAGTTACTTTGAGCTATTTGAGCTATTCCGTAGGATGAAAAGATAGATTTTCAAATCAAAACTCTTAAAGTCAATAGCAAGTATATGAGACACAGGTCTTAATTAGCCATGCCCTAACACTGCTTTTATATGAAAGAGTATTATGAGAAATACTATTGAAAAGATTGTCATTCATAAGATATAGTATTCTGTCTAGAATATTTTTAAAGCTTTTTTTGTAGTGTTTTTAGGATCAAAGCTGTATATCTCATGGGAAGCGAGTTTATGTGAGAAAATGTGACAAATGCAACTGAACAGCCAGTAAATTAGACTGTAAACACTTTCATCCACAAGAGGCATGCATCTAGATCAGAATTCCAAATGTGACCAAGAGATGTTTCCAAGCCATGTACGTGTTCCTGAAATCGGTAGAGCAGTGTTGGAACTGGGAGATACATCCATCCAAAA
>NW_017729000.1:32462213-32466636 GCF_001723915.1 Gavialis gangeticus
CATCCACAAGAGGCATGCATCTAGATCAGAATTCCAAATGTGAACAAGAGATGTTTCCAAGCCATGTACGTGTTCCTGAAATTGGTAGAGCAGTGTTGGAACTGGGAGATACATCCATCCAAAAGCAAAAAAATGGCTGCAAATTCTAATGCACACTTTGTGGATTATTATTATTTAGAAACCAACCCCCCCCCGGTATTATTTTATTGTCACCATTTAAAAATAATCAGAACTTTATTTTTACATTTAGGACTCTGAAACCTTAAAATTGAAGATGGGTGAAAGATGTATCCCTCCAGCCAAGGTCTATTAGAAGTCATAAAATAATTTTCTTCAAACTCTTCCATAGAGATATTTGACTACTTTCCCATAGTAAAACAAGTGAAACCTCTTAGGGCCAACATCTGTCTTTTTGTTTATATGGTATATATTTATCAGCCGATGACCTTTTGAGTTACTATGTGACTGAGAGTAGAATATGGACTAAAGTTTTTGTGACTGTTTTAGTTTGTAAAATGACCATCTAATAATGAAGGCAGGTCAAGTGTCACTTCAGGCATGGTAACGTGGATAAAATTAAAGGGTTTTTTTTTGGCTTATTCAACCAAATCTTAAGATGTGAATAATTTGAATGACCCTCATGAAAAAAAAATGCCACCTTTACTTAGCAAACTTTAAAAGAATTGCAACTTTACTCAACTCCCTAAAGGGATAATCTATTTCTCAATAACTTAATAAGATCTAGTTTGGGGGCTAGAGGGGGAGGCATTGCTGGTTGGAGACAGAAAATTAGTTGAAATGTTGCAATAGTACAAAGTATTCCCTTGATAATTTTGCTAATTAAATTGTTATGGAAAAATTGCAAAGTGATGTGAGCCCCAAGGGAAAGCTTATTGCTTTTTCTGAAGTATTTCTTCCAGAACTTAGTGCACTTATAAAACAGTGTTGCATGAAGTCCAGAGTCAGATTTGGGAAATGGTTTTGAAGTGGCATCAAATAATTGATCAGCAACTATAACTGTGATTATAGAACAAAATCAGAGCTGAATTGTAGCAAATAATTGCAAAAATAATTAAAGTCACAAATCTTCTTGGTAGCAATGTGAAACAATTCTTTTTGTTGCCCCACAGGGATGGGGCTGTTAGCTTTGATTGGGATTAACACCTGGAGGTGCAGCAGAAAATGTGTAGGTTGAAGTAATAATGACATAGTCTACATTTTTGAACAAAGTCCCAACTGATGTGTTACATATAAGAGTAAATTTTAAGCTCATTTAAAACCTTATTTCCATTTCAAAAAATGTAATTTATTATAAAGCCTTTAATGATATTTAAAAGTAGTTAGTTAACAAAAACCCTAGGTATTAAATTTAGTCCTGTTGATATGTTTCATACTCTTATTTAAGCATGTTCATGTCTACCTCAAGAATAGTAAGAGTCTATTGTACATTCCTCAGCTAAAATTAGATATGATCGACTGATTTCAAGGGGAGAAAAAGTACTTCCATTAAGGATATTTTGATTGTGTAATAATTCCATGGTGCTAATGATATAAAGCTCTTGTACGAAGTTCTTGGCAGTTGTGATGTACTAAATAGAAGTCTGCACACAAATAATAATGACTCTATACTGAACCTTTCTGGAGGTGTGATATTTAAGAATTGCTTATAGTGGGTCATATCCTGCTTCTACTAAAGTTAACAGAAATGTTGTCATTGATGTAAATGGGATGTTTAACATTCAGAAGGCTATGGTCCTCTATCAACAACCTCTTAATGAGTAGTCCCCAGCTCTGATAATTCAGATTTATGGTGAGATGCTGGAGAACATTGAGTATTTCTCATACCTCAGAAGCCCTGTTTTGCAGAAGGCTAACATAGATGAAGAAATCCAACATCACCCCAAATGTGCAAGTTCAGCTTTCGGACACCTGAGGGTGTTTGAAGATCATGACATCATATTCAAAACCAAGCTCAAGTCTAAGCAAGCAGTTGTGATTCCTACCTTACTGTATGGAACTGAGATGTGGACAACATAAAGGAAACACCTCAAGTTGCTACAGAAGTACCATCAGCACTACCTGTGGATGATCCTTTGAATCCAGTGGAAAGATAAACCCACTGACATTAGCATCTTCTCACAGTCAACACGACAAGCATCAAGGTGATGATCATCTGACCTCAACTGTGCTGGGCCAGCAACATCATCTGGATATCCAAGTCCAGGCTCCTGAAGCAAGTTTTATTGTCCCAGCTCAGTCAAGGCATGTGCTTAAGAGGAGGGCAAAGAAAGCACTTCAAGGACATCCTCAAGGCCAACTTGAAAAAATGCAGCATTGATATAAAAGTGTGCAAGACTGTTGCCCAGAACAACCCCTAAAGCTGCAAGGATCTCAGTACTTTGAAACCTTGTGATGACAATAGGAGATGGAAAAACAGTAGTGGCAGAAACAGCACGTCACGGACCACATCAAGAAACCAGAGCCATGCACCTGCATGTAGAAATGTGTCTGAGCTGCAGTAGAACCTGTAACTCCCAGATTGGCCTTGTCATCCATCTTCAGATCCACAGATAAAGCAATCACTTTCTCAAATCATTCTCAACTACTAGGGATCACCAACAATGTGGCACTGATGTGAATGGAGGTACAAGTAAGCTTGCTATTCATGTCTATTAATATGTTAACTTATTTGATACTAGAGTATCCTGTGTGACTTGCTCACAAATGCACAACTAAAATTCATAGTGCATACTCCAAATTTCTCATTAAATAGAAATTAAAAGACCACAAGCACAGGACATTATTGTGTATTCTAGGGCTGTCCAACTTTGGCAGTGCTGATATACAGCTTCCAGGCCACACAGTGCAGGGGTACTTCCTTCTCCCACCCCCACCTCCCCAATATACCTATCCCCTGCCTATATAACACAAGAGCACTATTCTAAATGTGCCGCACCCACTATGACTGCATTACGTCCTGAACTAAAAGAAGCCTAGTTGCATTACCAGTGCACTGTGAGTAGACCATTAAGTTGTATCTGAGGCCCACAACTGCTCTGCTTCTGATTCAGTCACTAGCATGCACGTTTTCTCAGCATTGTTTTGACTTGCTCTGGATAGACACTCTCAGTAAGCGGCCTTTTCAAGGGAGATGCTATTTTTGATTGACCAGTGTCACAACCACCTCTATCAGAAATGTTACCTGTTTGCTTGCCGGCCATATACAGATAACATCTGTAATGACACCAGAATGGAATTTTCAAAATCACAGATGTGACTTTCAGGAGGATGTATCAAAATGTTAAATCTAAGACTTGTAAAAGCCTATCTGCAATTTTCAATTTTGTCATTTTGATTATAGAACATTTTTAAATTACCAATTGGGCTAAGGTTTGGTGAGCACAGAGCGACTTTAAAGCTCATCTTTGGGCTGCCCTGAGGATGCTGCTCTGAGCAGGTTTCAACTCTTCTTATAGCAGCTGCAAAAGGTTCCCATATAGATGAAAACTCAAGGAGTAATGTAAGATGATACTGCCCTAAAATATGAAGCAGTAAAAAGATATTAGAATCATTAATGCATAAAAAATCTACAATGCAAAAATCTTATAGCAGAGAGACTATGAAACAAACAAGGATTATTATGCAGAAAGAAAAAGGGAGAAGCTTAACAGAACTTCCGGACATTGATGCCTAGGGATTTATGATCCTTGTTTTCTGAGAAACTGGTGGGCTTCAGCACCCTGTGTGAGTGATTTTGTGTATGTGTCTCTCCCGTATCTCTTCAAGCTGTTTCTTATGGGGCAACACAATCTGAGGCCTTATCCTGACACTCTCCTTATCCATTTGCAAACCATGTAATTAATAAAACCTGTTTGCACTCATCTGATGAAACTATTGTTCTGAACATTTGCACAGGAACTTTCATGTTCATGTTTCACTATAGTATTAAAGAAATCTGCCCTCTAGCTGTTCTGTAGAAGTCTTCAGCAGGACACCTCAAAGCCCTCAGTATCATTATGAGTATCTTTATCCCCACTGTGCAGGTGGAGAAACTGTGGTTCAGAAGCACAGCTTGTTGCCTGCTATAACAAGGTCATCCAAAGGTAGAACCAAAGTAGAACCCAAGTCTCATGAATTACAGCAAATCTATATCCACAAGGCCACCCTGCCTCCTTAATTGCATTTTTTAGTAAATGTAAATTAATGCTTGCTGGGAAGATGGGGAGAGGCACATAATGCTACTGGGAAACGCTGAGGACAATGGAGACTTAAAATAGAGTCCACTGAAAACATCATGCTAAACCCTACCCCCTCTTTTTTTGACATATTGTTTTTCTATGATGGTTGCAGAAGACGAATACATTTAGCAGAAGGTATATTTTTATACAGAAAAAATGTCTGAAGTTTAGAATTGGGAATATTT
>NW_017729000.1:32466657-32474226 GCF_001723915.1 Gavialis gangeticus
TTAAATCTATGGAAGTCCATAAGAATATCCATATGTTCAGAATTGGGAATATTTTGATTCTAGAACAGGTTTCACTTGCCAGCAGGAAGGCATCAGTAAAGCATCTTGTATATAATAATTATCCCTCCATAATAGAATAATGCTAATAATAATAGACAACATTTTTGATTCACAGTTTAGTTCTGATAATGTTAAAGGTCCCAATCAAGCACCTGCTGAAGATGAAGGAAAAACATACTACTGTTTTCATTCTTGTGTTTCTAGTTCTGATCAGTTATATCCCAAAATAGCTGCATACATTTTAAACAGAAATGCATATATTTAAACTATCTTAGCACCTAAATGGTTAAATTGTCCCTTTTGGATCTCAGAACAATATCAGTCATCTTATGTCAAGGAAAAAATGATGTCTAATCTTTGACAGAAATGAATTACTTTATATGGGACAGCTACATTTTGTCTGATACTTGTTGTCAGCTTTCACTGGGAGATGAGGAACTAAGAAATAGATTTCATCAAGCTCTGAGATGGGAGGAAATGAAATCTTAGCAAAGAAAACAAGTTATGCCTCTAAAATGAATTGTACAAGCAAGAAGATCTATCAGGTGAAAAGTGAATGTTAAAATCATTTGCCAAAAGATGACTTTAAGAAATGTTGAGGAGATAGGAGAGGCCAGAGAGCCTGGGTATGACTAGCTTATCAAATGCTTCCTTAAAACATCTAGAAAATTTTAAATTGCCTCTAAATATTCTCTGATCTTACATTTTTATGAAACTGAAGTGAACTACCTTTTTACTTTTTCATAAGACCTGTAATGTAAAGTTAATCACTATGTTGTAATATGCCTTGCTATGCATGCAATTTCTCTTCTGATAAGTTCATCGTCAAAAAAGAGACTGGTATCTGTCTCCTGTATCAGTAAGAAATAAAAATTTTCAGATTTGTTAAAGGATGGGGACTAATGGCTCGGGGGATGGTAATGGCTTACGGAAAATTTTGCTCTCCTTTGCCAGTTGAAATTTCGCTTCTAGTGGATTGCAGTTAGAAATGTGAACAGATGGGGTCCTAGTTTGATTCAGATAAGCCCCAGAAGTTCAGATTCCTACCTGAAACCTGCAAAAATAAGAGACCATTACATTTCAATCATTGCGTCTTCTGATTTTAGTCTCAAGAATTTATGGTGCTTCCCTTTCCTATTCCAGTCTAATCCAGGAGCCATATTCAATATTCTTTTAAAACTGGTTTGAAGCCTGGTATCATAAGTGGCCAAGGATGCTGATTAGGAGGTCAGCTCTTTATTTCTCTGATTGTTTCAGCCATTCCCTGTTGTCAGCAAGTCATTAACATCTATTAGGAATTTTCTGATCTGTGGCAGGTAAAACAAGCTGCAGATGCAATCATATTCCGGGTAATTAATAACACTTCACCTCCTTTCTGGCTCTGCTTCTTTTCTAAAAATCACGAAATAAAACCCTAACATTAGTACTGTAACTAATCTTGTCACCTTTCAGGATAATATTAATAATGTCTATGTGTTATATGCTACTTTGATCAGTACTTCTCAAAACACTTTACAAAGGCGATCCATATCATTATCCCTCTTTAACAAATGGAGAGACTGAGGCACAGAGGGTGTGAGAGAGTGAATTGTCCAAGGTCACCCAGCAGGCAAGTGGTGAAGCTGGCAATAGCAGTGGAGTCTCTTGATTCTCAAGCCAGTCCTGTATCTGTTGGGAAGATATGTGGGAAGTCCTTATGTAGGTTTTGCTTCCAGTTGTACTTGTCTTTAAGAGTTTAATAATTTTCACCTTTGCTATGAGGCAACCAACAGCATTCTGCTCTGTCCCTTTCCCCCTGTGTGAAGAAAAACATGATTTATTTTTCTATAAAAATAACAATGATTTTCCTTGGATCAAATGCAAAGGATTGTGTGGTTTTACCATTAGCTAATTTGAAGACATAATTGAAGGAATTTGTAGTTTTCAAAAACTTCAATACAAACCATGTTAAATCTGGCATGATATTTTTATAAAGTTATGTATAAGTTTCAAGATGACTGGGAATGGAGTCTGTAGGCAGAATGTATGAGTAGTTCATGTGCCATATTGAATCGAGTGCCTGTGAAGAACTGCAATGCAACTACCTTCAGGAGTACAGTCAAAGGACTACGAAATCAAACCAGTAGTTTTAATTAGCATCAAATGTACAAACATCCTCATGATTTCTGGTTTAGATCTTAATACACTATAGTATTTGAGTCCAAGGCTAGCCCTGCCTAACTTACATTTAACAAGCACTAGCATCACAGCATCTGTACATCACTCGTCCCAACAGAGGAAAGCCTAGAGTAATGGGAGGAGAAAATCATCAAACAGAAGGAAACCGCTACATTATGCTGATCTCGGCAAGAATTTGTGATTTATTTTCTTTTGTTTTTTCCAGCTCTATATAAAGAGTTGTGTTAGTCTGAAGCCAAACAGCTGCAGGGCGCAGGGGGACGACTAATTTGTTCTCTAAGGGCCTCATTACAAGTTGCACTTTTAGTGGATCAAATGTTGATCAGTGTTAGTGCTAACCTGAGTTTGGAGCACTCACACCTTAAGGGTCTTGTTACTCGGTAATTTTCGGTGGCTCCTGGAGGTCTTAACATCTCGAAGGCTAGCACATTAACACCTAAAATGGTTTTAAGCACTTGCTATACATCTCAAAATTACACCACTCTAGGACAGGATTATCTCTGATTGTATTACCCAGTTCATGTTGCACCAAGGTACAGCCACTCCAGGCTATGCCTAGTGTAAACAGCCCACAGGCCCACCCTCCCCCCGCCACACTGGCTCATTGTTGCCCCTCCCTGGCATCTCGGATCCCCTCTCACTGCTCCTGCCCAGCAACCTGTACTTGTTGCTGCCTGTGCTTAGAGCAGGCAGGGAAGGGTTCACTTGCCTACCTGGTTGCTGCTGCTTCACTAGAGCAGACAGTGCAGACAGCCACAAGTAAGAAATGCTGTGGGGACAGAGGGTGGCAGAAGGCAGGGGAGACCCTGAGGGGCAAGGGGGACACCCAGAGGCAGGAGCAGGTGCAGGGGAAGTCCAGAATGGGAAGTGAAGGGGTTACCTTTCAGTCCTCCAGACCCCTGCTAGCCTGCATGTGTGACTGCTCCAGACTCAAGCTAGCTGTAACACTAACCAACATTTGTGCAGTTCATGGTATAAAGCATAACAAGGCCCTGCATCTAAAATCCTTCTCTTGTTGTCTTCTCATCTGCACAGCTGTGACCTGTAACTAGAGGGCAGGTGAGCCAGTACAGACTTCTATTCCTGCTCTAGGTGTGAAAGATGGGTTGGGAGGGGGGTATGAACATGAAGCTTCAAGGTAGAAAGTTAATTGGATGGGGCTGGGTGATAAAATGGGAGGTGAAAAGGAAATGGGGGTGGAGAAGGGTGATGAACTAAAGGAAGTCTACCATTAAAAGATAAAATAAAAAGAAAAGGGGGGAAAAAGGAAATAAAGAAGGTCTCATGTTTTAATAAATTGGGATTTGTGATTGGAGTGTAGGGGGTTACTGGTTATGCTTCCTGGGGTGGTGGTGAGGATAGGCATTTTGGGGGAGCCTCTGCTCCAGGAAGGAAGCCCCAACTCATGAGCCCCCTACCTCGTCTCCACCCTCCATCCCTGCTAGACCCTACTTCTGGCTATCTGGAATATGTTCTGCAGGCTGTTTGCACAGGGTTGCACCCCTGGGGGTTAGATGGTCACATCCCTGTGGATGGGAGGAGGCATGGCTTGGTGCCAGAACTGCCCCCTGGGCAGTAGATTTCAGGGGTGGAAAGTTTGTTCACTTGGCAAGGTGGGGGGAGGGAACACAGCATCCTGGACAACGCACATTAATAGAACACGAGCTGGGTAACACATTTCAGAGAGCAACTTGCCCTGGAGTAGCATAACCTAAAAATGCCTAAAGTGTGCTTAAAACTAGTTTCAGGTATTAATCTGTGGACAATACAGGGGTTAAGAGCTCAAGGAGCTGCCTACAATTAATATGTAACAAGGCCCTAAGGTTGTCTGTGCACATAAAGCTATATCCTGCCCTGCCTTCTGCTAGTTCTGAATATAAAAGAAAGGTTTAATGGAGGACCTTTGTGATTCAAAGGCATGAAATGGTTAATTATCTTGGAGATTCAGGAATGCACTTGATGGTTTCCCTAAGACTCTGTTGTACTTACAAAGACTTTACATATTTTCATTTCTGAAAACAGAATGGGACTCTTGAAATGGTTGAGGTGTTTCCAGTCAGCTGATCCCAGTAGGATAAAAACAAGGAGGACACTGGCTGTCCTCCTGTTTACTGCTTGCTTTCCTCCCAGAAGGGAACTGGCATTTCTGGCTGAAATGTCAGAATGAAATTGGGTGGTTAAACAGCTAAATTTAGCTTTTCACTTCTAAGCAAGTTTTTTCTTTTTTTTACTGTTTCCCAAGATAAATTTGTTTATAGCCTAAGTAAAGCTAATATATGCACTTACACTAACCATTCCCATCTGCTGAAAAAGGTTATGGCAAATATTAAATTCCTTAATTTTAAAACAAGTAAACATTGTAGTTTCCATCTAAGACAAGCAAACAGCACTCATGCTAATAGCTGGCATTCCAACTCACGTTTTCCATTTATGCGGGTGGCTGCATGGGAAGAGAAGGGAATTGTGGCAGAGGCAGAGAATCACCATTGAAATTTACTGTATAATAGAAGAATCGAGAACCCCAGCAAAGATGTACTCCAGTCTGTGTGGCCCTTTAACTTCCCAGGGCAGCCTGAATGGGAAAAGGAGCTGCCTTCTATCCTTCCTCAATACTTGATTTTTATGGTTGGCTACAACTGAGACAAGGCAAGGCTCTTTATAATCTTTTCCTAACTGTTGCATAGTTCATGTAATCTGACTGCATACTAGTTCCTGGCACCATAGAGAGGGGACCAAAGCATTGTACACTAGGAAGCTCAATTGGCACAGGTCCATATATGCACCGTGAATCTTCAGTTTGTTTGCCCTGTGTCTGATACACATTTCTGCTGTGTCTGATACACATAAAGTGAGCATGCTCTTTGTAACATGACAAAGATGCCAAAAGTGATACAAAATAGTAGTGCTATCAAACAGGAACTCCCCCTTTTCAAAGCACTATATGCAATGCCTGTACAGGACCCTGCTTCTGAAGTGTGAGGAACAGACAGACAAAGGATGAGCCCCCTTTCACTTCCCTGGCTGCAGAGTTCATGTTTGAGGTGACTTTATAGTTTTCCAGCCAGGGAGCTTGAATGCCTGTGTACCCCTATAATATTATATTTTTGTAGTTCTGTGCTGGGCCACTTCATAGCTCAACAAGTGAATGCCTGCCATACCCTGAACCTGGCATGTTGAACGCACACATGTCCTGTAGTTGAGTTAATCACATACAAGTCCTGTAGAAAGGTCACTTTACTGCAAGAATATTGTCTCATAAGACGTTGCCAAATTCACTTCCGTTCTGAGGATTCCCACTCCCCCCTTTTCTCAAACCTTTGCAGATGTGAAATTCTTACTTTGTAGACCTGCAGTCTAACAGGGCACCCCCAGCTGACCAATAAGCATATGGTGATTGATAATGTTATATGGAATGTAGGGAAAACACCATTAGAGTAAGAATAAATTACTATTCTGTTGTCAAATAGTGCAGAATTAATTTAATATGCAAACATCTGATCTCCCTGAACTGTTAATATTATCCAAAATTTTTATGGCAGGAGAGGAATTAGTTTCAAATCCTGTTCACATAACTAAGATATGAAATGATCTTCATGGCTTATGAACACCCTGGAGCTTGTTCAGTTTGTCAGAATATATAAAGTTCTTCCAAAATCACTGCATTAGCTCTTTCTCCAGGATTCACAGCATGACTATGTGTTTTTTCTCTGTTTTTATTTAAGTAAAATATTCAGATGATCCTGACCTACCAAGAACGTAATATTGACTTGATTTAGAGAGTGTGCAACCAAACATATATAATAACAGCTGAACAAAAACTATATGTATAGTTCAAAAAAAGTATGCAGTCATTTGAATAACAAATTACAGTGAAACCCATGAACTGAAGTACTGGAGATTTTTTGATTTTTACAACTTCTGCCAGCTTTCTGATCTTGCTGTATGTATTAGAGTTTTAAATACTAAATAGTGACATTACTGGACATTTCACACGCTTCTTAGAGCTGTAGCTCCTTTCTCAGTGGTCAAATGTTTTCACTTCTTTTGAAAGCGCTATGTACAATATAGTTTCTATTACAACCTCAGTAGCAAATGTTTGAAATAATTTTGTATGCACTAATGCTGAGGTGTTGATCCTGAAAGCGTTATGCATCTGAGTACTGTTGAATGTGCATTAGTGCTTGCTGGCTTGAAACTATTACTTTGTATATGTAGAGTGGTAAGGAGGAATCTGGCAGCTATTTCATGTTGAAGCCCCAAATGAGCTTAAAATAGAACATGAATTCCTATTACTCTGAAAGTACAGGGCCACTAACTGGGAAACTTTATGTAGGTTTCTTTTCCACCCCTCCATCCCCTGCAGCCCCATGCCTTCTTTTGAAATTCAGGTTCTAGCTGAAATTTCTCCTTTACAATCCTAGTATTTTTTCTTGGTCAGTATGTCTTTAAAATGTCAAACTATACAAAACATGCTGCAGAACTAAATTTAAAGAAATACTTGCTCTGTGTGTCTGGTGTGTTGGTTTTGATGTTGAACAGTTCGTTGCAATAGTTTGTAGTTGTGGTTTCTAATCACTTTGTGTTCTCTGTCCATAAACCAGACTAATGTTGATAAAATACACCTTTCACCTGAGGGGTGAAACTTTTACATAGGTTGTAGAATTGCAAGGCTTGAGAAGGTATCGTCCAAAGCCAAAAACTTAAGACTAGGTCTAAAACAACTTATGGTCCCTTGAATAGTGCCGTTCAGTAACAGCTGGGGGGGCAAACCAAACCTTCTCAGATATTAGATACCTGAGGTAGAGCCCAATTCTTGACTTCTTGCTCACAATGTGCTATAACCTGAACTGGCTACATTGGGCATTGGTGCTCGAGAGCTGTGGGCACATGTTCAGGGTCTCCAAACTGGCCTTATTACCTGGAGGAGCCTTGCTATTTTATTATACAGAGATAAATGTTAAGCTGTGGGACAAAGTTCAAGCAAAAGTCTCACATTTTCACCTATTCTCTTCAATAAGGTGTATTGCTTTGCAGAACACCACACCATTGTTTTGTTCTTCCTGAGACGGTGCTTATTTACATATACAGCATATTTGTGTTTAAAATTAAAAGTCAGTGACTTTTTTATGAATGGGTCTCTTAGGACATCTGGGGCTCAAACCTAGATCTTTTATGCTCATTGGTTGTAGTACTGCCAAGCAGTAAATCTGGCACTAGACCCAGCTGAGCCTGGGCCCTACTATGAGGTTCCTCATGGGGGACCATGGGACCAAGGGGAACCAATAGAAGACAGAAGCCCTTGATAGCAGAGTTATAAAAACCCTTCCATTT
>NW_017729000.1:32479226-32479494 GCF_001723915.1 Gavialis gangeticus
ACCCAGCTGAGCCTGGGCCCTACTATGAGGTTCCTCATGGGGGACCATGGGACCAAGGGGAACCAATAGAAGGCAGAAGCCCTTGATAGCAGAGTTATAAAAACCCTTCCATTTGCCCTAGGGCCTTTTCCTGGTAACAGTGGTGATAGCGTGGTTATTTGGGATCCTCCCATCTTGTTTTTACCTTCCTTCTGTAAGGCTCTGGGCCAGCCTTGTTCCTGCCCTGCCTCCAGGGTCACCCTTGCCTTGCTCCAGCCTCATCCCTGCC
>NW_017729000.1:32484494-32495679 GCF_001723915.1 Gavialis gangeticus
ACAAAAACCTTCAGCCACCCTCCCACTCCACACACCCAAGACCCCCCCACAAGCCCCAACCTAGCCCATTTTATGCTTTGGATTCTCCAGCTTCTGACCTTCAGCCTGGCCTTCACCATTTGACTATTTTGACCCTGGGTGTGATGCCTCAGATTCTGACTGATACTCACTTCTCTTACCCTTAACTACAGCTCTTGGACTTCCAGTATTCTAGACCCCAACCCTGGCCACTCCCATGTCTGGTGCATATCTATGACAGGGTTTGTACAACATGCATATGTAACCCTGGTGCACAGCACTACTCACCTGCCACGTCTGAGTGTTGGAATTCTGGGGTGCCCAGTAGTGTAAGCCTCACTTGGCTCTCCTAGGAGCCAAAACAGGGCTTTCCAGCGGAGAGAGCCCATTTTACACTTACAAACCCTTTGCAACAACCAATATAATTATTTACGAATATTTAATTATGTACAATTGAATTATATACAGAATAAGATATAACTAAAGTGCATACAAATTACGAATCGCTACCAAAATAACTCTCTATATAGTACATAAAAAGAACACTGGTGGTACGGAGATAGTTACTTGGGTATCTACTGGGTTCTCAAACTGATAACCTGTCCGGTGTGATATAGGTTAAAGGAGATGAGTAAACAATAATTAGATATTGACTCACTAATAAATAAATAACTTAATATTTACAACATAAGTTATTGAATACTTATTTACAAACACTACTAATGATCCTTATACACAATGAATTTACACACAATCCCCAGCTCCTTGCATGGTGGGTCCTTTGTGGCTGGGGTCCTCCCACATTGGCCCAGATGTAATCACACTGCTGGCACTTGCGCCCACATCTGTGTCCTTGCACCACACAATGTACACTGCCCTGGGCTACGGTCCCTGCACAGTGGGCCATGCAGCTGAGGCTGCAGCCTAAAGCAGATGCACTTCTCCCATGGGTAAACACATGGGCACACTGGGTTTGGCTCCTGCTGCCCACACCCTTCCTTTATCTCACACACCCACCAAACTGGGGCTAGTTCCTCAAGTCTTACTCTTCCTTGTCTGAGCACTGGGTTGCACTGGACCTGGCTTCTGCAGCTGTGCACTCCTCACTTGAATTACACATACAGGCTGTGTGTAGATGAAACAAGAGGCATGTGTGCATGACACTTTAAAGTGGGCTAAGTGCTTTTGCACCACTTTAATGGTGTTGGTGTTTGCACACCTCAGCAGTGTATTGCATATTAATTCCAGCCACTGTAGGAAATTCGGCGGCATAATTCGCTTTAAATGACTTGAGGCACAGCAAACTAAAACTCCTTTGAGGAGTTTTAGTTTGCTGCCCCTACAGCTGTGGAACAAAGCACCAGGCTCTATGCAGCTCCACGGCTCTGCAGGAAGCCCTGCAGACAGCCTGGCAGCAGCCTGGGAAAGCAGGCTTCACCCAAGAAAAGCAAGCCTGATCTTTTTTCCCCCACCCCTAGAGCCTGACTGCCTGCCTGAGCTGTGCGGGGGCACAGTGCTTCCCTCTGCGGCTGCTGTGCCCGAGAGGCATGTAAGTCAGCGGGGTGTGTGCACAACATGGGGGTTTAATCAGCCCTAAATTGAAGTGGTGTTTTTTTAAAACCCATGGCTTCAGTTTAGGATCCCTGTTTCATCTACACATGCCGAAATACACTAACCAGGGCTTGCTTCCCCACAAGCAAACTCACATACTCCTCAGGCAGCTGCCTGAAGGGATCAGCTCACTCCCTTAAAAGCCCCAGTTTGAATCCTGGGGCTATGAGTGCACCTCTGACCCATCACCAACTCACCACAGCTCCAGGAGGCTCCAGGGGAAGCAAATCATTGTGACTGAGCCTGTACAGCCCTCTCCCCACAGCGTATGTGCCCTTCTCTTCCCCTTTCCCTCTCTCTGGCCAGGGAAAGTTCCCCACTTTTAAAGAAACCCTCCCAGCAAATCCTGAGGCTGGGATTTTTGCAGGCTCTCTCTAGCTGTCCCTCTTTGACTTCAAACCCCTGATTGGGGTTTTTTCATTCTTTCTCTCTTCAAAGATGTCCTTGTCCAAGACAACTTCATTTTGCCCCAAGTACAGGGTCCCCATTGGGATAAATTTCCTTTGCGCTACTGCAGTGTCTCCAAAGAGACAAGCCTTGTCATGGGACTCCCTTCAGCCAGATAAGCAACCCTTCAATGTCTTTCACAAATAGCACATTCAAAAATATGTTAACTAAGCACATATTCATGTAAGTCACCCCCAAGCCCTGAATATGTATCAATTAAATTGACTAATGGTATTGGGTCAATGCTGCGTATTTCAAAGCTCTAAAACTTTTTTTTAAACTTTGTACCACAACCAGACATAAATAGTGAAACTGTTCCTTAGCATTACTTATTCAGCCTTATGGGATTACATATTGAATGTAATTACTTTAGCTGCCAGAAACATAAATAAAGGAGGTGGGGTCGAGGAGAGAATATGCACTTCAGTTGCTGTGTTTTGTTTTGTTTTTTCTACCTGCTAAAGTCCTTGAACATCCATCTGTCAAAATATTTTTTAAACCTTTCTTTTAGCCTTGACACTTCATTGATTTCAATTTGACTCTTGAAGTGAAATTAGATGTTTAAAAACACTGAAGGTGTATTCTCTCATAATGTCTCTTCCCTTTCCTATTATCTTTTGGGATGTAAATACTGCTGTGAAATCTGCAAAACTGAAAAGTAAGTGACGCTCTGAGCTGTCATGTTGCTATAGCCACTTGACAGATTTTTCTAGTGTATAAAATTTTGCCAGAAACAATTGATACTCCTAAAAATGGGAATTGATGCAAAGATTGACTTCAGACCTACATGGTGTGAACCATTTGAAGTAAGTTGCAAAGTAATTTTTTAAAATCAGCTGTTTCAAATTCAGATTGAGCCACAAGGTGAATATCTTGGTATATGCAAACTGGGAAGCCCATTTACGATTGTCATTCCTTAAATGGATTCTGCACATGGAGAAAACCTGTAGAGCTTGAATTTTTGAACCTGAAGACTATATTATGCTCTGTACATGGGTATTTTGATCTTTACAAGAGGTCACCCGGAACTCATGCTTTGTGCAGGTTCTTTATGTTTTCCCCATAATGGCCTGATCCTATTCCATGTGATCAGACTGCCTTCTGTATTTTGGCCTGAGAAAGGAAAGGTGTTTTACTTGACCTCTCTACTCAGGTACAAAAGAGAACCAAAATAGAGGAAAACAGTCTTCCAGAGGCAGTATATCTCTGGTTATGGCAGCAGTGGCCTAATTCTTTCACTGCTTTCTGAAAATCCTTTGGGAACCATTTTTTATTTTTATTTCCACTTATATTGGGCTTGACCTAAAAGTATCACGAGGAGAATGGTATTTTTTCTTTTGAGTAGCCTAAATGAAATATGTAATGTCCTTCTTTTTAAATGCCTAGACTAAGTGTGTGTATTCCCCGCCTGTAATTTTCTCAATTACTGGGAATTGTTTTAGTATTGCCTACCCACTATAATTATCTATGCATTTTAAGGGCTCTTCACTAATAAGAGTTCTCTTGTGCTATCCAAGTGTGTATACTCCAAGAGACTATACTCCCTAACCTTTATAGCCTCACAATACCCCAACTTTTCTGAATTTCAGAGAACCCCATTTTAGAATCACTGAGCTGCAATCTAAATTCAGAAAAGTGAAGGAGGGGTACACCTTAAGATTAAAATGGTTGAGAACTACTCATGTAGCTAACTCCAGATAAAGGTCTTGGAGGTGAGACCCAATGCTCCTGTGCCCTGCTCTTTCCCCTGCCTGCTTCCTCCCTGCCTCCAGTCTATATCTGCGGGGGCAAGGGCAGCCTCTGTCACCAAGGCTGCTCCTCTGGAGTCTCATGCATTGTCAAGTGACAATGGGAACATGGGAGAAGCAGAGGGGATAAGCCAGGCTGGAAAGCACAGCTCTGGCCCCACATCCACAGGTACCTGTCCTCCTTCATTAGAGAGCACTGCTGGAAGTGTGGGGCCAGGCATCACAGGGGCTACTAGGGAGCAGGGAGTAGCTGGGGAAGGATAGTAGTGGCAGTAGTCCCTATAGGAGTAGCCTCAGACACTGATGAATAGGTGGGGCATGTGAAAAGCAGCAGACGGAAGGAGGAAAGTTTTTACCTTCTTATCTGAAGGCATGGTGTTGCATCACTGTGGCCAGTAAACTGAATATGAGTCAACATTGTGTCCTTGTTGTGAGAAAGGTTAACAGAAGTGATTATTCCCCTCTATTCAGCACTGGTGAGGCCACATCTGGAATACTGTGTCCTGTTTTGCCCCCACCCCTACAGAAAGGATGTGGACAGAGTCCAGTGGAGGGCAATAAAAATGGTTACGGGGCTGGGGCACTTGACTTGTGAGGAGAGGCTGAGGGAACTCGGTTTATTTAGTCTGAAGAAGAGAAGACTGAGGGGGGATTTCATAACAGCCTTCAGCTATGTGAAGGGTGGTTACAAAGAGGATGGAGCAAGACTGTTCCCAGTGGTGGCAGATGACAGAACAAGGAGATGTGGCAAGGGAAGTTTAAGTTAGATATTAGGAAAAACTTTTTCTTTAGGAGGGTAGTAAAACACTGGAACACGTTACCCAGGGAGGCCGTGGAATCTCCATCCTCAGAGGTTTTAAGATCTGGCTAGACAATTTTCCTGGCTAGGATGATCTAGTTGAGGACGGTCTTGCTTTGAGAAGGGGGTTGGACTAGATGACCTCCCGAGGTCCCTTCCAGCCCTGCTTTTCTAAGATTCTATTTCTATTGGGATCTCCTGGCACCCCAAGGTGGTATGGCACCTCTGTTCAGAATCACTACCATAAAGGCTTCTGCAATACTCTCAGTCATTACCTGAGAAATGCTTTTATTATTTGAGCTCAACCTTCTTTCTCACTTCATGTTTTTATCACACATTTCTCACAACATGAGGAAAGTCAGATTCAGCAATGCAGCAGAACAGCTGCACTGCACTGTGCACCATGGAACAATCTAAAGCTTTACGCAGATGCACAGGACTGGGAGCAGATGATCTTAGCATTTGCTGCCATGCAGCCCCAGGTGCTGGGTGCTAACCTTCATAATGTGTACAAGAGATGGATGTTAGTGCAGTGGTCCACACTGCAGACTCTGTGAAGAGATTTTCCTGCTCCATCAGGAGATAGAGATACTCAGTCTGTGGAAGTGAGTCACTGTGACTGAGAGGAAGGAACGTTGATCAACAAAGGTGAAGCATGTTGTTATATAGTACAGTGGTCTCTTACTCTGAAGTTTGTTGGGACAAAAGTACTTTTCCTCTTCACTCTTGGACTCGATTTTCCTGGTAAAAGATGATGTAATTTGGATTTTAACATTAAGAAGGGTACGTGGCCCCTCAGGGGGTATGCAAGGAGGATAGGCAGTATTGACACAGCTGCATTCCCACAGGGATGCAGTGATGCATGCCTGCTTGAGGATGGGTTGATGGACATGTCACTGAATGGGCACATCTTTTACTGGCCATGCTGGCCATCACCCAACCTCCTGGTAAAAATTAAGAAAGAAAAATACCTTCTTTTCCCCTGCCATATATATTCAATTCTCATGTTGTACAAACTGTTGTTACTGGCAGCAGAGAGGTGATAGAGGATATTGTGGAGTGACAGTGAAAGCATGACAGGAATGCTGAAGTGCCCGTTGTAATCCTTATTTCCCCACATGCAGGTAAACCTAGGTAATTAGCATCACCACTGACTCTGTAAATAAAAATACCAGATTCCCCTGCTGGCAATGCCTGCATTGAATTCTTTGACTGCCTGTGACTTAAAGATACATGCTGGTTGCTAAAGAAATTATGGCACTGAGGCTTAGGCCTACCTAAAGAAAGGCTGATTTTTTTCTCCTTAACTCTGCAAAGGTCCTTTGGGAAATATATCTAGTTTTCGAAGACAACAGGGGCATTTCAGGCTTCCAGCCACTTATGGCTATAACTTCCCATCCATTTCAGGACTCCAGCAAACTTTGGAAATTTTAAATTTGGAAGGCAGATGATGCTCCTAAAGCCTAGTGAGAGAACGACTGTTCCCAATTCTCCCCTTTAATGTTCAGAAGAGAAGGACCCTGTTCCTAGAGCCAAAAAAACTGGGTTAGAAAGAAAGTTGTCACCTGCCAAATAATACGCAGAAGATAATAAAGAAATGGAATATGTCGCAAAATATTTTGGATTATCAGAAAAATTATTATTTGAGTAGAATATTCTTAATGGGAGCTGTGCAGCACTTCTTGTTACTCAAAAATTCATTGTCTAAGTATTGTGTGCTGTGTTACAGATCGTGTATGTGTGTGTGTGTGCACGCGCGTGTATGTAACAGATACAATCACAAGCCTGAATGAGGCTTCTTAAGTGTTCTACCTGACTATATAATAGACATCTAACATTTTATTTTAAAATAAGACTTATAATTAATATTTTAAACCAATCTGTAAAAGATTGAAATTCCATAAAAGCCATTAGACTGATTATAGTCCTGTAGCATTGTCAAAAATAATTTTAATTGGTAAGCATAAACAAGCCTGCACTAACAGCTTTTATCTTTAATTGCATTTTTGCCAAATCAGTGTCAGGCTGAATAACAAATATTCATTTGTGACTCTGTAATGTACATTTCCTCTTTTAGGCTGTGTTTTAGCTCAAAGTTGATGATAGAGGTTGGGGGTTGTGTTATTTGTGGTATAGCAGTAAAATCTGAAAATGTTCAAAGTGATTAACACAGGCCTGATAGCAATTGACAGGCCAATACAGAGGGAGTTTCTTCTGAATATGATCACTCGTCTACCACTGATTTCTATCCTTCAGTAAATTTTTTCCCTGTTTTTTCTTTACTTATGAATGCGCATTTCTGAAGGTTGTTTTTGGATCTGAAACCAAATATGCACAACTGCCACCTTCTGCTGTGTGAAGATGACTTGTAAAGGAAAAACTTGAATCTCCTTGACTCATTGTAGCCCTTGACAGGCCTGGAGACTGTTTTAAATCTGTGCTGGTGATAGCTACAATGGGCTAACTTGCCTTTGGAGGCAGCCACAGGACAGCTCTGTACATATTGATACCACATGAATATCCTTTGCTCCAAGCTGCAGTGTCAACTACCTCTCGAGCTTTGTGGTACAAACTTTGGGTAGATTCACAAAGGGAAATAGGTCTTGTAACATGTAGCATCACAACTCTTAATTTTTCGGAGCCTGACTACTGGACTAGAATCTACAACCCTATTTTAGGCACCTAAGGTCCTTCCCTATACAAGTCATGGAGAGCTATACAAGCCCGCCAACACAGAAAAGAAGAGCCATGTGTCTTGAGCCTGTGGCTTCTTGGGAGCACCAGGCTACAGAGGAATACCTATGTTAAAGCAGAATGCAGAACTTTGAACCCTTTGTTGGTGCTAAGCACCTAGTTGTTTATTTTAAATTGGAAGGCATTTTGAGCTTCTTTGTTTTTTTTTTACTTTTTTAATGCAGTTATAGGACTGGAGATAGAAGTGAGCGCTGTCATACAATAGGGCACTTACATACATGCAGGGAGCCTGCTTGAATGTGCTGGAAATCAAGTGCATTGAAACAGTCTCAATTAATCGAGTCTGCTCCACCACATAAATTGATGTGCTCTGACAGCCTTGTGTATCACGTGTATCAGGGGCACAGTGTGCCTCCATGCTGAGAAAATGGCAGGGGTGCATTTTGAACTAAAACATGTTTGGTGTGCTTTAGTTCAAAGTGCACTACTACCATTTTCTCAGCATGGAGGTGTGCTGCGCTGCTGATACACATGATGTGCAGGTGCTTTTAATTATCATGGCTCACTAATTAAAAGCACCTGGCACTGCTTTGGGAGCACATATAAAAATTCCCATATGGATTAGAGCACTCTTTCAGGATGTGAGAGACCCAGGTTACATGCCCTCCTGGATACTCTATGGGTGAGATTACATATTACAATTAGACCTTGTGAAGAGTACTTATAATATGTGATCATTCACATTTTGACTCATTAACATGTGCTAAGTGCCTTGTAGTTATTTTAAAACTGAACCACTTCAGGTAAGGGTTATCTTTGGGCTGTGCTACCTAGCTCAAGTTAAGTTAAATTCTAGGTATTCACCAAACACTGCTCCCAGGTGGACTACCTATTATCTAGGATCTACAGCCCTAGACTGACAGCTGGGAACTGCTAGGCAACAGGTAGGTGAGGATGGGGAGGGTAGGAGAAGGGGGAGGATGGGTGAAGGGGGAGTAGGAAAGTCAGGTTGCGGGGGGCAGGATTGGAGGGGGCAAGAGGAAAGAAGGAGCAGGGGAGCAGGTGGGTGGGGAGCTGCCAAGATGCTGCCCCTATACCACCCCTGATCCCTGAATCACTTCCCCCAGATTGCTCCCCTGCCCCTTCAATAACCCCTCTGCTCTGCATTGTTCCCTTAACCCTGATTCACTGCCCTGCCACCCCAATCAGTCCAAGAGTGGTGGAGGTTCCAATGGGGGCTTTTTCCTGCTTGCCTGCTCTTGTGGTTTCAGCAAGCCATGCTGCTCCTATGTGCCCATATCAAGGCCACACCAGGCCCCACAACTGAAGGAGAGGCAGGGTGGAGGGGTTCAGGGGGACAGGGAGCTTCTGGGTGAGGTCTGAAACCAGGTGCATGGGGTCAGTGCAGGTTGCAGGGAGTCAGGAAGCAAGAAGGGAGGGGAAATCTGCCTTGCTGTTGCTGCTGCCACCACTGCTCTTGGGCTGGAAGCACCAGCTGCGAAACCGGACATGCTGGTGGAAGTGTACTTTCAATTCCACCACTGGGGGACTCCCCCCCATTGGCGATCTGGTGCCCCCCCCAGACTCTAGAGGCATCAGTCACCCATGAGGCACATTGAGTCAGAGAGGGGGGAACGTGGCTCTCCAGCCCAGTAATTAAAGTTCTTCTCAGAGAAGTGAGTCATAGGCCCTGGTTTCTGTTCCAAAGATTGTGTTTTGTGTATGTTTATTAAGTAGTCTGGGGGCGAGGCTTGGAGTTTGTGAATAGACGTCAGAGAAGTGTAAAACATCTGTCCAAATTAAACTTCAAATGGTGTCTACATTAGTAAAAATAGTTCATATTAAGCTTACGTATAGCTTTTTGGATCTGCCCCAGGTGCCTAATCTCCCATTATAATCAATAGGGCTGTTAAGGCGTCTCTAAACCATGCCCATGCCATGCTTGGGAGTACTACCATGAGTCATGCTCTTGCTCCACTGTCATGACATCCCAAAAATGAGGTAATGTAGTTAACCAAGAGAATCCCTGCACACGTGCCAATAAACACACTTGAGCAAGCCCAGGAGTGGCACTGGGTGTATGGTCAGCAGTACTCTAAAGTAACTAGCTACTCCACCTCATTATCATACTTCCAGCTAATATATATGGACTGGGATTCATTTGATGGTAGCTGTTTCATGGCAATGTAGACACCCCAGGGTTTTCATGTGTATTTAAAGCATGTATAAGCATTGGGAGATAATTTTAAATAAAGTGGTCCAGCACTGAAAGAGCTACTGGACCTCTAATACAGTGGTAGGGCCATGACTTGATGAGCAGGCTTGCCTACTGAGTCACAAGTATGACTTCCTGTAGCTCTGGACTTTCTTTCGAGAAGCCCATTTTCTCCAAATACTGAACATATTCTGTCTTGCTTTGCAAGTTCTGACAAGATTACAGTTTGTGACAGAATGGGCTGGCTACAGGGCATCTGCTGATTTCATAATGTTGGCATTTAAACACTTGGATTATGCATCAGCATTTCCCTGTAACTTCCTACTTGTTTAATCAACGAGAAGAACAAGAATCTCTAGAGAATACTTATCTGTATTCTACCAACCCATGTTGTTGTCATAAAAGCCTCATGAAACCATTCACCTCACTAGACTGGGTTTAATACACAGATCAGTCAAAATGTCCCAATGGATACAGAAGGTCTTCATGCATTTACTTGCCAGATACAAGAAACCCAGAGCTATTTATTAATTTAAACTGCAGGAATATAAATTGTTTACTACTCCTGGAGAGGCTATATAACACAAAAATCATTAATGGCCTGAAATAGTGGAAGTTTTTCATGTTAATTCAGAGCCCTAGAATCAAATGTTGACATACTACACATATTTGAACTAGAGAGGAATGACCTTTCTTGCATAATGATCTGAAAACTATACACAACATATTAATTAGCATTTCAGGATGCTCTGGCTTACTGCAGTAACAAATCAAAGACAGATGGAAACAGATCAGCACAAACAACTAATTTCATAGTATTCTGTCCTGCTCTGGTTTATATCCTGACACACATTGTAGCCCTGTGAACTTAAATAACGTTGCATTAGATGAAAAATTAGGGACACATTTCAAGGTAATTTTTTTTATATGAGATTTGTAAAGGCAAATGCATCAAGCCAGACTGGTGAGGAGCCTTTTCAAGCACATTCTTTATTGGTACAAGTTTGCTCCATTTAAAGTTAATGAGAGTTTTACGGTTGAGTCTTAATCTTTTTAATTTTTTAGTTTGTGTTGCGATATCTCCTAATGACCAGGGCCTGCTTGTGAGAGATACCATCTTTTCACTAGTGTTTGCATAGTATCTACTCCAAAGACATAATTTAAGTATGAGAGAAGATGCTGGACAAAGACAACTCAGAGTGGTTTTGAAGTTCCCCCTACAAGTATTATGGAACCTTGGCCAAAGCTCTTTCATTAATGTTATAACCAGATTTCAGTTTTAATTACCCTGTAAATTGGGTTAGAACAAATTTGCTTTGCCTAGAATATTGCCAGGTTTCTTTTACGCAAACATTTAAGAGCACATGAAATCAACTTTTATTTTCATTTAAAAATCAACCAACTTCCTTGTTTTCAACTTTAGTGAAAACTATATTTCATTCTGTTACAGGTGCTTGTATCTTGTCTATCACTTGCCTCCTGAATGCATAGCACCTCATATTGAAAGGTAAGGGTTTTCAGATGTAAAGCAGTGTGTATTTTGTCTGTCATGCAGTTCACTCCATACAAGAACTCAAGTTATGACTTTTGTTAAAATGATAGCTAACTGAATGTAATGAGCCTTCCCTGGTAGCTAACCACAATTAACTTACT
>NW_017729000.1:32500679-32523576 GCF_001723915.1 Gavialis gangeticus
GCCCACACAACAACCCCCACCTTGGTGGGGGCTCACAGGTCTTTATACTAATTTTAGTGGCCAATCAGATCCTATCCTGCAAAGAAATTTCTAGTCAGATTATGTCATGCTGCAGAAAGACTGAGCATGCGCCTGGTCAGGTTTTGTGGGCAACTGAGCATGTGCGAAGCTGAAAAGTAGGTCACGGATGACTGACAGGCCCAGGGGTCGATCAGAGGGCATGCAGCCTAGGCTGTCTGCACATGTCAGGATCGACTCTCCTGTATTGGCAGCACCCAAATCTAATAATTTTCATTGACATGACCAAGACTAATATAATCTTTATGGCAATATAACATTTGTATAAGGATTACATTTGAGTTAAATATGACAGTGCCTATGGATGTAAAGTGGTGTGGATGGATCCTTCTTGCAAACCAATTTCCCATTCATCTTATCTGTGAATATTGTGCATGTACTGTTACAAAGTGTCAACTGTTACGTATCCCATTGCTCTCTGGCCATTTCTCCATATTTTTAGGACACTATTTAAGACAAATGAGAACTAGCTGCCCAGTGTGCAATGGACCTATTGAGAAGTCAGTGGTTCAAGAAGTCAAGATAACACTGGTTACATTTTCAAAAAGAGTTAGTATAACTTCATGGCTACTAACAATACATGTCGTTATCTGAATTAGTATAATGATAATCAAATCTTAATCATTAAGATTCAAAATGGCCAGTGAATAATTGTTTAGGAACACTGACATAATGTCTTTCTCTGAATGATCAGCTAATGGATAGATTGAATGAACTAGTGGCCTCTATCTGGAATAAGAAATATGGTATCACTGATAAGACATGTTCTTACTTTAAACTGAAGTCCTCTTAGCTTTTTCATAATGTTATATTAAGAAAAGTACTGAAATTAGATTCACAAACAGGTCATATGAACCCTGGTGGTAAATAAGAGTACTGTT
Source organism: Gavialis gangeticus (assembly GCF_001723915.1). Lineage (NCBI taxonomy): Eukaryota > Metazoa > Chordata > Crocodylia > Gavialidae > Gavialis > Gavialis gangeticus. Next base: position 32,501,639 of record NW_017729000.1, read on the forward strand.
AAAAAAAAGAACATAACTTTAAAGTTCCTTTCACTTTTTTTGTCACAGAGGATGGTATTGACTTTGATTTTTTTTTAGACCTGGTGAAGCAATGTATCTTACTAGCATTTAAGGAGGAGCCTAGAGCTTACTTTCTGATATCTTGTTGTGGGGGTAAATGAGGATGCATTGACAAAAGAAGAAAATAGGTATTATAACAATTTCAAATAAGTAAAGCAAATGTTATACCGTCATACATAGACTATACACATATATTTAGAGCATAAAAGTGGTTTGAAACAACAGCTACTTAAAACACTAAATAACTGGAAAACTCTGAATACTTGCTTGGTTTTGGAACCTAATGAACTCTTTTCCCCCTATTGTAGTGGGGAAGCATTCACTGCCTGTTGTAGTGTCATCTAGTGGATGTAAAGTAATTATTAACTAAATATCAAAGCTGGCTTGGCAGCATTAGGTGGAGTAGAGTCATTGCATGTGTATAATCAGCAGCTGAAAGGATTTGTCTGTGATGTTAAAATAAATGAGACCATTTTAAAACACAAAAAGTATGCCATGACATGTGAGTGCAAGTTCCTATTATCTGACTTAAAACTTGTATAAACACTACAGTATTGGCTCTTGCACATGAAAATTAAATGACCATGAATAGGGCCCTGAGTTTTGAATATTGATTCATGAAAATGCTCTAAGTCAGTGGCTTTATGCCAGGTGGTGAGCACCTATGGTATAGGTCGGAGGTGGACAAAATGGTGGAGTCCATTTCTCAGCAGCTCTGCTCCAGCCCTGGCCCCATGCTGTCACAGTTCTGCGCTGGTAGGGTCCCGCACTTACAGGGTCTCCATGAAGACGAACGGATAGTGATGTGGGCAGGGCATGCAGCTGGGTGGGGAGCTGGTCCAGGGCTGGGACCAGGATCTTGTGGTGATGACAATGTGGGGCCAGAGCCAGGGAAGAGCCGCACTCCACTCCCTGCATGCTCCTGCCTATGGAATCCACGCTCATTGCAAAGGTGTGTGGGCAGCAAACCATGGCTGTCCCCTGGCTATGCTCTTTCAGAACTATAAATCCTGGTGTCTCCCCAATTCCACCTGCCTGTCTTACTCCTTTCCATGGCCCAATCCCAGCCACCTGCTTGCATGGGTCCTGACCTCTGTGGTGGGTTTGGGGAGGACAGGCTGGGGTGCCTGAGCAGTGGGTCTGAGTTCTGTAGTGGCAGCCAAAAGGAGCTGCTTCCTCAGAATCTGCTGGGAAATGGAGTCCACAACTGGCCCAGTCTGGTCCATGGTATACCTCATGCAGTTGATGTCAATCTCAGGTGTCCAAAGCAGGTGATGGTTGTAGGTAATATCTTAATATTCAACAGGCTTTGTTTGAGCAACTTGTCCATTGTCTACCACTATCTGTTGCTACAGTTACTAGTTCTAGTTCACTTTGAATCAGCTTCTGTGGGCACTTGTACACATGACAAAATTGCCCTTTTTAGAAGTTTAATTGTCCTTTTATAGCAGTTTAATTGTGTCACACATTAGACGTGCAGCAGCATATTGCGATATAAATGACTTGGTTACATAGCAAACTAAAACACATTCCGATATATTTTAGTTTTCTACCTAACACATTGCAGTGATACATCCATCCCCAAGCCCACCTGGGTTTCCAGCACCCCATGCACCATCCGCACCACCTTCTCTGGCTGTCAGCACACCCAGATTGCCCCTGGGGCAGCACAAGGAGGTGGCAGGAGGGCAGTTGTGTTGTGCTGGCAGCTAGAGGAGGTGGCAGAGATGGTGCATTGGGTGCTGGAAGACATAGGGAGGGTGTTGCTTGTGGGCTTCCCTTGGGCTTGATGAGATTCCAGTGCCCCATGCACCATCTCTGCTGTTTTCTCTAGCCACCAGCACACCCAGCTGCCCTCATGCCACTTCCTGCACTGCCCCAGGGCCAAGCCAGCCCATTCCCAAGTGGTCTCAGGTGGCAGAAAAGTAGCAGAGACAGTGCATGGAGTGCTAGAAGTCCCACCGGGGTGGGGGGCGGAGTGGTAAGGAGCCCAATCCTTTTATCTTTTTTTTTTTTTTGGTGGAGGCTGCCCGTGGATGGGGGGCAAGCTTCCAGAGGGCCCTGAGCTGCAGGGGGGTCCTGGTCCTTCTCTCCATGTCAGAGACATCTCCCAGGCCCCCCCAGGCAGGCTGCTAGTGGGCCAGGTGTTAGCCCAGCTTGGAGCCAGCACCTGGCCTGCTAGCAGACACCACAGAGGGAAGGACTGGTACCCCCCACAGCTCAGAGGCAGATCAGCCCATCAGCAGCTCACTACCCCCTGCCTGCCCAGCCATGGGCATGCTCCACTGGGGAAAAAAGAGTTGACAAGAGGCCCAGCCTTTTTTATTTTTTTTTGCAGAGTGTACCCGCAACTGTGGGTGGTGAGCCACCAGTGGGTGGCTTCTAAGCTGTGGGGGGCCCTGGTACCTCCCTCCACAGTGGCACTAATGGGTCCCTGGGCCATCTGAGTGGGCTACTAATGGGCCTGGTGCTGCCCGAGCTTGAATCCAGCACCCAGCCCTCCAGCAGCCTGCCCGGACAGCCCTGGGGAGTGCTGCCACCATGGAGGGAAGGACCAGGATCTCCACAGGATCGGGCCCCTCACTGTAACAATGACTGAAGCCCCTAAATTGAAACACTGGGGTTTTAATCATCACAATTAAAAACCCACCAATTAAAAACCCACCGTTTCTATTTAGAGGAACTTGCCCTCCATCATGTGTACAAGCAGCCTCTCTGGCTTCAAATTTTAGTTCGTTAAATCTTCATAAAAAAAAAAAAGAGAGAGAGATCCTCTGACCCCACACATAATGACAACTTCTCACCTCCCCTTCATATTTTTTTTGGACACTGATTTGACTAGGTACTTAAGAAGATGTTTCACATTAGGAACGTTAGCTGTCTTATTGGTTTAAGTTAAACGAAGCAAGCTGGAAGCCATTGTGCTCTAGATGTTACAGAATCAAAAAATACCACATTGGCTGCTACAGAAAAGTCTGTATGGTAGGATAATGTCCAGGAGAAGGTTTCCATCTTCATGTCCATTCTGTTCTTGATGAAGCCATTCATAGTTGCTGATATGTTAGTGTTTTTAGAGGTAACAACTTATTTCCCTGAAGTTACTACGTGGTCGTTAGGCACCATGAATCTCCTGCTTCTCCTACTTCATAGGTTTTGTATCTTTGATTTCATTTATCTTTAGCAGTAAGTTTCCTTCTTGCCCTTGGTGTAGGGACCTTTTAATCTTTCTGATCTGCAGTTCTCCCCCAACATCAAAAAATATGCGGGTGTATTGTACTTGTAAAAGTTTTGTAAATTGGTTGCATAATTTAGCAAAATTTCAGAAAGCTACAGGATTTTATGAATTTTTGCACCTAGTCCTTATTGATCTTTCAAGTCTTACCAACCCCATGCATATTTTAAGGTTAGAGTTTTGCATAATGGAAGCTAACTTTGTTCTATAACGTTGCAGTTTAACACACAAATATTAGGATATTTAAATACAGATACTTAAAAATACTTACTTTGAAAGGCTTCTTCAGACTTCTAGAAATCTGATTTACTCATCTGTACACTAGGCCACAAGGATTTCTTGTTCCTGTCACTTGATGCTTATTCTGCAATGTAAATTGTCCTATATTTCACAAGATCACAGCTGCAGTTCTCAGTCTAGTGCTTAGCCCTTTTTTGAGGTTGAAATAGCATTCATTACCCAATAGCAGTGAGATTTGTTTCTGCAAATTCCTACTTATGGCTTGGAATTCTTGGAGTTATGGAACTAAACAGTATATCAAAGCATTGGATATTTTATAGGTGCTAGCATTTTTTAAAATCCAAATGCTGTCTATTTCAAGAAGTTATACTTCATATATCTAGTGCCTAGATTATCTGAGACTCTTAGGCACCTGACTTAATAGAGGTTACTCATCCATCTTCTTTCCTTTAGAGAAGTGCTTATCACTTACAGAAAACCCTAAATAGTAGTCCATCCCAGCTGAGCAAATCACTGAAGTATATACTTAACATTTAAAGAATGCTTAAGTTCTCTTGACTTCAGTATGTTTTAAGCATGCATCTATAGTTAAGTGTATGCTTAATTGTTCAGTTGAATCAGACTCCTAGAATGAAGTCGCATGTGAAATATAAATATACATTTAAATGAGGGGTAAGACTTTAAAGCTTCCTGTCCAAAGCTCAGCTCAGTTATATTCAGTACAATGGGATGATACTATCCATACACCATTTTTTTTTTCCCCCAGTGGCTTGCTCCAGTGTTGTCTACCTGCCATTATCAACAACTGAAAAATATAATACTGTGGATACTAGTTTCCAAATCAAATGAATACTTTGACTACTTTGAATTAGTTATTTAACTACTTCATCACAGAATCTGGGTAATACACAAAAGTTTCCAAAAATGAATTGTGGCAATGTGGGTAAAAAATGACATACTTGCTTTAAAGCCTATTGAGTACTTCTTTTTCTCCCAACACATGTAGTTCTTGACCTATTGGGTGCATCTACACATGCCAGTTTAAGGCTCATTAACAGTGTGGGTCTACACATGAGCACACTTAATAAACCTTAAAATGGCAAATTTAGTCTATCTGTACCTAAATTTGATACCTGCAAAAGCAGATATCAATTTTAGACACAAATAGCTGAAGCACATTGTGATGACTGGAGGTATTGTAGGGCTTGCTGCCACTGCTGAGAGTTCATTTGCCTACAGGAAGGGCTTAAATCTCAGATCACCTGATCTGCCAGGAGACTGATCTTACTTTTCTTTTCTGCCACAACTTGGTTGGTACAATGTTAATAGGAGACAATACCCCAGGTCTCAATCTCTGTCTTCCTCTGTGGGGCTCCAGACCTCTCCTTTACCCCACACAATCCATTCCATTTGACCCTAGTGCTCTTTCCTGCCTGGGACAGGGAAGAGCACTCAATGATCTGCTCAGGTCCCTTCTGACCTTAATATCTATTAATCTAATGCATAGTCCTCTGTAGCCTGTCACCTGGGTGACCATAGTCTTAGTCCAGCACACACCCACATCCAGGGTATGGCCTTAGACTAGGCTCAAACACCCCAGACACAACTGTTTCAGTCTCCCTTTAGAGTCAGTCCATGCAGCCACAGTTCCTTGGTAGGATCTCTCTTCTGGGCAAAACAAAGACCCACCAAGATGGTTCTAACCTTGGAAGGAAGTCTTCCTTGCCTCCCTCTGGGGCTAGAAATGCTTCCTGGCAACTTCCCTCCTTCAATCCAGAGCGAGAGGCTGCTCCAGAAGTGTTGCTGTGATTCTTTTTTTCTTTTGCTGGCCTCCAGCTGCAGCTGTAAACTCTGTTTACTTTCATTTTCCCTTTGTCACTGCCAGCTGCTCCTCCTCCCTTAGTCTCAGCTGTCTGGTACATAAAGCACCCTGGGGGCTCTGTTTACTCTCTCTCATGCCTGCACAAGTTTTAATGCAAGTGTAGACATGCTAAGGCACATTAATGTTGTGTATGTCAACTGATTTGAGACTAACTTTAGTCCCAAGTTGGTCCGCACACTGCGTTAATGCCCCTTAGTGTGAACATGTGTAGATGTGCGCCTACATCAACTTAATGTGCATTAGGCAAATGCATGTTAAGTTTAGGTGCATGTAAAAGCATGTGTAGACACTCCCATTGATTAGCAAATAAATCTGTATAGTTTTCAGACATACTTATAAGTAGTGTCACCAAGAAAAAATGTTCTTAAAGATAAATAAAAAGAAAGCAGAGGTAAAGCGATTAAATTAAATTATTAGAATTGGCACAGAAGAGCACAGATGAAGAGCTGCTGTCAAAGTTTAAAGGCATTCTAACTCCCAACATAAAAATGATGGCAGTGCAAAAATGAGCAAGAGAAATAATTTAGACCTTTTTAACTGCTAAATATTATGCTTAAAATCTTTGCTTGAAAATTAAAAGCAATTCAATGAAGATAGCTATGTAGTCTGCTCTAAGATGCATACTTGAAAAAAAATTGCATATTTAATCACAGTGATTTTAGTATTTTTGTCTACTTCTGTTTCTAGTTTAGGGAAGGGGAAAGGGGAGAAAATTTTGCCTGAGCAGTTTTTCTCTTTTGTAGTTTTTTCTTTACAGATTTCAGTTTTTGAAAATTATAAGTATCACTGAATGAGAGATACCAGGCTGTAAAGAAAGTTACTAGGTTTGAAAGAAGTGTGAGGAAGTCTTCAGCTGATTTTGGATGAAGAAAGGGCAAATCAATAGAAGTCAGCACCAATTTGGTCTTTTTGAGGCCCATAAAACATTTTTTACAAGCTGGCATGTTTGAAGAGTGATGCTTGCTCTTTGCCAAGTTTTCATTTGTAAGTAAAATATTTTTCAGCAGAACTTGCGATAAACAGTGGAAGTCTCAGGTGGGTGATCTCTTTGAGGAATTGCTATATTTAATGCTTGAAAAGCAAAGGCAAATGTGCAGACTCCTTTTCTGTTGTTATCCGACCTGTGAGAGTCATACATCCTTCATCCAATAGTGGGGTAGATGGGTGTTGATATTGGTTTTGGTTTTGTCTCTGTATGTTGGTGTCCAAGAGAGAGGACTGTCCTCTGATGAGCCCACAGTGCCAACCTGTATCACTCATTTATTTTCTATTAAGTCCCTTTGTACTTTTTATCATGCCATCCTTCAGACTTGGAAGAGCCTCTCCATAAATATCCATGAAGCCACTTTACTGTTCTTGTTTGAATCCATTCTTAATGTTTTGCTTTTCTATGACTTCCAAAAGGGTGTTGATAATGCTTAAGTTACTTAGCAAGTGGGCTGAAACCATAACCTATCAGTACTGTCAGTGCTGACCAATATTTTCTCCCTATTTTCCTGTGTCTGTCTCCATCTGTTTCCTGTTAGACTTACCTTGCAGACTGTTGTGCCCAGGTGCCATCTGGAAGATTGCATGTGTGTATACCATTTAGCACAGCTGGATCTGGCACTGCAGTGTGAGCACAGATTTATTGTTTAATTGTTTGCTGAATAGAGATGGATATAAGCACATGCAAAACTGGGGGTCTAACGCAGGAGGCATATTAGCATTAGCAAATGAGGAATAACAGCACTGTCAACGTATCAACCTCTGGGACTACTGTGTGCAAGTGTTCTGTATCATAAAAGAAACATCCCAATGATGTCCTTTACTATTATCTGGTCATTTGTTTACAGGTAAATTATTTATCTTGGTGAAAATAATGCTTCAGTATAATGCAGTGATGGTCCCCCAAAATGTAGTTCTTTAAAGTCATCTTGAGAAATTACTGGACAAAGCAGAGACATGAGTTTGTTTATACATGGTGTTTTTAGTGGGAGTTGGGGGAAACTGGAAAACTAGAAACTGGAATAAAGAAACCACACCCACCTTTTATCCTGCTCTAAGTTGATATAAGTATGATAGTTCTGTTGTATTGCAATGATAAGATGCACTCTGCATCTGTCACCAGTACTCTGTTTTTTAGATTAATGACTATCAGTGGATAACAGACTAGTGTTCATTAGACTAATACAAGGTATTACAAATGGACTAGTATTAAGCATTAAAACACATCCTTGCAAGATCAATCTCTGTCTTTGTCTCAGAGTTGCAATTCTTAAATGAATGTAGCTGATGTCAGATTTTAATTCATGTTGCTACATTGAAATAAAGAGCTCATTAGGGTGAGTTTATGCTGGATACCTCCATACCAGCCATAGTTCTGCAGTGCCCTAGATTCCCTTCGAATTACACTAAGTGTTGATTCCAAGGAAGTTGAGGGTACCCAGTTCCTTTATAAATTCAGGCATTAGTACAGTGTTTGAATTCACTTAAAAAAGGTTCTAAAGCATTTAGAAAAATGCTTAGTGATATGGTTCTGTGTTTATTATTCTGATCCCCAAACACTAGGGTTATGTGAATATGGACACAGGAAGATGAATTTCATGTAGGGCCACATGAAACTTTGAAGTGTGGCAACTTCTCATGTTGCCTTGTGGGGTCAGGCCAACTCTCAGGATCTCAATATTGCACTGTTACACAGGAGGGTGTGACACAATTGCACATATACAAACACACAAATCAGTTAGGTGCATACATGCACACACTACCAACTCAGGCACATACACATCCAAACCAGCCTAGGCACAAGCATACCTATCAACGGTTCAAACACATACACTATACACCCCAAAGTTAGACACAGATCACTAATTCATATATCATGCACACAATGCCATATACATATATATATGTAACCTGGACAGTACTCCAAGAGGTACCCCCTCTCCAATTGAAGGGACCAAAGCAGGTGCACAAGTGCTGTGGGAGGTATAGGGACTCTCCTCCCCTATAGAGCAGAGCCAGACTACCAATGGGGACTTAACCATATACCTTTTAATACTGGGAACATAACAGGCATAAATCAGAGGGTACAGTGGACACTACAATGCCCCAAGGAGGCAGGATTCAACAAAGGTTAGACACTTACAATCATTGACAAAAACAGGGTTAACAAAATATAAAACGGAAACAGCAGAACAAACAATATGGGTTGGTGAAATATAAAAAGGCACAAGATGCAAAATGTCAAATAAACATAAGGCCTTAGTACCTGGAGAAGGAGAACACAATGGCCCCTTTCCACTGCAAGAAGACTTGCTTCTTGTTAGCTTGTTACTCATCCCAAGTCCCCTCCACTGGGACTTAAACCCACATCTTCCACATAGTGCGCAGAAATGCTGCCACACAGCCACCACTGGTAACAATATGCTGGCTTGCTAGGGGTCTTGACCTTCCTGGAGCCCTGGCCTCATGTCGAGCTGCCCAGCCTCTGATTGGAAGAGCTGGAAGCAGAGCTGGGAACCCCTCAGGTCACTGCTCAGATCCTTCCTGGAGCTGGGTAGCCTCTTCTGCTGGCTGCAGCCTTTCCTTGGGGATCCTGGAGCCCAGTGGGGGGCCTCTCCTGCCAGGTGCATGCTGCGCTACTGAGGGTCGTACTGCTGCCTGCAGGTCCTGCCCTTTCAGGCTCTTCCAGGGTATTGCTTCTGCCCCGCTGGCTCAGCTCTTACCAGCTCTGTGAACCCCCTTCCTTGTTATCCCTCGCTGGCCTCTACCTTGAGTCAGCACATGCTGCCCCTTTTATCCCCCTCCAGGTGACCCAAGGGGCCAACTGGGACACAGGGGGGTGAGTCTCTGGGGCCTGATTGGTGCAGAAAAGGAATCCCAAGTCCTCCAATCATCTTTTGCCCTTTCAAAACCCCTGGGCTAGGTCACTGCCAGCCAGCCCATCTCTCTCTCTCTCTCTCTCTCTCTCTCTCTCTCTCACACACACACACACACACACACACACACACACACACACACACACACACACACACAGAGGTAAGTTCCTACCATGGATGGTACAGTGTGTATGTGTGTGCTTGGGGTACCTGGGATACTTGGGGGAAGGTGCAGGTGAGAGAGAGAGAGTTAAAGTGTTGGGAGTAAAATTGCCAGAACCAGGATTAGAACCAGTAGACTACAGAGAAGCTGGCTAAAGAACTGAGGCTTGGGTTTACTTAAGGTAGACTGGAAACTGAGCCAGACAGCTGAGATATGGGGGGTGGGGGGGACAGATAAGTGGTGGCAAGGAGGAGACAGCCAGGAAATAAACTGATGCAGAAACCTGGTTGCTCAGGGGGAAAGGAAATGGCAGTGGGGATAAGACAGTGGCAAAGAAACAGGAGTTTGGAGGCAGAGAGGAGCTCAGGACAGGTGTTGGAGGTGGCAGTGAGCCAGAAGCAGGAGAGGGAGCAATGAGACAGAAGTTAGAGGGGCAAGGAGCAGAGACTGGAGCAGGGCCAAAGTAAAGGAAAACCCAACTTAGGGGTCCAAATAACAGTTTTATTAAACAGACAACACACTACACAGCCCCATAAAGTTATTGGTTCTCACACACACAAGCACTCAAAATGGCAGCAGGAGAAAGAGACTCAGTGGAAGGGCTGGAGTCCAGGTATGGAAGAGAGGCAGAGTCCAAGTCCTTGGTTGAAGAGGGGGTGGGGGTTGATAGCTACCTATTCAGGCTGGAAAGGGGTCCTCGTCCAGTAGGTGTTGTTGTCCAGAAGGGGGTCGCTGTCAGGGCCTCTGGGTAGATAGGTGGTGTGGCATGGTGCTCGTCCAGATGGAGAGGGCATCCCATTGGGTCTGTCTTCACTGCCCCTTTTTATGGGGGCAGACCTTGTGTGACCCTAGTGACAGGAGGCATGCCCAGGCAAGGGTCAGCCCCTGGCGTACTGAGCATGTGTACTCTATGCAGGGATGTGCAGTTTTAGGTGTCTGTAATGGTGGGGTACAATGGTAGAGTTGCTGGTTCTGCAGGGTCTTTTGTCTTTCAAATGCTGGGTTCTTGTAGCTGTTTCTGGGTGAGGTCCATGGTTCCTGAATGAATCAATGCGAGGTGATGACCCAGTCGTTACAGGCTATTCAATAGAGGCCTGCTACCATTGTATTTCAATCAATCCCCATCACTCTCGTTCATCCGGGAACCAATTTGCATGGGAGGGATACGTGACTCATACAGTTGCGACATAGGGGATCCCCGGGCAGAGGACACAAGATGCAGACTTGACATACAAAATGAAAACTTGACATTACTTTGGTTCACTTACAAACACAGGCCTAAACTATACAATATCCATATGTAACAATAAAAATCAATATGAAAATGATAATAATACAATATACAACAGTAAGAATCAATACAAACCTAATAATAATACAGTATAAAACAGTGGATATCCTAAACCAAAAACTTGCTACCAAAGTAAAACTGTTAAAGCTTCTCCTAAGTCTGAGCTCGCTTATGCTTGTCTATAGGGAATAGAGAGGGAGAGAAAGAAAAGCCAGAAATAATTGGGGAAGGGAAGGGAATGCATATCTATCATATATATGTATATATATATAAATATGTATTAAAAAAAAAACACTGGGGGTTTTGCTACACTCCAAGGTAATTGACAAAGGTACATCCTCATATCCTGCAAGAAAAAGAAGTTGAATTACAGAAGCTTAGTTGTCTTTCATTGAGGCTGAGCTATCATAGTTACCTTCCAACTGCAAAGCAAAGAATAGCATGTGTCAGCTGCGGTTTGTATGCAAGGTAAAGCCAACCTCACACACTCCTGTTCGGTGCCGTGGTAATTAATTTGTATGCTCATACTTGTAACTGATTGCTACTTTTTTGGAAGAGGTTAAGAGCTAAAGTGAAAAATCAGAAGGGAAATAGTTCTAATTCATCTGAAATATAAATCTTTCAGTCTTTCTCATAAGAAATAAATTTTTATTCTGAAATGGTCATAACCGTTCTTTTGACATGAAAATGACTATTTTCCCCAAATAAATTAAAAAGAAGTAAAGAGCTAGCTTCACAAGGGAGGAATGGGAGGTAGTGGTAATGTTTTCCTCTTTAGCCAATAACCATTTCAGTTGCGCAGGATTAGAGACTTAGGCTTATTTGTTAGGTTTATTTGTTTTTCTGCCTGAATAGATTTGAACTAGTATCTCCCACATCCCATGAGAGTGCTCTGTCCCCAGTGCTGCACAACATCTGGGAACAGTGTTCTTTGAACCTCTCTCACTGTTTGCTGGAGAAGGATCTGGATCCTTGATTTGACAACAGGTCTCCTAGCTCTCAGGTGAGTGACCTAACTACCGACTCCATGGCTAGGTACAGACATTCAAAAAGCCCAAGGTGGAATCATTCTAAGTTACATAGTTTCCTGTAAGTTTAGATGAGTAGCAAGCAGAACATACATTCACCCTTTGGCAGGGTGGTGGGGGGCAGGCAAGTATTAGCCCAGGTTCCACCATTTTAAAACCAGTCTATGTGTGCCAAACTTTTCTTCTCTTATGCATATAGATGATTTTGCATCACTTATACCAGTACAAGTGTAATGTCTGTATCTATTCCATGTATTCTAAGGACCACTACTTATTTTTTAAATTTCTGCATGCCTGAACTGAATGAAGTGCGACTTCAGCAACCAGAGGTAGTATTGGCCTAGGTAATTCACTATATTTCTACTGCATTTTAAGAATCTACATTAATAGCTATGACTTGCCATTGGTTGTGTGCAGATGCCTTTTTGGTTTTTTATGCATTGATACACAGTAGATGTTTATACAACTCATCTAAGTTCAGTTTTTGTTGTGGGGGTGTTTCTTTAGGAAAAAAAATAAATCAAAACTGTAGCTCCAAACTTTTGATCAGGCTATGCAAACTTTGGATGCAAATCTCCACTGATTCTTTTATGCAGAACTGGGCTACAAATTTCTTGCTAATGGCCTTTCTCATGATATTTCTGGTTTCAGTCCTGAACAGAAGTGATAAATTACTTACCTAAACATTCTATAATCTTTAAGAAATAAGTTGCTTTTTAGCTGTAGAAATACTTAAAACTGTTAATATTTAATCAATTAATGTACTCTGAATGCACCACTGTGAAAATATTTACTGTTGTTTTCTGTACCTTTAGTAGGAGGCTCTCTACAGTAGTGAATGTAGGTAGGATTATGCCCTAACATATTAAAAATGTTAATATTTTGAATGAAGCTGAAGTACCCTCAGAAAAAATCCATGGAAGATTCTAATATAATCCTTTCTCCATGAACAATATACCTTATGGCAGGGGTGGGCAATTATTTCTGGTGGAGGGCCACTTACTGAGTTTTGGCAAGCTGCATTGGTAGCCCCACTGGTTGACAGTTGCCCCACCCCCTGGTCACTATCTTGTGGCCAGAAGTCCTGCCCTTTAACCCCTGACCTTTGCCACCAGAAGTCCCTCCATTGCCCCCAGAAGTACTCCTTTTAGCAAGGGGTTTTGCCATCTCAGAACCAAAAAAATACCAAATTATATTCTAAAAATCAAACATCTACAACATTCATTACTATGATTTCAAAAAATATTTGTCCTAATTTACATGTGTTTGTGTGGGGGACACAGAGGTGATTGCACAATAGCTTAAAATGAAGTCTTACTCTTATATATTGTGGGGGGGGGAGCATGGGGGTGGGTATAAGTTTTTGGGGGTCTGTTGGTGTGTGGGTATGTGGCATGTGGGGGTGTGAGCATGGGGTGAGGGAGCATGTGGGGGTATGGATATGTGGGGTATGGGTGGGTATGGGGTTTGTGGGGAGTTGTGTGGGGGATAGGACTGGGGTGTGTGAGGGGATGTGGGGGCCTGTGTGTACAGCAGTGGGAGGGGGGGTGCATGTGTATGGTGGAAGGGTGTGTGGGACTCCCCCTATGAACACACACACATACATACACACACTGTCTCTCCCTCCCTCCCTGGATGCGCATGCACACACACACACACACACCACACGCACACACTGTCTCTCCTTCCCTCAGTGCTCTCTTCCTCTCCCTCTCCTTCTCCCTCATTGCAGGGACATGCACTTACACACATGTGCACACACCCCATCCTGATCCTGGCCCTGGCGTACCAGCATAGGCCCTGTGCTCCCCCAGTCTAGTGATGCAGCCAGGAGCCACATGGTGCTGGAGCAGCGGGCTGGTGTGAATGGAAACAGTGAAAGGTGTGGCAGGCAGAGGCTTCCAGTTGTGGCAGGGGGAAGGTAGGAGGAGCCTGAGAGCTATGGGCTGGGCAGGACAGAGAAGCCTACTGAGTCCTGCTGGCTTCTCCTGGGTCCTACTGCCCCTGGCTCCTGTCATCTTTGACAGTCAGCCAGAAACAGATAAATACAAATTTTATAAATTTTCAGTGGCCCCATGGGCCAGAAAGAATGGCCTGGTGGGTTGGATCCAGACTATGAGCTGTATTTTTCCAACCCCTGCTTTTTCTTCCTAACTCCTTTTATATACAGCCTGCAATATTTCCTATCTTTGAGAGGAAAGTTAGGCATTTTTAATGAATGTGCCTTTTTCCTCTTATACTGAAGTAAGTGAAAAAAGTGACTTCCTGAAGTAATTCCTGATTTCCCTACCCAATATGGGATGTCAGGTCTACTTATGTACAAATGCAATAATTGTTTTCCCTAGTACATGTAACATCCTGTATTATTCACCTTTAGAAAAAGAGAAAGTCTTTTTACTTTAAAAAGCAAGACATTCCAACTCCATTTTATGTGGGCAACATTTGTCACAAATTATTTTATTGGAGAAGAAGCAGTTTCACAAATGTAAGCAGAACATATCAACCATATGAAGCACATTTAAATGAAATACAGGCCGGCACACAAATTATGTCCATGAAAAATTTCTTTGATATAGATAATGAAAATGAAGAATATTTTAATATGAGGTCCTGAGCAGTTTCCCTTCAAATAAATAAGTTAATAAACTGAATAATTGGGAATTGCACACTTTGTAATTTGTAAAATATCCAAGGTTCAGTTAAGGCAGGCAAGGGTGGTATATATATATATATATCCTCATACAGAAATGATAATCCCAAAAAAAGTAGCTACTTATATGCCTTACGAATGTACTGAAGAGTGCCTGCCTACATACTCAGTACATTACAATATTAAGCCAAAAATAATTGCCCCTCTTACCCTTGCAGTGTCTCAATTTGTCTGAAATCATCTTCTTCCATCTCATACCTCAGCAACATTTTCCTATCATCATCTCCTCATCTTCCCTTTCCTTAATGGCTGAAATATATTCTCTTCTCATCCATTTCATGTAATGGCCTTTAAAAAAATCAACCATTACTATTAGTTAATTCAGTATGATATCAAATACAGAGCCTCCCTCTTCCCCCTCCCCCACTCACACTTTTTTTAGACTAACAGACAACTAAGCTATCTCAGTGCATAGATGCAGTACTGTCTGGAAGACAATAATTCAGTTGCGTGAAGAACATTAAAGGTTGTTGGTGCTGGTGGTCACGTATATATACACAGCTACATACGTTTAATTTTATGTGGTGGAAGAAAAGAGTTTTACCAGAATAAGCTATGGTTCAGCTGTTGGGGCATTCATTTGGGATGCTGCTATCTCAATTCAAATGCTGCATATTGGTGGACTCCCCATGCTATTTGAAGAGTCCTGAAGTAGTTCCTTTACCTGGCTCCAAGTGTGAGGTCTGAAATAGTGTCACGTTCGATGTCAAGAAATGTATAGATCTACAGAGCAAGCCCTTTATATAATTAGGTATCTAGCAAAAAGTGTAAGGTGAAATGAACTACCATGATGATGAAGCCAGAAGGGAAAATTTCTGCTTCCATTCATGAATAGGATATATCTGTAGCATTTTGCCTAAGAGTCACTTAATGCATAGTTCATTGCAGCCACTATGTTATGACATAAAGAAGGTCTTAAAGAAATTATATAACTAAAGATATTTTATTCTTTCTCTGTTGTTTTCTATATACTGACCACACTAACGATCCATTCAATAGCTTAGTCTTAAGCTACATATTCAAGAAGGTCAAAAAATCCCTCATTCGTTTGTGGTATAGAAGGTTTGAAAGTCCACTGACCAAATTTTATATTTCCTTGTGTACAACTGGTCTGAGGGCTTCAACTGTTTGGCAAAGTGAGCATCTTTTGTGAGTCTCCCCATAACCCTTTTCTTAAGCAGCTAGCTGTGCTCAATAGCAAAATTGATTCTAATTGCTTCACAGCAGGTGGAATGATTTAACCTGAGGCAAAGCAATTGTCTTTATTCAAAAGTGTGCACACCTTTCCCACTTTCTTTTTTTTCCATAAAAGCTATTGTGACCCTGAAAGAGCAAATGAAATGTTTGTCTTCCTTCCCCCCGCAACCCCCCCAAAAAACAAAAAACAAAACAGTACAGTTCATGAACTATTTTAGCTAGTACATTAATAAAATCTCCCAAGAGCATAAAAACAACCCAGACCCCGGCATTAATAATACTGGATTTATATTCTCCATTTACCTCATGCGATGCATACAATGTGTTCCCTAGGAAAAAGCCACATTGAATATAAATAATTGTATAGATCTTTTGGTAAATTTCATATTGTCAAACATCTGGTGAAGGATTAATGGCTAGAGCAGAAATAAGTTCTTTAGAATTTCCTTTTTTGTAGTAATTGCACTATCGTGCTTAAGCTGCTAAGCTCCCTCCTACCTACAACCAGTCTCTTTGGATTCTTTCTTGTTGCACACCACAGCAAAACAAGAAATAGCAGTGAAGTCTATTAGCATTTACAGAAACATTTGTCAGCAACTTGGATGGTGACATAACTTCTAAGTGCAGCCTGCTGGGAGACGGTCCAAGCCAGGCCATACCCAAGCTGGCAAGGATTTCAATAAATCTCTGCAAAAGCATTGTAAACAAGTACTTCTGGACTTTGTTTGTGCTTGTGAATTCAGCTAAAATGCCTTCTCCATCTGGGAATTCTGATTTCTCCTAAGTTGAATTTCCCTTTTTGCTTTTCTCTAGTACTTTAACCATTTTTGATTGTCTGCACCAAATTCAGAAACCACATAAGAGGTAGTGCCTTCTATTCATTTGTATGTCTGTGAATGTAAGTTAACATGAAATATTATGGTGTGGAAGAGCAGAGTTGTAAGAAGAAAAGGAATGAATATGAAGAGATGCAACAAATCAAGGAATACCTATCTAATCTTGTCCATTGTGGGGTGTTTTTTTCTGTTCTTTATCCCCCTCTTATATTTCTCCAGCCAGTAAATTATCAATTTACTGTTCTTTATTAGTCATATGACAGACACCAGCAAGATTTTTTCCCATATGAATAACTATGAATATGATATTCTAATTCTCTTTAAAATACAGTTTGATTATCTCAATTCAGCATCATATCAGCTGGCTATAAATGGAATGAAAAAAAAAGCAGAAGTTGTTTTACAAGCCAGGAAAGAGCTGTGATTTTGAAATCTTAATCAGATGAAGTAATGAAAAATCCTCAAGAGTTTATGAAAGATTTCAAGGTTTACTTTATGTGAGATATAAAATAAAAGTTCAATAACTCTATTTAAACTAAAAGTGACATTAATGTATTTAGATAGTTTTAGGAAAATGTGTCACAGATTGTTCTTTAAAAAGAAAAGCTTGACCTATAAACATAAGCTGCCTTTGAGGAGTTGAAGATGGACCATGTTTTCAATCACTATTAGAACTAATACCAAATATAATTAGATTTTGACAATAAAGAAATTAAACTGAATATACACAAGCCAGATAGTTACTGGTACACATGTGGTGGTTTCCTCAACATCTGGTCTATTGAAAGCCAGGCTGAACCAATGTATTTTTGGTCCAATTTCCCACCCCCATGCATTTTAGTGCTAAAAAATAAGGGATTGGTATGATTAACTTGACCAAATGTTGTACAATGTTATTAGTTTTCCCCCCACATATATGCTAACCTTTAATGCTGTGATGGGAAAATATGTTGCATACCATAACATGATGAAACTGCTGCAATTTAAGAGAACATTTTCTTTTTTCCATCCTGAATGAACACCTGTCAGTAATTAAAATAGTGAAATTAAAATCCAGACATTTTGCATTTCTATATAATGCCAATTTCCTGATGACCATTCCAAGTGTTTCAAAAGGTTTCTGGATCTTTCCAATATTTTCATAACAGCCAACTGCACTGGAAATGCAATCCAGGATCCCTGTGCTCAAATTTGAAGTATGTAACTAGATGCAAGATGAACCAGTTCAGGAAAATAGGGGGCTTTCCAGTATTGGGGCACACATAAAAACAAGCATTCATTTAGAAAATGTGGACCTAAATGGCTTGCCTCGAGTTTTATCAAAGGATCAAAAGGAGAGCTGAAAGACAATTTGAATGACTTGAGGCCCAGTCTTGTCCACCGTTCCTAGAAATAGTTGTGGAGTCTGGGCTCACTGGTAGAATACTTTGTTATATTAGGAATTAGGACTTGGAAGTGAAGCACAAGTTCTAAAACAAAGGGTTGGTACTGAAGAACCAGTTTGTTTTCCCAAGGGATGATGAGGTCTTACTTCTTGTCGGGGAACAGCGGCCCCAAGGTCACGGTGGGCCGAGGGTTTCGATACAAAACAGGCGGGATTAGCGGCGAGGAGTCTGAGTGGTACGGGACACGCTTGCGGTTTTAGAAGATGGATTTTATTTACTTACACTTCTGGAGCGTAGGCAGGAAACTTGCTTCAGTTACAGTTGCAATAAATGAACACGAACAACAAAGGGGTCTGTTGGCCCACGGGGTTCTCGAGTGAGCCCTTGCTTTCTAGCCAGAGCTAGGGCCGGCTGCCCAACTCAATAGTCCCAGGGCTGGTCAACAGCTCATTGATCGGGATAACAAATAACAGAACTGTAACACGTAGAATGTTGTGATGCCAGTCCAATGTGGACAAAACAGGTGGTTGTTAAGATGCCGAAGTCAACGTGGAGGTTGAAGATACGATGTCATAGCCAGTGGTCGAGACGTGGGATCGTGGTCGAGGTTGAAGCCGGAAATTAGTTCATTAGCCAGAGATCAATACGGAATAATCAGATCAAGACAAATCAAATAGATCGCAAAATCATAGCTGTGAGGAGACCAGTGGGCCCAAAGCCCTCCTGAGGAGCAGTCCCTGCAGCCGCAGCCTCTGCTCTCAGGTTCAGTTCGATCTCTTCCTGTGGGACAGTCTCTGCTAAGGCAGTATCTGTTGAACAGGTCGAGTGTGGTCTCCCCCCTGAGGAGCAGTCCCTGTGAATAGCAGCCTCTGCTCTCAGGGTCGAATCTCTCCCTGTGAGACAGTCTCTGCTAAGGCAGTATCTGTTCACAGGTCGAGCGTGGTCTCCCTCCTGAGGAGCAGTCCCTGCATTAGCAGCCTCTGCTCTCAGGGTTTGGACAGGAGACCAGTGGGCTTAAAGCCCTCCTGAGGAGCAGTCCCTGTCAGGCCAGCCTCTGCTCTCAGGATGAATCTTCCCTGTCCGCACCGCTGTCAGAACCCCCCAAAACTCTCTCTACCTCTCCTTCGCTAACTCCCCCCTGAGGAGGGGCCCCCAAGTCTTTATGACAACCGGGTAGCCAATCAGGTTGTCTTCTCTAAAGAAATTTCTAGTCCGATTACGTCATGCAGTCTGTGGACTGAGCATGCGTCTGGTCAGATTACTTCATCTGCTGAGCAGAACTGAGCATGCGAGTTCTTACAAAACTAGGTCAGCTTTGATTGACAAGCCAGGGGTCGCACAGGGGGCACATGCTGGGCACGCTGTGGAATTTTCCATAGGCCTCGTCTGCTTGTCTGCGCGTGATCAAACTTAACTCTTGTGTTGCCAGCATACACTTAAAATTTGGTCCGGACACTTCTGAAAGGAAATACGGTGACACAGGAAACACAGAAGAAAGCATAATTTAGAAACTCCATCTTCTAAGTGTAATACTAACATTGTTCCCTGTCAGACTGTGAAGGCAGTAGAGCAAGGTGGACATCTTTTTGCAGTGCTGATCCACTGGTATGAGGGATTTACACTGTGCCACAGTAAAAATTCTGTGCAACAGAGTCATTGTCTTCTAACCTCCTTCATAGCATTTCCATCTTGGATTTACATTAAGATGGTGACACAGAGAACAAGGTCAGAAGATAAAATGACCTTCTCCTCTTCCTGTTCACATTTAATCTATGAACAGCAGGTGGGGAAATCATCCATTGAACAGCTGTCTTCACACTGAGTTGGTGTTTTATTCCACCTTGAAAAGCCGATATATGTAAACTGATGTCTGATGTAGATAAGCTAGTGCACAAGCTACTCTGAAATCCATAGTCCATGAGATCTAGAAATAACACTGGTTCCTCTCACTGTTGGACAGGAAAACCACGTTAGTAAATTTAGTTGGATACTTGTCCATATTTAGATCAGGATCCAAAAGTAAATATCTACCTTAGGTATCCAATCCAGGCTGGCCCAGGATCTCATGTAGTGATAAGACTTCTTGATTCTCATTGATTTGTGGCTGATCAACAGATTCCCAAAAAAGGCAAAATCTTTAATTACGGTTTTTTTAACTTTACTCATGTGCTTAAATATTAATAAAGGACTTGGCATATGTTTAAATGCTTTGGTGAACAGAAATGTATTCCTGAACTGTACACCTCATCTGCAGGATGCTCTGAGCCATTCAGCCCATCAGTTCAGCTGCAATTGTTTAAAAAAACCAAGTGATTTCTCGTGGCTGTTTAAGAAATTTAAGGTGTTGAAGTTTTTTAAGAGTCAAACTATCATCAAGCTATTTCTATTTCACATCATAAGGTTTGCTCTGAAAAAGTGACATGAGCTCCTTTGTCTTACCTTACTACTGAATTTCATTCTGTTATTATTAACCTTTCTCTTAAAAATTTCCCAAGTTTAACTTCTGTGGGCCAGAAGAAGGATTCTAATCAATCCTCAAAGTGATTTTGTCCCCAGGAATAAAGCTGAATGGTTATAGGAAAATAACTTTCACAGTGCGTAGTTTAGAAGGACAGTGTCTCGTTCCCACTACTATCTGAAACACTGGCCAAGTCCTGAATAATATACTTTATTTTGTCTTATTTTGAAGCAAGAAAAAAATACAACTTTGTGGAATCTTTGAAGAAATTGTACCTCTTTAGACATCAAAGGTATTTCTAACTAGCTGGATCTGTCACTGAGTCTCATTTTTATCTACATACCTTGGGCTTTATGAATGTGTGTTTGATAATTGCTTTGTTGTTAGTCTTTTTGACACTGAGTGAAAGTAGTTTTCAGTGCCTGACAGCCAAATCTATTGGCATATGACAGTCCTCATGCACTGTGAGGCGTTTTCTTTCTGTCTAGTGACAGTAAGAGCTTCTAACTTGACAGAGTAGAGTTTATGCGCCTTTAGAAGTAAGGAGACAACTAAGAGAGGATGTGGGAGCCCTTTATGTCAAAATCAAATCATTCATTCATTTCACACTTGTTGTATAATGCATCAGAGAGAAGACCTGATAGATGCATGTTAAAACAAGTTATTTTATGTATGTTGCTTCTGGGAAATTTGATTACTTAGTGAACTATTAAGGTCTTCTGTTTGTGTCTTTAAAATTTTTACAATGAAAAACCTTCATAATAAATTAATTTCTCTTCAGTTACTTCTATTAAAACGTGGTATTATAGAAAAAGATGTAGTGTCATGTAGAAACATTATGACATTTCACATACAGCTACTGTATTTTCTGCCATGAAGTAATGTATTTTTAGTGTTTTATATGTGTACATTAAATGGGGTATGTGGTTATTTAAATTTTTTTTTTTTTTTAAAGCAAGGATGGATTTCTGGAACTTTTATCAGGGATGGCATTAGAAAATAGAATCAACTTGTTTGCTTGAAAGTTTGCTACATAGTGGTCACTAAAATGTCCATGGTGACAAAGCTGGTTTTGCAACCCAAATGAATGGAAATACCAAATACATAAATAAATAAATAAGAAAACCCAGACATCTTAGACTTATTCATTCCATAGTTAATTGCTTGTCAAAATGTCTTTTCAAAGGGTCTGAAAATGAGTGACTTATAACATCAAAGGAAAGTATCTTATTATAGATAAATTGGTTGATTACTGGATATCCTTGGTGTTCATGTATGCTTTACTCCCATATTCATGAGAATATGTCTCCACTGATTCATCTTTGCAACTGGATCCCAACATATCAATATTTCATTTGTATTTGTCCCTTCTGCTACTTGATGTTGGTTGTTTCTTTTTATATCTAAATGCTTCACCAGTTACAGGATGTCTCTCTGAGATGGTCCACAGCATGCAATTTTTCCATCTGTGGGTACCCAAGGGTACATTGTAGCAAATATATCTATCTGTTGGTATTCTAAACATGCTTCTTTTGATCTGAGTAATGAACCCTCTAGCAGAGAAAGTTTTTGGCAATGATATCTAAGTGTTAA
>NW_017729000.1:32528576-32530157 GCF_001723915.1 Gavialis gangeticus
ATGCAATTTTTCCATCTGTGGGTACCCAAGGGTACATTGTAGCAAATATATCTATCTGTTGGTATTCTAAACATGCTTCTTTTGATCTGAGTAATGAACCCTCTAGCAGAGAAAGTTTTTGGCAATGATATCTAAGTGTTAACCAATCAGTATTTTAAGAAACTGTGCCAAATATATGGAAGTTTTTTGTTATTTCCATTTAAGAAGTGGAAGATGAAGCATTATAGCTTACCCGGAATGAAGAATGGTTGAATATTTGGTCTTCTGCAAGAGAAGACATTTTAGAGGAAGGCATAACCCTCTTTAACTTGTATTTTACGCCACTAATGCAATTTATATTTTTCAGTGAAATAACTTTAGGAATTGGCACTGCTGTGTCATGAGCACTCATGCTATAAACTTGAGGATTGATAACAATAACTGTATCCAGTTTAGTTCAGATGCTAGTGTAGCTAGGTTTTTTGGGGTGTTTTTTTTAAAGCTGTCTAAGCTCTTGGCCCCTGTAATACCCTACATCTGTGAGTTCCACAGCATTATTTGTGATTGAGTGACGAGGTGTTTGGGGATTTTGTTTCATGTTTAAACTGGATTTTCTTATTGCCTTCTAAACAGGCAGATGTTACTAACCACATTCCTTTTCCAAGCTGGTTTAGTTCATTTTCTCTGAGACTCCTCTTTCAAGAGTTCATTATTTGGAATAGTGAAATCTGGGAGGATTTATTAAATATCTATTTTAGCTGTCTGAGATGTATAAATTCCAGAATAACATCAGCCACCTGCTGACTTGGATTAAAACGACAAACTTGTTCAGCCCTTTCTCCATTATGTCCAAGCTGATTTGATTTTTAGCCCTGGCTTCAATTCAAAATAGATCCTTTTATATGATATATATGTTCCTTTACTCAGGCTTCTTCTCTTACAATGACTCCCATTTTACCTTAATAAAAATAACAACCAGAGGATCCAGTAGGCTCTACTCTCATTGTTTTTAATGACAAAATGTTGTCCTTAAGGGTTTAAGAGAGTTTTTGACTGAGTAAGAGGCTTCAAGGAAGCATGCAGGATTTGAAACATTGACAGATAATATTGCAAAATATCTTAACTGTATGAAGGGGCAGAGAGTGTTGGTTTGTATGTTTGTTTTTTGTTCTGTTCCAAAAAGGTATGATGTTAGCAAAGTAAAAAGATGGACATTGGTCAGTTCTTAAAATATTCAGGGTTTTTCTGCAACTCAGAAAAAATACTTTGACAGAATTTCAAAGAGGGAATAGAAATATTTACAGTCAAAAGGCTTATATTCTAGGCCTCTCAGTTCTGAATGAGATGATTGTATTGACATATTTTCAGTGTCTATTTTTTCTCCAGAAGTTCTCCCTGACCCCCAAAGTAGGTTTGGATGAATGAAGCATAAAAGTAAAAATATCTTTAAATTATGCATTCTTGTGAGAGACCTTTTTTTTTTTAAGAGAAAAGGTAAAGGAAGTTTGATCATCAGGTGGACTTTTCCAAGTCACCTAAATTGAACATCATTGTCACAGGGGCACTCGGGTGCCCCGTGCCTAAGTAGGGATTGGGGCCTCT
>NW_017729000.1:32530168-32532769 GCF_001723915.1 Gavialis gangeticus
GGTTGAGACCCCAGCCCGAGGGTGGTATTCTGCCTAGTCGGGTGAAAGACCCCGAGAAGGGTCAGGGGGCCAGGCTCGGCTACAGGCCACCTGAGCCCCGAGCACGGTTGAGCATGGGACAGAACCCAGAGACGGCGATAGCGCGGAGAGCGCATGTATAGGCCCGAGTGAGGGTGAGTGTAAGAGGCCGGAGTAGGGCAGGCACGCGGTTAGAGGTCCGAGGCAGGGCCGGGGCATGCGGGTGAGAGCCTAAAGAGGGCGATTACGCTAGCCGAACCCCGGTAGGGGCGAGACCGGGCTTGTACAGCAAGGGCGCGAGAAGCGCGGGACAAGCCCCAGAGAAGAGCGAGGGTGCAAGAAGCACGGACATAGGCCCCGGCGAGGGCGAGGGCGAGGGCATGAGAATCGTGATTAAAAGCCCGGAGTAGGGCAAGCACGTGGGTGGAGGCCCGAGGCTGGGCCGGTGCATGCAATCTAGAGCCCGAAGAAGGGCGAACACACGAGTAGGCCCCAGAGAGGGGCGAGGACTAGTGAACACAGGGGTGCTAGAGCAAGGGGCGTTGGTCACGTGACAAGCCCAGGGGTGCCTGAGGAAGGGCATGGGTTGCGTGACAAGCCCAGGGTGCCAGGCAAAGCACAAGTGACCAGACAACGTCTGGAACAACTGCGAGGCTTGGGGCGTGCTAAAGGGGAGGTAGGAGGCACGCATAGCCCATAAGGCAGGGGTTTTACCAAGTCACCCCATCTGGTATGGGGGGGCGGTATGAGCAGAGCACTGTGTCCACGGGGATCGTAAGGCAGCCTCCCATATCAAATTGTTATTCCAACAAGACGTGACGGGCAAGAATAGAGGGTTCTGGATCGCTAACTTGGCACGGTAGGGGGCACTAACGGGATCATGGCCGCTCCTAGGCCCCCCTCCGTGACAATCATATTGAATAAGTTGGCTTTTTTTAGCAGTCTTATTTTAACTTTGGTCAGACACGCACATGAGATTTCCATGAGTAATGGGCAATTTTTCATGTGGTGCTGTTTAAAGAAATGGTACAATAGAAATAATGTGCTTCTGTTCGTATTAATCATGTGGCACTGATTTGAAGATTCTGAGTTTTAAAATGTCCAACACATTTTCTCTTCATGACAGTATGGTTTAATTTTAATTGCGTTTTAAGAAAGAAATAGCCCTAAAGCATCTTGCATTATGCACTATAACAATAATCTTGGTGGAAAAAATACACAGAATACATTTAATTATAGGTCACAACCCAGCAAATCATGAAAATCCTATTCTGAAGTAAATTGTTGCCACTAATTAGCTTTCTTGTTTGCCAGTACCAGACTAAATGCAATTGATGTCTTGCTAATATTGGTTATTTTGTGTGATATTACTGACTTTAAAAAAAATGCTTAGAATCTGGAAGGCATAAAAGACCTTAGGCATAGAAAGAAGACCCTTATGTCCAGTCATTGAGTAGTTTCATAAAAACATTAAAAATCTCTAAATGAAATTATTTCTGTGGCTTTATGTATCACATACTTTGGAAAAGATTTTTTTTTTAAGTTTTGTTAACTCCAGTCCAAAATGAGCAAGGAACATGGTAATTAACTTCTCGTTACTTAAGTGCATTTTCCAAGGCATATATATACAGCAATAGAAACTTCAAGCTTAAAAAAAAAAAAGATAGGTCTGCCTTATGTCTGCCTCACAGGTAATAAGTATTGTTGATGGATGCCAGACTTTTTAGCTCTCCATTTTCTCTTGTTCAGATTTTAACAGGGGGCATCCTGGGTCCAGTATTGTTTAATATCTTCATTAACGAGTTGGACAATGGGATCATTAGCACTCTTAGCAAATTTGCAGACAACACCAAGTTGGGTAGAGTTGCAGATACCTTAGAGCAGGGGTTCTTAACCTGGGTCCACGGACCCCTAAGGGGTCTGTGTATAGATTTCAGGGGGTCTGTGAACTTGGATGGGAAAAAAATTACATCTTTATTTTCACTAACCTCTAACTGAAATTTAGCATTTCCTTCAATTATGAATGTAGGCAACAAACCACAGTAGTATTAGCAGTACCTGTAACTTTGTCACCAGTAGAAATCACAGATATTTTCATATCACGTTACAGTTGTTGCAGATATCTCGAAATAGCATTTATGCTCATCACTACTTCGAAATTACAGTAGTTATTAGACCTGCTGCTAGATCGCACGTGATCGTAGTCTTCCTGTCTACAGATGCTCATTATTCTGAGAAGGGGTCCATAGGCTTCACCAGACTGCCAAAGGGGTCCATGGCACAAAAAAAGGTTAAGAACCCCTGCCTTAGAGAGTCAGGTAGGGTTGGGCTGCAGAAGTGGTTCACAATTAATCAGATGAAATTCAACAAGGACATGTGCAAAGTCATCCTCTTGGGATGGGCTAATTGCATGCATAAATATAGACTGGGGAATAATTGGCCAGGCTGCAGTACGTCACAGAAAGACTTGGTGCTTACAGTAAGCCATAAGCTGTATATGAGCCAACAGTGTGCTCTTGTCGCAAAAAAAAGCCACAAGCATCCTGGGTTGTATTAACAGAAGCATCACTTCTAAATCAAGGG
>NW_017729000.1:32537769-32556376 GCF_001723915.1 Gavialis gangeticus
AGCACTGGTAAGGCCTCACCTAGACTACAGTGTTCAGTTTTGGGCCCCACACTCTAAAAAGGATGTGGACAGTATGGAAAGAATCCAGGACAGAGGGGGGAAAAGTGGAGTGGGGGGGAGGGGAGGGCATCAAATCAAGATTTATGGGGAAAATAGGGTTAGTCAGCCTGGAGAAAAGAAGACTGAGGGGAGATGTGATAAAAGACTTCAAATACCTGAAGGGCAATTATAGAGAGGATGAAGATGGGTATAGGAAACCAGACTAGAAGCGATGTCCTCAAGCTGCAGCAGGGGAAATCTAGTTTGGAGCTTAGAAGAAATTTTCTGACTCTGAGTGTGGTCAGGAACTGGAACAGGCTATCTAGAGAACCTGAGGATCCTCCATCCTTGAACGTTTTCAAGATCAGGTTAGCCACTTGGGTGGGGTGGTTTAGTCAAGGATGAGCCTGCCTTGAGCAGGGGGCTGGGCTACATGACTGTGATGTCCCTTCCATCCCTACTTTTCTATGATTCCTATGAAAAGGTATCTAATGGCACTTAGTGTCTTGTACTATCTGGAAAGAGTTACTGAACTCACTCTATTTCCATGGGGGAGGATGTCTGAAGCACAAGGGCTGATTGCAAGTGGTACTTGCAGGTCAGGTACTTTTGTTGGTGAAACAGCCTGGGGAAATTCCAGCCCCCTCCCTCTGACTTCTCCCTCCTGTAATGTATTTCCCATTCCTTATATAAAATGGATTTCTTTTTTCTTTGTTACAACAAAACAGATTCAAGGGAAAGGAAAAGAACCATTTGATACCTCACATTTTTGTGTTCTGTAATTTTTGTGTAAAATAATATGGCATTACATGAAGAAACAAATGAAAATGAAAGCATTCGTGTTTTAATTATACCACTTAATCTCTTATAGCCATGCATTTAGAAGAGTATATACCGAGTTTAGAATCCAAAGCAAATGTTTTCTATTTCATTCTTTTCCAGTACACAAACTATAAAGAAATTTGAAATGTCTAAATTCTGCTCCTGGTATTGTCCAGTATACAGATTTCTATGGAGTCTTTTTGGAATTATGCCAATGTAATTGGCCTAAATGTTTCATCTTATAATAAAGATCATTTTTTACTAATTAAACATTTTAAGGTCTTTTATAAAGATCAGTCTATAAACATCCAGAGCTAACAAAGAAACCCATAGCCCAACAGGGTAATACCCATTTGGCCTAAATTCTCTGACAGAGTAAAATCTACTGTAATTCAAGTCCAAGAGTGAAAGATAATGAGGGTGAAGATTGTATAGGATATCTTTCTCAAATTAGAATGAGCCTGAGAATTGATACTAACTTTTAATTCTGAACCTATGCTATCATTTAGACATAAGACAACAATGGAGTTTGTATTTCCCATCACAGTCACCATAATGAGATTCCCAAAATAGAATATGTGACATAATTTTCAGCAAGTAACTTTTGTCAAATTTAGCTTTTTATGTGTATGTATATGCACACACACATACATATACACATACTTCACAAGTAGTGATCATTTTTACCATTTTAGAAACCCTCTGTAAACCTAAGAATCCCAAGGCACTTCGTTCATTTTACATGACAAATCAAGATTCTTTTTACTTAGTGTTGAAAGGCATCTACCTCTAGAATGGAACATAACTGCTTTAGCAACACCCTTTAGCTGTTTAAGAAAGGAATTAAATTTAAAACTCCCAGGGAAATATACATAAGAAGATTATAGTTACCCCAATTTGAATTTAGTAGCTAACAAAACTGCCACAAGCAGTGAGTATCTTGAATTTACATTTCAAACTATTTCCTATCAGTTGAAGGTTCTCAGTTGTTTTTTGTCACAATTTGGAAAACACAGGTACAGCTATTGAATTACCAGCACCCTGTATCTTCCTTCACTGACTCTCATCCAAAAATCATGGTCAGGTTTTACCTTGCTTATCTTATATGATCACAATACTAGGAATTTGTATCAAATAGTGAAGGTGAACAATGTGATATATTGACATCACTATTGATGATTATTGCATTTAAATGAACACACAGCCTTCCCTTTATTATCACAGGTAATATAATAAAGACTCCAGTTTGAGGGAGAAAGAGTTGTTCTGTGACTTTGTAATAGAAACATGGAGGTAGCTTGGAGAGAAGTCGGAGACTGGAAACAATGTTGAGGAAGCTGGATGGGGCTGAATTTACAGGATGTAGACCTGATGGAGAATGGATTGCATTCAAAAGCTTATATAACTTTAGCCCGACTATATAGTTGGTCCAATAAAAGACATCACCCTAAAAAAATATTTGCCTCACAGAATATAGACAAGACTACAGGCCATATTTTGCTCAACTTTATACACGTACAACTCCACTGAGCTCAATAGCTGCTCCAGAAATAAAGAAAAGTAGTAAAGCACATAATCATAATCCTAATATCTCCATGGCAGAAAATTCTTCAGTTCAGCTTCTCATATTCCACTGCTTATTTTTTATTTGGTTGACAGAGACTGTTATAGTATTTTTCTAAGGCCCTCTGTTTTTGGAAAGATCCTCTATATTAAGAAAAATCACGAGAAGTATTTACTCAGAACTCCTTCCATTCCTACAGAAAGGGCAAAAATGCTCATTAATCCATTCTACAGGTCTAATAAAATCAATGGAAGCTTTACAATTGTTTTAAAGATGAGCATATTTGAAAATGCCCCTGATACTTCTGTTACCCTTTAATCATGCTTGTGAAGTATGTAAAAAAAAATAAAGTTTTCAAGTGCTAAGCAACATTTGCAGCTGGAGTAGTTTTTCAAAAGCATTTTGTGACATTAAATAATTACACAGATAGAAAACCCATAGGGCTTGCTCAGGGGCAGGTCTCTGACTAGACTCAGTAGTGCCTGGCTGGCCCGGACTGGTCTACCTAAGGTTGTTCATAAGAAGAACAGGCAGTGTGAACCGTTTAGGCCAAAGTATTATTTGATACAAAAAGTCCAAAATTATGAATCAGGACCCCATTGTCTTTGACAAAGAACAAAAAAGCAGGCTTTAAAGACCTTCCCCTTTTAGGACATAGCAAAGGATGCAGTTGTAAACAAGAGGGAATGGAGTACACAAACAGAATGACTAGGGACAGATATCATACATAAATTGGTTTAAGTGATCATAAACTTATTTAAACCTGTAATAGAATAAATGCCAGAGCACATAAACCAGTTTGAAAATGGCTGAAACCGGTTTGAGATAAACCTGGTTAAACGTAATATCAGACTTAACTGATTTGGCTTAAACCAGATTTATGCAAAGTTTGTCCAAGACCCCTTGCTGGTTTAAGATAAACCAGACCCGACCCCCCCACAGCATCCTGGCATGCTGTCTGGGCTGGGTGGGGCTCTGTGCTCCACAGCAGGGCTGGCCCCTCCCCTCAGCTCCCAGGCTGCAGCTCCCACAGAGACTTGTAGGTACAGCAGTGCCTGCCTGGCTTCTCCCTGCTAAGCAAGGATTATTCCCCGCTCCTCTCTGCCTTATCCAGACATTTCAGCATTAGCTAGCAGTCCACATGCTAGCTACAGTCTGTGCTGTGCGGGATGACCAAGGCAGACAGGCTTTTTGGACCTAATCAACACTCAGCTTAATGTCCTTCCTTGGAAAAGCTGTTTAAGAAGAGCTGTTTTCTCTCCCCCTCTCGCTAACCACACCCTGCTAAGCAGGAATCCCCCTCCTCCCCCCCCACCCCACCTTGCTAAGGAATTGTCTGTGTATTAGCTAACAGACCACATACTGGCTATGGTCAGTGCTGAATCAACAGGTAGAATTAACAAGTGGCTCATAATGTCCCTCTGCTGTTTTCTTAATGTGGTGATAAACACTGAGTTAGGGGGTGATCAACTCCCTACTGAGCTAATCAGAACATCCTACTGGGGCCTGGCCATGCCCCCCCTCAGCTTAGTATTATGCAAGGGAAAGGAGGGCTGCTCTAGCACCCCCCACCCAGCTTCTAGCCTGTGCCACACAGGCATGTGCCTGCATGTCTGGGATGTCTGTGCAATTACAAAGTGATTTAACCTAGCCAGGTTAAACTAACCTGCAAAGATTGATTCAGTTCAGGCTCAGGCTTTCTGAACGTCTGTCCCTAGCCAATAAGACAGTTCCTTTTATGAGACAGAAGTGGTATAAAGCTAAGGTATAATGGTTTATATACATTCTGGCTTCACACTAATAATAAACATACAGTGTGCATACTTTATAAATGTATAATTCTAAGGTGTCGCATATCAAATTATATCAACTGTTGGAGCTCAAATACTATGATGATTGAAACCCTATAAATACCTGGGTTAGATAGATTGATACTAGCAGAGAGAAATCTGGAGGAGAGTCTGAAAGAACATGTTCTGTTCCACAAAAACCGATTGGTTTAATATGTCTCTAACTGTGGAGGAAAAGGTAGTAAGGTGGGAAAGTTCAAGATGAGAAATTACTAGGGCAATGAACACAATGCGATAAATCATCCATAACAGGATTATAGCTACTTCCTTAGGAAAGAAATCGATGTTCATCCACATGTTGAATCAGAATCAGAGAGACCTAAGGGATCAGATAGAGGTCAGAGGTACAGTATATCACCATCTTGAATATAAGTACAGAATGCAGTCCTTATGATTAGTAGCTTCTAAAGTAATACTTGGTGTTAGACTCCAGAGAAAGGTTGACACCTTTTAGGTATTCTTTTTTTCTAACCCCAACTCCATAACTAAGATAGAGTGAAAGAAATGGCCAAACACATTTTTTTATGTCACATAAACCTCAAGAATATTATAACTAATAAGGAGGACATTACATTGGACCACACTGACTGACAAACTGTTATAATAGGGAACATATTTTAAGGCATTTGTTTTTTGCTGATAATGGTCTAGGTCTTAACACTTTTTTTGTTAAAGACAATAAAATAATATTGTGGAAGTACTTGATAGTACCATTTTTAGTAGTGAACCTAGTGTCAGAGTGTCATAATCACAAAAAAGATTAAAGGATAAAGAATAGTGGATAAACACGTGAACAAGCTGATAGGCACAGATCTTGTTAGTGTGTGTGACTTGTTTGCTTGTTTTAAATATGGTGAGGGAAAATGACCTAGAGGACTGAGAAAAGAGCAAGAACCTTTCAAAGTAAGGAGGGGAAAGTGGGGCATTGAATAAGACAAATTGAGGGGATGTGGAACCGGATCATAGAGAGCAAAAGTTTTAAAGTCAATGGACAAGTGAGAAGGTTGAAATGAAAAATTATTTACACTGATTACAGGGTTGACTACTCTCCATAAATTACTACTAATAAAACCCCCCAAAATAAGTAAAATAATGCTTGTCCATAAATTCTGTAAAAAAAAAATTGAGCTGTCCATATAAACACTAAGCTGTTTGGAACTGACTGAAGGTCCCTATCAGAATTAAACTGGAGTTAAGCATTGAGATACAGACAGAGCAGAGGAGTGCCACCTGGTGTCTGCATGGGAATGCAGCACCCTGCACAGATTTTTGTCAGGGATTTGTAGCCTACAGAAGTTTCTATAGCCTCCTGGCCGCAGGAATATGTTGATGCTGCAATCTGGGTCCCATCACCTGCCTAGAATGGTGCTGGGCTGCAGATAGTCAAACAGTCCTCCACTGGGGGTCCTTGCCAAATGGGGCAGAAAGTTGGGGCTGGCAGGAGGAAGGTTCTGGGTGGGCTGGAGAGGTGGGGGGAGAAGGGAAGTATGGTGTGAAACCATTGCTGCAGTCCAGAAGGTTTGCCACACCATGTGTTCGGGTTTTTTTTACTGATAATCTTCAAACTTTTTACTGACAATTTTTCTTACGATGGTGATCTTAAACCCCTAAATTTGAACATGGCCCTTGTCCAGAAACTGGTAAAACCTTCTCTTTACATTTTGTAAAACATATGTCAGCAAAACCATAAATCAGTAAAAAAATGTTTGGCCATGAGCCTCATATTTGTAGTCCAGCTAAACCCCTCCTTTTTATTTATTTATTTTTAATTTTTCACATCCTTCAGTGTAGCAAGGTAAAAAGTAAGTCTTTTGAAATTTCACAAATAATGACATTTCTGGGGTGCAAAATTTTCCCAACAAAATAAAATGAAAAAAATCCTTATGACTTATCTAAAATGTTTGACTCAAGCCACATGGCCATCTGTGTTTGCATTGCATTCACTTGTGAAATACGCACTGCAAGTTTTAGACTCAGAAATCACTTTTTAATTACAATGCTTAAACATATAGTACTGATATTATTAAGTCCACATTTTTAAGTTATGCTTTAAAGAAGAATCTTCTGTACGGGTGTGGTTTCCCCCTACCCTACCCCATGCTATAAAATCCACACAAAATAAATGTTTTTCAAAATGCAATATCTGACTGGTGTAATAACATAGAAGAAGCTAGGTATTCCTCAATAGGTTCCTGAGTTCAAGCTTGAGGGAGTTTATAAACACTGTAGAAAGGTTATTAATCACAGTGAATTCTTTTTTCATATGGTGTATGAGTAGGATTTATTCTAACTACTGCCTGAATACATTAACGATATGTATTAGTGGAGGAGGCAATTTAACAGAGATAAAATAACAAAAACACAGTTAATTTAGCAAAAAAAGAGAAATAATATAAAGGATTTACGAAAAGTTTTAAATTATATTAATTTAAATGTTGATAATCTAGTCAATTTCCTTATCATAATACAAGTTCCATTATGTTTTAAAAACTGTAAGTATTCTCAGAACTCATTGTTTATTATCATCACTATTTATCCTCTGGATTCACATCCTGTGTGGGCTGCATTGATTCAATCAGTTAATATCTGGTGGGTAGCTGTCTTGAGGATTAAGGCATTCAGATATCTATTTGTAAATCGTGCAAATAAATAAGGAAAGGCAGATATCAGGATGTGCTGTTACCTAGATAGGAGGTACTGAGATTCAGAAGCTTTTGATCTTATCATCATGTAGAAATTTCTACTCTGAGCCTGAAAATAATGTAAATTTAAAATATGTATTTTTTTTATGATAGGAATTAAATATAAGGGAAAATATATTCATTATATATGAATATGTTAGTAGTGCTTGTATTTAAAAAAGCTCATTTTATTTTTAAACATTTTTCTATTTAACTTTTATACATAAAACAGGGGCTGCTACTCAAACCAAGACCTTGTCTAGCAGAATGAACTTGACTAAAATCTGCGTGTGTGTATGTATGCATTTATACAGCAACACATAATCTCTTATTCAATAAAATTTTGATCAGCCTAAACAAGTAAGAATAAACCTTTATATCAAAAAGCCATAATATTTGTAAATACCATGTAAATTACTATAGAAGCATGTACTGAAATATTTTATAGTATGAAAGAAATGAAAAGTACTAAATATCTAGGATGACCACAACTACTAAGTAACTAGGATTACCACAGCTGTGCTATCCAAACTAATAAATGATTTTAATATAAAATGCATGAGAAACATCAAAGGAACATTAAAGTTATTCATATTTTTTATGCAAAGATAAAGAAATAAGTTAAGTTATTTTTTCACCTTTAATTAGGTGCGCGCGCACACACACGTGCCTAATTAAAGGTGAAAAAGTAACTTAATTCTCTTATATATATAAATATTTTTTGCTTATATATATAAAAAGCTCATTTATATAAAATCTCATATATATTAGGGCTATGTGAAGCTTCGGTCCCTGATTTGATCCGGCAGAGATTTGACCTGATTCGTAGCCTGAATCTCCAAATCCGAATTGAACCAGAAGACCCTTTTGTGTCTGTGAATCAAATCAGAACCTTCCAGATTGATTCAGAGAGATTCAGAAAGATTTGGAGATTGGGACATAGACACAACTTTAAATGTTTTGTCTACATACCTCTAGGTAGCAGGGGCTCATGACTGCTGTGATGCTGGAGCACATGGAGTGTCCCACAGAAGCACGGGGGGCTCCACAGTATGCACTGCAGCAGACCCAGAAGTGGACCAGAAGCACTTCTGGTCCTCTTACAAGGAGCACACAGGACCCCCCCCCCTCCATGCCCCCCAGCTCGGTGACTGTGGTGCCTCCTGGGTCTTGGAGTCTCCCCATGGCTGATCCCTGACCCAAATCAAATCAGGGACAGTGATCTGAATTAATGAATCGAATAACTGTCCACGATTTGGCTCAAATCTGAATCCAAATCAAATAGGGCCCGCTTCACAACAAACCAATGCTGGCTATCCCTCAGGATGTCACCATCAACCAGTTTGTCATGAATGGTCTCTTTGGTAATTTTTTCCAAGATCTTCCCTGGGATAGAGGTCAGGCTGATGGGCCTGTAGTTCCCCGGATCTACTTTCCTCCCTTCCTTGAAGATAGGTACCACATTGGCCTTCTTCCAATCTTTGGACACTTCACCTGAGTGCCAAGAGTTCTCAAAGATCCATGTCAGTGGCTGAGCTATGATGCTTGCCAGCTCCTTAAGTACCGTGGGGTATAAACTATCTGGGCTGGCTGACTTGAAGCTGTCCGCCTTCTCAAGGTTTTCCTTTACATGGTCAACGTCGATGAAGTGTAATACTTCTCCCTCACCCCGGCTCTCCCATACCATATTGAGCAGGGCCGTCCCCTGAGGCTGGTGAAAAATTGATGCAAAATACCCATTAAGCAGGTTGGCTTTTTCCTGGGTGTCGGTTGTCAGTTGTCCCACATGGTTTAGCAGGGGTTCAATATTATTCTTGCTTTTCCTCCAGCTCCGCACATATCTAAAAAAGGACTTTTTATTATCCTTGATACGTGTAGCCAGTTAGACTTCAGTTGCAGCCTTGCCTTTCCTGGTTTGCTCCCTACAGGTCCAGACCAGTGCAGAATACTCCTCTTTTAGGTGGATCCACTCTTCCATCCTTTATAAGTCTTTCTTTTTAGACACAGGAGGTCCACTAGTTCCCTGCAGAGCCAAGGGAGCTGCTGTGCCCTTTTGCTGCCTTTCCTCCAAGACAGGATAGACATTGTTTGTGCTTCCAGGATTGATCCTTTGAGGAGCAACCACTCATCCTGAACTCCCCTCCCCTTCAGGTCATGATCCCTTAGGGCCTCACCAGCAAGCCTCATGAGCTTGTCAAAGTCAGCTTTCCTGAAGTCGAGGAATTTTGCAGTGCTGACTGACTTGCCAGCTTTATGGTGGATGGTGAAGGTGATCAGCTCATGGTCGCTGTCTCCCAACTTCTCTTCGATCATTAGGTCACTTTTTAAGTTATCCCCCATTGCCAGTACTAGGTCAAGCAGTGCTTTGCCTCTCGTTAGTCCATAGACTTCTTGAGTCAGATACAGCTCATCCATGCACACGAGGAAGCTTTGCAACTGTTTGGATGTGGCCGAGTGCTCTTTCTGCAAGTCATCTGGGTAGCTGAAGTCTCCCATGACAACCATGCACCGGAAGCGTGCAGCCTCAGCCAGTTCCCTGGTGAATTCCTGGTCAAGTTCTTGATCCTGGCTAGGAGTTCTATAGTAGACTCCTGCCATTGTGTCCCCTGTGCCATATTCACCATGGATTTTAACCTAGAGAATCTCCAATCATCCATGCTAGGTGCCAATGTCAGCTTGCAGGGACTCGTAGCTTTCCTTGACACAGAGAGCTACACCCGCAACCCCTTTTGTCTCCATGATTCCTCCTGTGCAAGGTATAGCCATCTATACCTGTGGCCCAGTCATAGGTAGAGTCCCACCAGGTCTTCGCTATCCCTATAAGATGGTAATCATTCTTGTTTAGCAGGAGGACCAGTCCCTTCTGTTTATTCCCCAAGCTCCTGGCATTGGTGTACAGACATGTAAGTGTCCCATTGGGGGCCCTTGCCTTCCCTACAGATCATTCTGGGGCTGGGATAGGGGTGGGATCCCTTGAGTGCCTTAGCTTGCTGGATTTGCAAAATTTGCCCAGTGGGCTTGCAGTGGCGGTAATCCACTGCAAAATTTCCCTGGCAGGCTTAGTTTAAAGCCCAATCGAGCAGGTCAGCCAGTCTGGCTGAGAAGAGCCTCCTTCCCAGTGCAGTGAGGTAAAGGCCATCTTTTCCCAGCAGACCACTGCCTTTCTCACCAAAGAGCGGATTGTGATCGTGGAACCCAAAGCCTTCACGATGACACCAGTACCACAGTCTTTGGTTGACTACCTCAATCCTCCTCTCCCTCCTCAGCCCATAGCCTGAAACTGGGAGGATCAAGGAAAACACCACCTGTGCCCCCAACCCCCTCCCACTCCCAAAGCCTTGTAGCATCTCACGACCTGGCTGGGATTGCTCCAAGCCATGTCATTCGTGCCCACATGAATAAGAAGCATAGGGTAGTGGTCGGTGGTCTTACTGGAGTAGTTCATTATATACTCCTCCCATTCCCAACCTCTTTCATCCAAACTAACTGAGACCAACTTTAAAGATATAAGGAGTGGAAAAAATTAAAAGTAATGTAACTAAAACTTTTATAAAAATTAACCTATGCATTTCCATGTAGTTGTGTCATAAATTTGCAGCTATAAACTTCCAGAATTAAAATCAAGGAAAGGAATGTTCCTTTTCATTTCAAACGTTATAGGACTTCAAAACAGGAATACATACCTGTTAATTGAAATTGAATCTGTCCTGGATCTCAAGTCATAATACTTATGTTATTGGAGAGGAAGTGGGGCAAAAAGGAATCTAAAGTGGGGGGGAAAGGTCATTCAAATAAGATGAAAGCAGCTTTGTGCTAGAAATAATTGTAATAGAATGGGAGAGTGCACCGAGTACAGGCATAGGCATGGAAAAGGCACTGTCTCTCATGGATCTAAATTTATTATGTCACTACTGTTGGCACTGGATTTGGACGCAGACCCTATACCTTTGTTCTGGGACAGCACAACCCTCAGACCAACCACAACACCTGCCAGTTGATAATAGGTGGATTTACTGATACAGAGTAATAATAAAAAGCAACAATACAAACAATTAAGCAGTTCTATATCTACCAGTCCTAGGGCTGTCATCAAAGTACATCGGGTCAGGATGCAGGCTCCACTCTGAGGCTTTTTCTCTTAGGTGTTAGCAGTCAGCATAGCATGTCAGCAGTCTGGAGGTAGGATGCTGAGGCCCACAGTCCTCCTTCAGTGGGGTGCATGAGATGGGCTGCTTGTATGCCCTCTGTCCTTGGTGACCTCGGGGACCCTTGCAGGAGAATGGGGACAGGGATGGGGACCCCTCTCAGGGAGCAGTTTTATAAAACGGAAATATTTTGGGGGAAGAAATAGAAAGCCTGTTAGAGTATCAGCTGATTATAAGTTTCATTTTATGGCATGTTTTATCTTAAATGTGTGCAATGGTAATGAAAGCTAAAATGTTCAATTATTTCTTTAAAAGGAACTATCATAAGAAAAAAGTTTTTACAAATGTGTATTTGTCAGGTGAAAAACATTATGCCTTAATACATCATATTTATTACACTTTGTATGTAACTTGCAAGAATATATACTTTAAAATATTCATCTTATTGTATGGTGTATAAATAACACACTACATATTATATCTGTAAACACTTCAGATATTCTATGAGTCTCACTGGCTATTTCAGTTCAGTCGCTTACTTCAACTTTAATATTTATTATCCAAAGGTAGAGGGAAAACATTTTATATGTATATTTCACACACACACACACACACACACACACACACACGATTTAATCCTATTTAATATATAGGGAGATATAATAGGCAGATGCATTTTTTGTTGGGCATCTTTACTGTTCCACATAAAAAACAGCAAACAGAAAAGCAGAGTAGTCATATAAATCCAAGTTCAAATACTGATAAAAGGAAAGAAATGGCAACTTATTCATGACTTATTTAGGGACAGATTAGTTTATATTAATTAAATATAGTTGTACTCAGTTCAACCCTCAGGTGGACAGCTATTATAAAGTTATACTCATTTGGAGAAAAGTGGCTTTTTATATATAGATATAACCACAAATCCTCAGTATTTAACTCATTTTTACTAGTTACCTAAAAAAGATATCTAGCCATGATCATTCATATCCAGATTCAGAATTTGAGCAGTTAAGGCACATTTTTTCTGTAGTCAATAACACATGAGGGAGCAATGTGGCTCACATCATGTTCAGCTACATCTGACCAGGTATCCATTTCATTGGGTCAACCTGAGACAGCCTTTGTCAGGAGACCAGATTAGGGCTTGAATTTCTGACTTACAACCATAAAAATACACCTTAACCACTCTGCGGCTACATCACCTCCCTTTATAAAAGCTTATCCTCATCTTGTATCAAAGGAAGTATCTAGTGGCCAGAATCCTATTAGTGGCAAACTAGTTCCATGTGACCTTGAAACAAGTTAATCTTTCTGTCCCTCTGTTTACTGCCTTGTAAAACAAGTTAGGAAATACATTTCTTATCCAGGTGCTGAGAGAGATAACTGTTGTAATGATAGACTAAAGTGACACACACATGCAATAGTCTAAGTGTAATAGTTTTGTGTGTCTTTAGCACATTAGGAACAGAAAGCTGTAAGTTGCTTCATTAATTTATTTTTAGTATACATGAAAGGCTGTTTGTTTTTATTTTAACAGTTTGCAAGCTCAGCCCAGTCTCCCAGACCTGAATAGTCTGATGCCTTAAGAGACCTTCTGAATTGTTGTGTCATGGTTGTAGTTCGCTATGCTAGGACTCCTTCAGAGTTGATCAGATACACTGTTCCCTGGAAACACTGTGCTTGACACATAGTATTAAAAAAATACAAAAATTTAGAGGGAAACTCTTTTATGCAGATAAAGACAGGCAGAAGGAGGCTAAAAAAGGACTGTTCCATGTTCTAAAGAACCCCCTAGTTCTGTAAGATGAAAAGGCTATTAACATTTTGCTCTCCTCCTGGCTCCCATTCAATTGAGCTGTCAGTGTAGAACAATCTCAGTGTCAGATTTTGCTACCATCATCTTTCAGAACTGGTGAATTCTTGAACTTGGTGTTCTTGTGGCCTTTCCCCAAATATATGATTATTCCAGGAGGCATTTTTAATATGTTGACACTTAATGGAAAAGTGTGACTGATTTATAGTTTTTGCTTTATTAAAATCTCTGAAGCTGTCATCATTAAGTCAAAAATGCTTTTATTTTCTAAGCTACTTGATGACTTGTTTTGACAACCTATGTAGTAGAAACACTTAGTCCCACTGTGTGACCTGATTAATGTTTTAAATATAAAGATGGAGTGATATACAATTGTATGTCTTACGGGTGCCCCTCATATGCTATAGACTTGTGTCTCTTTCCATAATTGTGTTGCTAGTGGTCTTTGCACTGTTAGTTACTCGTGTGACCCAAGGGGATTGTTGTCAGTAATGGTTAAACCACTAGCAGCATGAATTTGTCCTGTGAGCATGAAAACTATTTCTGGGCATGTTATGGATGCAGCTTTGCAGAGTTCCTACTAATAGTCATTTCTTCTTCCATTAGTAGTGACATGTTGTCTCTGTGTTGCCTCCTCCACAAAACGAAAAAGTACAGTGAAAAGGTAATAATTACAGCATAATAAAACTGATTTATGAGGTAGAAAAAACTCAGCTTGGACTCAGATTGAACTGCTTTTAAAAATAACACAACTAAGTTCACATGAAAATGTCTCTTGAAATGCTTATTTGTTCTCAGAAAGCTTCATCATGTATTTGCCCAGGTTCAGGGCCTCAGTGAAGATACTTCAACCTTTTTGCTTTTTAAGTAAATACAGACCTGATTCTCTAACTTTTGCTAACATCTGCCAGTGTGAACCAAGATCAGAACATAATCACTTGTTCCACCCATATTGCCAAAACTCAAAATAACTATACAGACATCCCCGGATTATAACAATTACTCAAGTCTTGGAAACAGCTCAGAGAAGTTAATAATTTAAGTATCTCACTGCTGGCAATTTACACACATGTTTATTGCAGTTCAGAAAGACAATATATTTTCAAGTCTCCTAGTGAATGAATTTTCTTTGTTATATTATGATATTGTTTGCAGGCTATGTTTTAACTCCTTCACAGAGAAGGGAACAAATAGTAATGACTTTCAAGTTCATGAATATATGAACTACAATATAAGTTGCTTATTAATTCCTATGTTACAAGAATTCCTATGTTAAGTTAGCACAAGATTCTGATACTAGAGAATCATTTCCCAACATATTTTAGAAGGGTGAAGACAGGATTCATTACCTATATCTTGTGTGTGTGTACTGCTTGGGTTAGAGGAAGAGGAGACCATGTTTTCAAATGACATTTGCTACTTATCCGGATTTGGGGGCGACATCCTTCATATAACTTGCGGAATACGCAAAGGATCTTATTGAAAGTTTGATTATGTTAGTGCAAAGTATCTCTGTTGACTTGAAGCACCAATGAGTAGTAAATTGAGCCTATGGGTTCTTGCACACATGAAACAAAAAAACAAACAAACCCCAAAGCATGAGCTATTTGCCCAACTGAGTTTAGTCGTCTGGGAAAGCCAAGATGCTCTTCCACCTCCTGAAAGCAGTGAGATTCGTAAACTCTTCTACAATATCTCTCTTATCTTACCCTTTATAAGTTGTAAACTTTTAATAATGATCAAGAAAGGGTAGGGAATGTTGTGGGGGCTAGCTCCTGCATCCCAGGCAAGATTACATAGGAACATCTCTCAGGTGCAAGCATCCAGATTAGCTGCTGATGTTATCAGAAGTGTTAGTGATATGATGCAATGCACTAGGCAAGTTTGCTAAACTCACTTAGCATCTAAGCCATTCAAATCAAAACAGATATTCAGGTTATCATCTCACAGCCTGGTTCTGTGCACACAGTAATTCAATATCTACATATTTTTACAGATTGCTGGAGAAAATTCTCAGAGTGAGATGAGGCAGCTGTAAAAGGCTACTTCTTCAGTGCCTACTTTTTATTTTTTTATTTCATTCTTAACACCTCTTTTCAGACAATTAGCTTTCCTCCTTTTCTTTCTGATCCTATTTTAAATTAGTCCATTCAGACTGATGAATGAGGAAAGCTACAGCCCATGAAGGCAGTGCTGACTGAATGCTAAAATGATGCTCATTGCTCAAGTGCTGTGCAGCTTTATTCTCTGAGGCAATGAGAGAAATGTTCATTTTTATATATTCTCAAGCCAATTTACTTGAGTAAATGTGAGTACAGTTCTTGATAATATATCTAAAGGCAGACGGAGTGACTAGGGAGGAAGAGGATATTCTCATTCTTGAGTTAGGTTTATGAATTTCAGTGGCTACATTTGATGGGCAGCATTTGGTCTTACATGAGTGCTGGGTTTGGAGTACTCCTATCTTATCAACCTGTGCTGCTAGAATTTCAGCCTTATCTTGTCCAAGAGTGACCTGGATGATCTGAAGTCCCACAAAGGAAGAGCGTCTTTGGATAGGCACAGTGACACCATCCAGTGCAGCAGAAGAAGGTATCTTAAGTGCTGGGTTAAAAAGCTGAGGAGCCCACAATCTGTGTGATACTGAGCATGACATTGTATTAGAACAAAGGGAATGGTATTATCCCTAAGGGCCTTGTTACACATGACACTGAGCTGCACAAGTGTTGATAAGCTTAGTGATAGCTTGGAGTTTGGAGAAGTCAAACCTGTAGTCTAGAAACCCTCTCTGACTGTAGCTGTGAGTTGCCACTAGAGGGCTGGTGAGCTAGGACTTGGGTAGGGGCAGCAGGAGGGCACAGGGCCCAGCAATAGCTGTCCACTCAGGCAGGCTCAGTGCAGGTGTAGAAAGGTGCTCCAGGCTGCTGTTCCTGGACTAGTGGGGCTGGAGGCTAGGGGGAAATAGAAAAGCGGTGTCTCCAGTCTGTGGGCTGCTCCAGTAAGCAGCCAGGGGTGTGAGAGTCTGATTTAGCCCCCAGCCTTGTTTCTCCCCCCATTCCCTCCAGCCTCCATGGCTCCTACTCTCAGACCAGCCCATGCTCTGTGACCTGGTTGGCCAGCCATCAGGCCACCTGGATTGGCCTGGAAAATTTTCAATTAATCGCCAGGAACTGTGGGTTTTGAAATTTACAAAGCTGCCTGCTGGCTCCGAGTGCAGGGCTTTGCTGAGCCTGGCCAGGTATGGAGGCAGTCTGGGGCTGCTCTCCTGTTCCTTGAGGCTGGGGCAGGGGGGTTCAAGACAGGCTTGGCGCTGGCTGGGGAAGGTACTCTCATTATACTTCCCAGACTGGGCGGCTCAAGGAGAAAAGCCCTGACCTCTGGTTCTCGCTCCATCTCCCCTCCCCATCCCCACCAGGCTCAGAGGCAGTAAGTCAGTGACCGCTCACCAGGATGGAACAGGGGCTAATGGGGATATGTGTTCCTTCCCCCACCCCACAGGCTGCTTTGATCAGGGCCAACTGATGCAGGGGAAACACATAAAAGTCAAGGCTGGAGTGTCTGCGTTTCCATTGACCATCCCAGGAAGGGAAAGCCTTATCCTGACCCCTGCCCTGTTCCCTCTGGTTCCACCCCAGTCTCTTAGCCAGCCCTGAGACTGTCCAGCCATGGAGCACACGGGGGACAGGGTCTGGAAGGGTACCCAGGGTCCCCCCACAGCCTATCGCTGAGCCAGGAGGGCATGGGAGGAAGGTTCCCCACATGCTTGGTGGTGGACCCGGAAGTGGACCGGAAGTACTTGCATATAAAGCTGTGTCTATGGCTGAATCAATGATTCGGTGAATCAGAATCGAATCTTCAGATTCCAATTCAGCCGAATTGAATGGGGACACTGATCTGAATCAGCAAATCAAATCACTGTACTCTGAATTGGGCCAAATCCAAGTCCGAGTCGAATACGGCCCACTTTGCACACCCTTAGTAAGTCAGTCTTTATGGAAGAATTTTCCTTGAAACAAAGAGAAAGTGCAATCCAAAATATTTATTAATTTTGTAATTTTTTTTGAGAATGATAGGCCAGCCTAGCAGGCTGGGCATAGCAGGCGATAAGGCCTCTGTGGCAGAAGCTGTCCTATCTATAGCTGTGGCTGCAGCAGCAGCTGTAATTGCCACATCATTACTCACTTTATTTACAGCTGTGATCTTGGCAGTATTTGCTTTCTACAGATGTGGCTGTCCTACAGGCAGCAGTGGCTGCATCGGCCAGAAGGTACTTCCATACACCTACAGCATCAGGCACAGCCTCAGAAGACTGCTGAAAAACCTTTAGAAAAGACACTGTCTCTTCCTGCCTGACCCAGTAGGCAGAAAGCCAGCTCTCAGCAGTCTCTACTTGACATGCAGACAAGTCTACAATGTCATCAAGGAGTTGACTGTGGTGCTCCCTCCTTCCACTTTGGCTACAGGACATCATCTGAGCCAGAGTGTCCACCTGAGGCCG
This sequence comes from Gavialis gangeticus, assembly GCF_001723915.1. Taxonomy (NCBI): domain Eukaryota; kingdom Metazoa; phylum Chordata; order Crocodylia; family Gavialidae; genus Gavialis; species Gavialis gangeticus. Next base: position 32,555,185 of record NW_017729000.1, read on the forward strand.
TGTGAAACCATCTGCACTGCTAGATGCAGAGTCCACTCTTTCTACTCTTTTCACTGTGGGATTTCTTGGTGATTGAGACAAGATGAAGAAAGAAGAAATGGCCTTGAGACTGTTTCCAATGGTCCAACCACACTTATGTGCCATTCATTCAGCTCCACACAAATACTGACAGGTACTTTGACAATAATGCATTCACATTAGACCTTCAAAAGCCTCCTGTCGTGGGTACACACCCTGGCTCTCTTGAATTCTAGATTCAGTGATAGGGCCCAGGAAAAGGGTCACCATGAACACAAAGACCTTGGAACTTTCTTGGGGGGAACAGCAAGTGGATTCTGGGAGGAGGCTGCCTTACTGCTGTCCCCCTCTTGCTGATCACAGTGGACTGGTCCCAAGGCTGTGCGCTGGGTTATATGACAAGAAGTCACAGTGTGATCCCTCTTGAGGATGTCTGCAAGCTTTTCATGGAAAGGGATCAGGGTCCTGGCTTCCCTGGACATCCTATTAGCACACCTGCCCCTCACATAAAGGGATTTCAGGGATTTTATCTTGGTTCTGACTTGGAGCCAGTCCCACTGATGCCCCTGTTCCATCTGTGCTGCAGTCCTCTCACAAATGACTTAATTCTGTCAGTTTCCTTTAGTTCCCTTTGTTGTAGTTCCAGGAGTCCTTTTCTCTTCTCCCCATATTGCAATAAGGTCCAGTACTTCACCACAGCTCCAATTAGAGGTCTGCCTGATGAGGTTCTGGGGGAACATCTATTGGCCCCTGCTGGCTGAGTGAGTTGGGGGTTGATGGAGGAAAATTTTGTGTTTTTTAGCTGACTAGCTGACATGTGCTCTGTAGGCTATGGAGTGCACCCGTGGAGGTTGGGAAGGTCACACCCCTAGGGAGAGTTGGCTTGGTGCCAGAACAGCCCCTTGGATGGTAGCATTCAGGGGTTGGAAAGTTTGTCTATGTAAAAAAGGAGAGTGCGGGAAGAGCTGCTGCATCCTGGGATACTGGAGGACTTCAATGCAAGTAGCACATGTGGGGAGTGGCCATGCATTGATGGAACAGGAGTTCAGTTACGCAGATCAGAGATAATCCTGCCCTGGGGTGCTGTAACCAGGGTTTGAATGACATGTCAACTCTTGATGGGGGGGGGGGGGGGGTGGCCTTAAAAAAAATCTCTATGAGGTGGCGGGGTTTG
>NW_017729000.1:32556619-32558443 GCF_001723915.1 Gavialis gangeticus
GTCCTGCAAAAAAATATTGGCCAGGGTCAGGGCTGTATGCACAGTTCCCTGCCAGTACTGTAGGGCTGGGGCCAGAAGTGGTGGCAGCCAGAAGGAGCCACTGCTGCCTGGGCTACTTAGAAATGTACAGGTCAGACTGGAAGCTGTGAGCAGTGGCACATGGGCTCTGGGCTGTTGTGGGGAAGGGGTGCTGACTGGCCACTTGCTGGGTTCTCATCTCTTATAGGGGAGCTGTTATTTCTTATGGGGGGGCTCACCCTGCCCCAAACTCCCCCATAACTCAAACCCTGGTCATAACTTTAAGCTGCATAATGAGTGCTTTAAGCCAGTAAAGGTGTTAATGTGCGAACAATCCAGGAGCTACCCAAAATTAAAATGTAACAATGCTGCTTATATAGACTTTTTCTCTCCATTGCCTAGAACCTTCTTTGGATCCTGTGGCTTTGGGTTTTTGTTTTTTGGTTTGTTTGTTTTTTTGCTACAAAAATAGAAGATAGATAGGTGTATGTTTTCCTGGGAAAAGAAGTAAGTTGGGTTTTTTGAGTATGTGAACAAGAATTAATAATTTGTGTTTATTCTTTTTGGTGTAGGAAAGTCACAGACTTTATTACTCTTATGATTGTCTTGCAGTCTTGAGGAGGGCATTCTTTACTTTATTTTTTTTTTTTTTTTGGCCCAAGAGTACTATCCCTGGTAAGTAACTTGATATGATAGGGATATCACTGTAACTTCAGTCACATGAGAATGCTTTCAGTTTCACAGTTTGAACTAACCAAAACTTCTTTGTTCTGTTTTTAATCTAAATTCAGAGAAGACAAATCCCTGTTGACTTCATCAGATTGCTGCATGGCCTGGCAAGGGCTGATCTTCTACATGCTGTGTTCCTGGAGGGAACATAGTCAAAACAGCATCTGATAGTAATTTGGGTGGGGGGAGAGAAGTAGAGACATCAGGGGGAAAAGGGAGACAGATTATGGGGAGTGGTGGTGAAGGGCAGAGGCTGTGGAGAGCTGGGGACCGGGGAGCATGTGGAGGGGGGGCAGGAAGGGGAAGAAGTGCTGGCAAGAGGGCAAGGAGCCACTTGACCTTCTCCCAGCCATGCCCCCTAGTCACTATTCTCCCTGCTGTAGCAGTGGGTAGAGAATGAATTCAAGGCAACCCCCTGGTAATTAGCTTCTATGTCTGAAACATCTTAACAAACTTATAATTGTCCATGTATGGAATCTAATCATTGTGGGGGGAGGGTTGTCTTAAATTCAAGGTTGACTTATATTTAAGTAAATATGGTATATCTTCATCCATTTTTATCAGGAACAGGACTCCTGGTTTTAACTCAGCTAAGTTCATGAAGATTCCCATTAAAAAATGTAGGTTGATCTCTCATAGATATGGCCTTCTTTAGCATAAAACTAATAACCTGGAACACCCCTAAATTTACTGTCTAGCCTTCAAAAATTCAGTTAAACATTTTACCGGTTATTCCTATTTGTATACTAGAGATGTTAATTTTCTGCCCCGCATAGCCACTGTGAATATCATCTAATTTTTGTGAAGTAGTTTGAAAATTAAAAAAAATAACAACAAACAGCATAAATGCTAAGAATTATCATTTCTGCACTATCAGATGAGTTTCCCCTTGGGGAAAATTAAAAAAGCACTGAGCATCATCAACTCTGCAACTTCAGTGTCAGGAAAGGGTGCTCAGAAGCTGTCATGGATGATTGGACTCAAAATAATACTGAAACCTACGTTCTTGCTGCCCTGTAGTAATAACTTAAAAGGGCAGGCAGGAGTAAGCTTTTTTTTTTTTTTTTTTTTTTTTTA